>NW_025999968.1:28300343-28382909 GCF_001458135.2 Marmota marmota marmota | reverse complement strand
TTTTTTTTTTTTTTTTTGCTTCTTTTTTAGGATTAGAGGAATGGTTTTGTGGATATGCTTCCCATAGTCCTTAGGAACTTAGGAACTATTGAAGGAAAAGAATGAGGAATCAAGAGGGGACAGTCTCTGAGACTCTACCTTCTTTCTCTTTGATCAGAGCTGCAGTAATGTTCTGTTTTGATGTATTTTGGAAGTTCTAAAGAAAACCAGAAAAACAAAAGAAATGTTCATTTGGACAATAAAGCAAAATAATACATTTGATAACTGTAGTGGAGAGAAATTCAGTACTAAAAGGAAGGCATTCTCAGAAAAGTGACTCATACAGTATTGTTACATTGCATTGCTTTAGTGATGAATCTCTTTCAGTATTCAAATGGAACTTTTTTCTTTCTCTTTGTTTTTTTTTTTTGGACTGTTACAAACAATTTGAAGGAAATTTAACTGATGGAAAATTGGATATGATTGCATAAGGTGTAGTGTTCATGCTGACCAGCTACTTGGCTAGTTCTTTGGACCATTTTCCCAGAGATTCTCTAGTTGTTCTTACTGAATCAAGAAGGGTGCAGAAATTCTCAAAGCATTAGAGATAGCATTGCCCCAACCAAAAAGAGAAAAATTCTTTTTTTTTTTTTACCACATCCCCTTTTCCTTCTAATAATTTCCCCATTCTACCCACGTTCTCAGAAATGTGTTCCTAACAAAAAAGAGGAAAAGCTGGATATGCAGCATATTCACCTTTGTGATGGGTAGTGGATCCCACAACTAAGAACAAGGGAAAGAAAATGACTATGGGTCAAATAGAAACTAGAAATGCTGTCTAGGAGGGTGCCTAAGAAAAGAAAAGCTGGGTTCTTAGCTGTATCAAATTAGCATGAAGCTAACTAGATGCTAAAATAAACTATATCTAAAGTAGTTGTTTTGAATAAAACTGTATTACTTTTGATTTAGATTTTCTTCTTTTATTATGTTAAAATTACAAATGGTTAATTGTGTATCACTCATTTTATTGCTGATTCATTTTCAGTTTATTCATATTTGATTGTCATTCACTACTTTGCCTTTTGAAGAGAGATTAAAAAGCAAGTTTGTTTGAACTCTGCATGCATTTTTGATTGTTGATGGCATTTATGCATAGTGTGAATTAAGATGTGCTTGTATTTTTCCCTTTTTTGATGCTTGTTTTTATGTCCACCAAATTTGGCCCTTTGTTACTGCATTGTTTCATCTCTTTATTTCTATTTTAATCTGCCAAAAAGAAGATTAACATATTTTAAAGAGATTTACTTAACCAAAAGATAAATCATTGTTATATTTTATGTGAGAAAAATTTAGATACTGTAGAAAATATTTTTATCTCTTCTACCTCAAATGTTCTCTATCATATATTAACATCTTAAACTATAGAAAACCGCTTACTGAATTTTTACCTAAGGAGTTGGTATTAGTTATTTTTCCATTTAATGTTCATAGTAAACTTTATGAGTCCAGACTTTTTCACCTAACTCAGAAGCTCTCTAAATCATAAACATTTCTCAAAATAGTGAAATACTAGAGGTTCAGAATCTTATGTTATCTGTTTAATTTGTTACCAAAAGCGTGAACCACTCTGAAGGCAGAACTCAACTTTATAAAATATACCAATTTTTCAGCTTACATAAATTAATAATTGATTTTGCACTCAGACACACTTATTGATCTATAATTAAAAGACCTCCAAAAGCTATTTTTATGCTGCCTTGCATTCTAAAATGTAACTAAAGTTTTAGAATGCAGGCAAACCTTAAGTTTTGGAAGGAGTTTAAAGGATAGAGGCATGCCCTCTGTTTCTAGGTTTTATTTAGATGTTTTTACATTTTCATTGTGAAATTTTGTATTTTGTTTTAGCATTTTGTTGTCTTAATATAAAAAGTGTCTTGATAATAGTACAAATGGAACTGGATGAGATCTTATATAAATCTTATCTACTGAATTTTAAGTTGTTATTAATCATATATGTGTATGTGTATAAGTGAAAGTGTGGGTTTATTGGTGTGCATTCACCATCCTGCCACCATCCTCATTCTCTGAAGAAAGGTGAGGGAAATGTCTATTATAAAATTATTTAAAAATGTTTTTTAGTTATACTTCATTCACATTTGTGATATGTGTTATGTTAAAGAAAAATTTGATCACCCCTTAAGGAATTGTCCTCATTGAGCAGGAGAATTGGTGGGAGAGGGAAGGAGCTAAGATTCTAAGATTCCTCTGAAACAGAACAAAGCTATGAGGTCACTTTTGGAGAAAAACAGAGCACAGAAGCTCCCTCTAGAGAAAAGTCCTAAAACAGAAGAGAATCAATTGTTCCACGCTGCAATGAATATGAGCTCTCTCTTCTGCTGGTTTGAGAAAAGGAAAGGTCTGGGAATGGAGGAAGGGAAGTTAATATTTCTTTTGCCACTCAGTTCCCTTTCAAAGTGTATATTTTAATTAATAAACTTTATTTTAATACAGTTTCAGGTTCAGAGAAAACTTGAGCAGGATGTACAGAGATCCCATATGTCCATTTACTTATACTTTGAGTCAAAGGAACATTTGCTCCTGTTTTGGCAGGAGGGGGTCACTATTTGAGCAAGAGGTGAAGCACAACAGTTTAACAAACAAAAAGGTTTGCTCTCTTATCCAATCAACCTAACACCTGAAATAGTAGAATTTGCCAGATGATCTTTCTGAGATTTCAGACGCAGGTTTAGCTATAGGCAAGTTTACCTATAGGCAAGTAGGTATCCTATGAAGAGAACAGGTGGTGAAGAAGAGCATCTTAAGATCAGTAGACATTCTATTTCTTTACAGTGTTGTTTTTATTACTATGACTTCATAAGATTCACTTTCACTGGTAATTTTACACAATTTTTTATAGTTTATTTAGAAACAGAATGTTAATTGTGATATGTGCGTGACTGAATACTCAGTTATATTACATCTCAGAAAGAAAGAGTTAGAGCTTTCTGGTCCAAAAGGCTCTCTGCCTGTGTTTTTACTTCCATTTCTAATTGTCACAATAACCCAAGTACAAGTTCTTAATGCCTTTAGGCTGCACTTGACAATAATCTCTCATCCTCCAATCCTGACCTGTTTTAAATCCATTATATTTTATAGTAAACATGAATCTTCCTACAACACAATGTTTCCACTGCCCATTTCCTGTTTTGAAAGAAATAACAAATGCTCAATTCCTATCTCCCTATATTCGATTGCTATCTAATTAATGACAACAAAAATATTATACCAGCTCGAATCAGTATAATGTAATAAATCTAGAACATGTATGGACATCAGAGTGACCAAGAATGATGGTAATGACTCTCCAGGAGTTTGGAGTTTCCACAGATTTCATGGAGCTGAGATGTAGAAAGGTGTTCTGTTTCCACAGTACCTTGGCCCAGTTATTTAGATAGAAACATCAGCAGAACAGGAAGGAAGGGCAATTAATCAGGTTACCACTGTCTGATAAAATGATCCCCTAAGACCATTCAACTCCCTTTGTTCTAATTCTGTGCTCTCAAGAGAAACTTCTAATCTATAATTTTGTCTCCTTTGAGAACCTACCTACCCAGCAGGGTGTGCCCTTGCCAAAGACTTGTCCCAGTTGTCAAGCCCTACAATATCCTTTCAATGTAATTTGAAACATTGGCACTTGAGATCAGGAATTAGCCTCAAGTGAATTTAACTCTAGTGACTTGCTCCCCCAGGATCCACAATGTCTGACAAAACCACATTTCAATTCTGCACCACAACCGAGGAAATTCTATTAAACGATATTTCTTGAGGCATCCCCTGAAAAGGTAGCCTAAGTCACTCCCAAATGTTAGTGAAAACTGCTCCTGGTTTGACATACATTTACTAAGCACCTGCTTGGCTTTTTTCATGATGACTCTTATTTGGAATTTGTGTTTTCACTCACAAAAAAATAACTCACACTGCCGCAAAATATCACTTTAGTTTTCTTCTAAATCATTTCAGACTCTAAAGATATCAAAAGAATAACATTTTATGTCGATACCTTCTAGAATAACATTTCACAAAAATTCCTGTCGGTAAACTTTTATATAAAAAAGTTCAGGTTAGTGGTAGCCTAAAAGTACAATTTACTATGACAGAAAAATAAAAGCTTCACTGGCATTAGCACTGAACTGTAGTGTCACAGTGTGCGCAACCCTTCTCTCTCAAAGCATTCATTGCATGCTCCCTTTAAACAATATCACATTGTACACCTCTTTCATATATTGAAGGTAATGAGACCACATTCACTGAAAATTTTCCATTTTAACCCAATAGGTATAATTCAATATATAATTGTGTTTGAAAACCTTTGATAGATTCTCACCTCTGAACTGGGACATTTTTTTAAACCATGTTATGCCTCAGTTTCCTTCATAAAAGGAGACCATTTTACCCATAACAGAGCATTTCCAGATTATACGGAGACTTTGATGTTCTTTGTGTTCAATACAGACCCTTAGAACATCTCACATAGCAAGTTTCATTCTTGCGATTATTGTTTTCAAATGCTTGATGTATTGCTCCACTACTTTGGAATTCTGCTGAGGTCTCCAGAGTCCTGCCCATTCCATACACCTTGTGAATGTGAAACAAGTTCTGGGGGGCTGTGCAGTGCTAAAATATTTTCCCCACTTCTAAGAGATTTTGAATGGCACATTCTCTGAGTGGCTTATCTCCTGTGCTCTCATTGCAGCGTGAGAGTGAATGTAAATTTGTTTGGCTTGATTAGGCTTTGATGGTAAGCACATCCCCATCTCTCAGAGAACACATTTCCAGAATCCCTGTGACCCTTGGTCAAGAATTCTCTGCAAAGTCAGAGCGTGTCAAGTATAAACTCTGTGTATCATTGTTTTTAGTCATAGTCACATTTTCTTAGTGTCCTGTTTTCTTGTTAATATGAAGGAATTCTAATGACTTAATTTTTTCCCCAAAATGTATATTAATAAATATGGACCTATGAGTGAGATAGAAATGTATTCTCTACATTTTTAACTTTCCACCCTGATCCCTGAAGGCATGTTGTTTGCTTGGGACATGTAACAATATGCTTTTAAAATATGAAGCAATAAATAATTTTAGTGGGTATTTTATTAATAGATTAAAAAAAATAGCTCAAATTGTTCCACTCATTTTTAATTCTTTAAAGTTAGCAGGCTACTAGACTGTTTACTTATAATGTGGCCAAAAAGGCATGGCAAGAGTCACAAATTACAATAAATTTCATGTTTGTTGTTCTCTCAAAATTGTAAATGTGGTTTGTTAGTAGGCCCAAGGTTATTGGGGTGTAATATCTGACACACATTTAAATCTTACTTTAAGTTTGGTACACTCTACATTGCCTTTCTCTCCCTCAGTGATCAATATGTAATTCTTCCAAAATGCAGTATGAGCATTGAAGCATAAGATTTCACTTTCTCTTAATAATGAGCTTATTCTGGATATGAAGGTCTGAAAGAATTTTGGTGAGTAATGAAACTAGTTACTTAAGCTTTTCAGACATTTATAAATGACCATAATGGGCTAGACATCTACTTCTTCCCATCTATAAGATGCAATATGGAAGTATTTAAAATGTGATTGTAATTTCCTTTTTTTAAACTGATATATTCTTGGGTAATCCAATCCAAAAATGATCCCTTCAGATCAAGCTGCTAAAGCTCTCTCCACACACCCCACCCCCGAGCCCCCATCTTGAACTTTTTGCTTGGAGACATTTAATGAAAAGGACAAAAATATTCTATCTCTATGTCTCTTTGGAAATTCAGGTTTCTTGAAGATCAGGGAAAGTACTCAATAGATCCCTTAACGTTTAAACTTTCTGAATATGACATGATTTGTAATACAGAAGTAAAGACACATCAAAGTTGGCAATTCAAAAATGTGACCTGTCTATTGTACTTTACTTTCAGGTGAGTTCATGAGTTTCTCCCTGCTGTGTCTCTTTCCTGTCCCATTTTGGACAAATGGAAGAATAATAGAAATGATTTTTTTTCCACTAAGATTAAGCAGCATAGTTTATATAAGAATTCTGTTAATTTTATCATATTATTTCATATTTCAATTGTTTAAAGACTCATATTTAAATAAAATGTGAATTTTTATTCAATGCTTTAATGAAGAAAATATATTTTAGTCTTCAAATATGGGATTTGACCAGTGACATGTCTTATGGAAATATTCTGCCTCTTGCACTAGCCTATACTCTAACATCAATGAATGATCAATTAAAAGCCATATTTTTGTGCATGTGTATATAAGGTAATATTAACAAGTAAATCAAGCATTCTCACAAAGAAGATGAAACACATTTTTGCTTAAATACTGCTTGAAAGAAATAGAGCAACCTGAAGTGAGGGTAATAATTTTTAGTAATTGTCATCACCATCCCCCATCTGGGCATGTGATGACATTGAGAAGCAACATTTTATAATTGCAATAACAATTACTGAGTAATAAAAGGTCAAATAACATATTAAATATAACTAAGCAACTTTTAGTTAATAATATCTCTCTACCAACTCTGACTTCATGTATATCAAATCCCAGGTCATGTCACCACCTAGCATTTGTTATAATCACTTTAAGAAAAAAGAAATCATTAGATTTTTTTTTATACTTTATTTAATTATTTATTCTTGGTAACAGTAACAGGGATTAAACCCAGGTGCACTTAACCACAGAGCCACATCCTCAACTCCTGTTTATTTTTTTTTTTCTTTTTAAATTTTAGACAGGGTCTCACTAAAATGCATAGGGACTTGTTTAATTGTTGAGAATAGCCTCAAACTTGTGATTGTCCTATTCAGCTTCCGAATCCACTGGGATTACCAGTGTGTGCCACTGTACTTGGGTGGATGTTTTAAATTTATAGAACTGCAAAAAAATATATATATTTTTATGCTTAAAGTTCAACCTCATCATGATCCATATCCATGAAGATTACAGGCATATTATTTTATTTTGTAAACTTTCCTTACACAGAGACAACTGGCAAAATGCTTTCTTTTGTTAGTCATAAATAGAGATACACACACTAATAAAGAAGGAAGAGCATAACAAAGTGAATACAGTATCTTAGTGTAGCATATTTACACAGGCTCTGCCTTTGTTGATTACTCAAAGATTATCTAAGATGCATGAAAATTATTTAAAATTATAGGGGAATGGACAATGGAATTTTTCTGGAAGCAAAGAATTGCTAACATATGAAGTGCTTGTGTTTATTTGTAAAGCAAGTAACACTACATTCTCTAAAGGAGAATATATTTGATCTTCCACTCAATTCTCTCATATCCTTGTAGATAAATCATTTTCTGTATGAATAGATATAATTCTAAATACTGTGTGCTTGTCAGATCCATGAAGTGACTTGGAGAAGGCCTTATTTTCAAAATTATCTTGTCAATTTCATTGTGACAGTAGCAGAGGCAGGTAGCAGCAGTTTTCTTCTGATTATGTTAAAATCTCATCTATTATTTAGTTTAAAGCTGACAGCATATATTAAGGCTTAATGAAGGCTTTCAGTAATTTCAGACTAAATTTATCTTCCCCAATTTTATACGTTTTTGTCATTTGAGGGTTATAATTTCATCAAAGGTTAATTTCAGGAGGAGGTTTTCCAAATTATTTCAACATTAAATAAGTAGAGCATGAATTTTGGGGAAATATATCCACG
Source organism: Marmota marmota marmota (assembly GCF_001458135.2). Lineage (NCBI taxonomy): Eukaryota > Metazoa > Chordata > Mammalia > Rodentia > Sciuridae > Marmota > Marmota marmota. The sequence goes on along the minus strand of NW_025999968.1, from coordinate 28,375,195 downwards.
TGAAACTATTTTTAGCAGAAGTGCAAAGATAAAATATGCATTTAAAAAAGCTTTGACTTTTTTTCTAGTAAAAGAATGAGGTAGTTATCTTTTTTGTCCACATATAACAGTCATCAAGTACAGCATATTTACTACACCTCCATATCAGTCTACCTGAAATACAAATTATTAATAGTTTTAATCTCAATGGAAAGCATCAGACTTTAATGCCATATTTAATAATACTAGATTAATTACACAGATAAATATAAGAAGGCAAATATCTAGGTGACCATATATATAGGTAATAAACATTTGCTAATAAAACATTATTGAATTTAGTATTTTCCTTTAATTTTTCAGTGGAATTTGTATTACTTTCTTGTAGATTCCTTTTTCCAATGAATTTTTCCCCATTGGATATTATCAGCTACTGGAGAAAGTTTTCAGTCACTCTTTAAAAATGTGAATCCTTCGAGCTTAGAAGAAAGACAAATTGCTTTGACTTCACTTTCACATTTTCTCTAGAACCAACTTAACATTTTGATCCAGAAGAGAATTGTCCTCCTGTAGCCAAGATTCATAATAACTCCCAGTTTCAATGCTTTCCTAAAATTCTGAAATATTGTGAGAAAACCAAAGTTGTGGTACATGTGTAGGGGCTAAAGTTCCTCCTAAGCTGAGGCACCACCCAGATTCTTTCAGCAAATATCCTATGTTGGCAAGAGGATGCAATCTGCTTTTGATGAAAAAGCATGGCAAGCTAGAATTGTGGGTTTAAAATAAAAGTGAACTCCAGCAAAAAAATGCGGAAAATTTGAATATCTATAAACTATTTCTTCAGTGACATAATTTGTCATTTAGTGTAGAATTGACATACAATAGTAGACATAACAATCTTAAAGTTGGCAGTTTGGGTATATTGTATTTATTAAAAAACTTTTAAAATTTAATTATCCCTGAGTTAAATTCTAGGAAGTAGTTCATAAATGCTGCTGCTTATATCATTATATGCATTATGTCTTAGAACACTTCAAATATTGGAAGTTTAAGGATGATAGTTATTGCTGATAACTTATCACAAAGACACTCTTAATTTTCAGTTCATTTAAAATTTGCCAAAAATATGACACAAACCCTAGAGAAATAATAGATTTATCAGGAACATCTGGCCTATATACTAGCATAGAATGTAGAAAGAAAATCAGTATTTTTATAAAACACTCTATTAACCATTTGATAAAGATTCATTTGCTATTTTTAAAAAACTGCTAGTTATGACATTAAGATGTTTTCCTCCTAAATGGAAATTGTATTAAAATAAATAATAGAACTTACTCCACATCATGTACAACCACAAAAATAGGAAGTCATACCCCATGTATATATGATATGCCAAAATATATTCTATTGTCATGTATAACTAAAAAGAACAAATTTTAAAAGTTTAAAAAATAATAGAACTTTTCAAATTTAATCTACACTTATACACAAGTATCATTTATCTTAACCATTATCTTGGTTTAGGGATCCCCAAAAGCTAATTTTGATATACAATATATTCATAGTAATTTATTTGAGCAGTGATATTAGGAAGCATGGTTGTAGAATATGAAGGTAATTTTGGTAAGGAAAGGAAGTTAACCAAGAGGCACTAATGATCAGGTTACCATTATGGACACCCAAATCTCAGGCTTTCTTGGCACTTCTGGATAAGCATCTAGAAACCAGCTCAGAGTCATTCTATTCAAGGACAGGGAGCTGGTTGTTGGTGGATATGTATCCATTTTCTGGTCTATCATTGGTTGAAGACTCTTCGTGGGGATGATTGTTAATTCCTTCCTATTCTAGTCTGTCACATAGAGTAACAGCCCTCTGTAAGCAGACAAAGTTTTTCAGGCTGAAAGTTGCAAGAGTTGAAGTAAAAATGCAAAGTATCAGGATTCAGTGAATGTTATGACATGTGATCAGTGTACCACTGCTTCTGTTAACCATGGAATATAGACATTTTTTATACAGGAATGGGTAGACTGAAAAATCATCTTTATAGATATCTATTTGGCATTCATTCTCTAAGTATGATAAAATATTTGTGTGAGTGTGTTAAAATGGTGTGATATTTCAAATTCAACTGCTATACATAATGACACCTCGGCAACATGCACCTTTTGGGTTGTGAGTCTCAAACAGAAAACTGCTCATCCATGGAAACCGATGTGGAAAAGTAATAGAAAAAGACTAAATCTGTGTGGGCAGTCTTCCATTCAGAAATAGAAGCTGAAGAGACCCAAGATTTGAATTTAAATGAAAGAATACTAGAATTGAGTTTATTTAAACAGTGTACAGTAGGAGGTAACTTAGGAATCTGGCAAGAATAGGTGGTATTCTAGGAAGATTGTAAACAAGAGTAAGGGGAAAGAATATAATTTCTGTTAAGAAAATGGCCCATTACTATGAGATAGATTGATTCATAGGAAAGCTGAAGTTTTTAATGAAATGTCATGATACATTGTACAATATCACCAGTGTAAATTAAAGAGAAGAAATAAGACCGTAGGTCCTGTCCTTTCAATTAGGCTAACATAGACTATCTAGCATGATAACTGTAGAGTTAATGTGGTCTGTGTATTCACAGATTTGGTCTGTGTAGTCTGTGTATTTACAAATATATTTCAAGTGCTTAGACCTATGTCTCCCACATAAAAGGTGCTCAACATTTATTAATAGAATGGAAAAATAGAGGAAATCTTATTCTTGATGTGTTGAATCCTGCATATGACATAACATGATGAGCCAGGTAAAGATCATTTTTGGAAGGTGAGGAAGTATTGGAGGGAACAGAAAAAGTCATCCGTACTAAAAGTGACTACTAGTAATGTTATTAGTAATGTCTATCTATATTCAAACTGCCTATTTGAATTGTTCCCAGGGATCAAATAGAAGGACTTAATAGTTCCACATTTCAGAATCTCAGAAAAATGAGGGGTATCATTATCTAACAGTGTCTTCAAATAATTCTAATATTTTCTGTGGATATAAAATATACATTCCCATAACAAAAATAACAATGCCAGGGATATATACATTAGGAGGTGGTGATGTAAAACTCACAAAGAGTTAGCAAACAAGGGACAGGTGGTCTGTAGTAAGTGCCCTAAGAGCAATTGTAAAAAAGTAGAATATTGGGATGACTTTCAATAACTGAAAAGTACTTCTGTGTATATGCTGACATATAGGTGGACCTTGTGGTTCAGTAGAAAAGAAAATTGAAAGAGGAATGGAAGAGGGCATTACATGAAATTTTATTTGATCTTAATTCAGGAGAGGGTTTGTAAGAGTGTTTTGGTATAAAATGGAAACAATATGAATTGATAATCTTATTCTGGATATGTTCAAAGAGTGACAATGTAATCATCTTTCACAGAGATCTTTGGACGATTTTAGCAATTATAAATAATAAAAATATTTCTAAGGTTATTTAAAATTTTAAAATTCATCATTTAACACTGATACGAATATGTTATTAGATTTCAGATGTAGAGACAGTGGGAGAGGACATGCAGTATAAGATCCGAGGAAGGCAGATATAAAAGCACAAACTAAAAAAAGTTCTTCCACTTCTAGCTTCTCCTTCTATTTCTCAAAATTAGACTGCATATTCTCTGCTCTTGAAAAAAGTCCATTATTTAACATGTCACAATACCCAATTAATTTAAAAATCATTTTCTTCAAGGGATTTATTTTATTCAATGGATACTTGTACCACTTAGGGTAAAGCCTGAAACTGGTCCAAAAATGATATTTCAAAGAACAGTGGATTCAGGAACACAGCTTATGTCATCTCACGCAGTAACATTAAAGTCAGTGGGCATTATAGGCCTTATTGTGGGCTCCATTCATATGGTTCCAGGGGAGCAACACTTCATTGATGCACATGTCATGTGCCCCTGTTCTTCCCGCTTCCTCGGGGCCCAAGTTTGGTTCTCTCATTGTGGAAAAGCCCTAGGAAAAATACAAGATCAAAAATGTTAAGACCCACACTCAGAAGTGGCACAATTGCTTCTGTTCAGTTTTGTCAACACAGACTTAATGATGGCTAATTTAAGGGAGCCGGCAACCACATTCCCTGATGTAAATGTATTAGTAAAGAGAAAACCAGACTTAGGTGAGCTGTAAGCAGTCTGGGACAAGTATCCAAAATAGAGGGTAGAATGTGAGGTATCAAACTAGTCAAATCATCTTGCTGTTTGAATTTTTTAAAGTTACATTTCCCTTAGAGTATTTGTTTTTTGGAAAACAAAGGAATTTAGAAAATTTTTTAAATAATTTAAGGAAAATCTATCCTTATTTTCTTTGCCTTGTTATATTTTTAGTGTTCTTTTATGCTTTTACTGGGAAAAGTTTGTTTGGTGGCTGACAGAATAAATATTACTAATTGGCAAGCGAAATAATAGATTCAATATTTTTATTAGATCATTTTAAGTTATATATGACAGTAGAATCAATTTTGATATAATTATACAAATATTGAATATATCTTGTTCTCCAATTAGGACCGCATTCCTATGGATATACTTGATTTTTGTTACAAATTCTTTGTAACATTTGTATTTTGAAGATTAACCTCCATTTATAAATAAAACAGGTAACTCTTAATACTAATGTACCATGTTATTTTTTCATACATCATAACTAATGTACAATTTTCCATACATTATATCTAGAGATCTAAGGAAATTCTACTTCAAATCTAATATCTTCAATCCCTAGATAAATATAATAAGACTCTTAGTTTAGTAAAGAGACTCCTGAAAAAGAACTTGATAAAGGAAGATTGAAATAAACTATTCCAGAATCCACCCACACATTCTGGTGACATATTTTAATAAAATGATTTATTTTTACTGTTATGTATACACCACAGCCTTCAGCTACTACTCAAAAATCTTTTTGTCTTCTAATTTTTTTAACTTCTCCATTGTCAATTTTGCTCATTTAGTTGATTTTCAAAATATCTTTTTCAATTATGCCAAACATTTTTCTTAACTAATCTTACTTGCCATGGGAGAACTGTTTAAAATTAAATTTTTACACATAAACACACACACACAGATATGTTTATAGATAAATACAGACATGTATGCTCATATCCAATTCTACTGTGTTCCATACATTTTAATTATAGGATTACCACTAATTACAGATCTTTTTAATATTAAAAATAAAATTTATTTTTATTGAAATTGTTAATTTAAATATGGGATATTTTAAATAAACTAATAAAATGTCAATTATTCTTCTCCTTTGGTTTGGATATTTTGGAACTGCTAGTGTGTTATCTATATTGGGGGAGATAAACAACATTTATTAAAAGACTAATATGCCCCATTTCCTGTGCATACATCTTATTTATACTCTTTAAAACTGTACATGGTAGATACTATTATTGCTGTCTTGCTGTTTCTTTCTCATTCTCTTTCTAGTAGATGAGGATATTAAATTTCAAAGAGATGAAGTTCCTTGACCATGTTATTGTACTAGTAAGACTAGAATAACTGGCTTTAAAAATTGAGCCCTTTTATTCTATCAATATGTGTAGTATCTTTGTGAATTACTGCTAATTTTCCATTTGTGTGGTGAACCATCAGTTTCTTACACAATAATGATAATAATTATGTCAATTCTCTCTCTTGCTCATATATATCTAATTAATACTGTGTATATATATTTAAAACAGAATCAAACCAATAAACACAGCAGTTAACTTGATTAACTATGCGTTTATTTCATTGAATTTATAAATTACCAGTTACTACAATGAGTGCTACATTTCCACTGAAAATGAATATTATTCTTCAAAAATTCTGCTGTTTAAAATGGAACTTCATTGAATGACTGTATTAATTATTTTACTGAGCACAGTGAGAGATAATGAAGGAGGTAACAATCATGGCAGAAATGCATTAATATTAAATATTTACTGCATAACTCATCCTTATTGGACACAGCTGTCGATAAAATATGCCCTTATTCTTGACAAGTAGCTCCTGTGTTTTGCTTGTAGATTAGCTTGCAGCCCTGCTCAGTATTCTTTATCTTCATCACTGCACCAGTCCTTTAATTAGGCAGTGAAATCTTTTGCATAGTGATTAGGAAATCACAGTTAAGAAGGTGTTACAAAGAGATGTTTCTGGAAGCTATGCAAAATGGATCTCAGCTTTGGAAACTCCTCCATGTACACTATCCAGGAAGCATGTTTGGATTTGAAAAGTGAGCGAAAACTAACCTTCAGTTCATCAAGTTTACCAGATTTCGAATCTTCAGTGCTGAAATGTTGGGTTCAAATTTAAAAAGTCTTGAGCCCTGGTTGCCTAATTCTAGCAACTTCAGACTAGAATGGCAGGAAATGAAGGTGGTAAGCACTCTCATGTTAGAATTTAAATGAATTATAGATCTCAAAAATATAATGATGAAAATGGTTCTGTTACAACTGTAGGGTAATATATTGAAAATATACTTCAGAAAATTAAGGAACTGATCCATTTTCACAATTATTTCAGTATAAATATTTAAATGATAATACTTTAGGAAAGGCAACATTTTTTTTTTACAGTTTCACAATGTACAATATAACTGTCCAAGATAAATATAACTTGATGCTACCTAACAGATTATGCAGCTCAAAACACAGGTCACATTTATAGAGAGTTTTATCTCGATGAAGAAATTGTTTTTATTAATACATCAAATGTAACATTCAAAGTTATTACTATTTCACAAGACCAAGGTAAAAAAAAATTAATCTTATGAAAAAAGGAGTCCAAGACATAAAAATTTAATAAAATCAGCAAGGAAAACTGAGATACTCCCAGAACATTAATTAGCATCCTCTTTTTTAGCATCCTCTTTGGATCCAGTTGTTTTATGTGTGCAGGTTTGAATCAGAGTGTTGATTTTCTTTCACGTTCCTTTTTCTGTAATTTGGATGAGTTTTTTTTTTAATAGTGGTAAAGGTGATAAGAGTTGAGTAAAGATAGATTATGTTGAGGGGATACAGATAACAATTTTATATTAAAATCAATATATTGATTAAACTATTAATACATTATATGCATTATAAGGAGAATTAAGCTTGTTGAAATCATTATCACTATGTATTTTGAGTAGTATAAATAACATTATATGACAAGATTTTCTATGGAAATAAAATAAAAATAAATGTCATTTTACCAGCAGAGAATTATCCTAATCTATTTTGCATTGTTTTCTAATAATGACTGAAATATTTATTGGTCAATGGAATTATAGCTTATAATTAGTCACCTTCTAGAAAGGTGACTTTTAAGTGTATTGATTCATAAACCTCGAAGCAGTTAACTTACAGTCTTTTTGCTTCTAATTTTTTTTTCATCTGGCTTGATTTTTAGGTACATATTTCCCACAGGGCAGTAAAGGGTAGTTTTGAAACATGAAGATTATGGAACCCAATGTCCTAGATAAAAAAAAAAAATCTCATCTGTAATACTGGCAAATGATATCCTATCCATTTCTCATCTGAAAGATTAAAATAGTAATTTCAACTTATTTTATTGTGAGGATGAAATGAATTTATATACAATAAGTTCCAGGAATGGTTCTAGGCATATGGAAAACCTTCAAATTATGATTTCTCAGCCAAAAGACCTACTTGATTGATTGGTTGCTTAAGCTTACTTCCTGATAACTTTTTATCCCATTTAGTTGGGATGGAAAATATAAAGAGGAAAAGGAGAACACAGAAGGCATATCTAAACCTTTGATGTCCAAATTCAGTTCAACATGCATGACATTTGTGCATCTATAGCATCCTACCCTGTTCTCAGATATTCTCAGTTCAGAGCCTCTCTAGGCCATCTATTCCTGAGAGTAAACCACCAGTTATTTATATGGGTAGAATGTGTGAGGGCAGTTTGTGGGTACTCTAAATGGACATCTAATACTTTCTACTTCCATTTGAAATGGTGCTGATTCCTCCAAAGGCCAAACTCCAGAGCCATTTTTCTCTGTAAATCAATTTTGCTCTTGACACTACATTTGAGGAGTTGGCTTCTTTGAGGAGTCTGATTGCATATCATTTGTCCCTCTGCTTTCCAGATCACAAACACCTCTGCTTTCCTCTTTTCTCATCTGTCTTCTCTGCTTCTTCTCATACTGAAGGAACCTTGTCTTTTTAGAATATCACTTGTCTTTCTTCATGGGGTTCAAGAATCAAGCCTTTTGATACTTTAAAAAAATTAAACAATTTAGGATATTAAAACATAGATTTAAAAGTTTTTTTTTTCTTTTTTTTTAATGAAAAACTGCTGATATTCTGTCAAATTTTTCAGTTCCTTCTAGAGATTCTAGGGGTCATATTGTTTAAAAATATCATTACAAACTGCTTTCTTTATCAAATCACTTATTCTGACCAGCATTTTCCATGAGGCCTTGAGGACCCAAGTTTCTAAAATTACTTGCTTCATATATAAAGATGAACATTATATATAATTTGTGTATGTGTGTGTGTGTGTATATATATATATATATATATATATATATATATATATATATATATATATATATAGAGAGAGAGAGAGAGAGAGAGAGAGAGAGAGAGAGAGGTGTTAGAAAAAACATCTGCGGTTACCAGTTAGTAAGAAGCATCACTAGGTTTAACACATGCTCATCTTTTTTGGGGGGTCAGGCTGTGATTCATCTTGTGTATATACTCTAAGAGCGATAACATCATTAGAAATGTGGAGAATTATATTTTATTTTCCTTGACTCTCTTAGATCACATCAACAGAACAAGAATTCATATATCATTTCCATTAAGTGTGGAGTGAGTAATTGCTCTTTCAAAACTTATTTTGGTTTTATCATTCACTGTGTCAGGGTTTGTATAATGAAGAGAAGGGTAATTAGTGAAGAAGAGGTGGTTTTGGTTTTTACAGTTTTTGTGCATATATGTTCAAACTTCTTTGATACTTTTTATAAGAATTTAATAATAAGCTTTAATATAGTTATATGAGATGTATTATCTGTGTTTTTTTTCCAAGACAGGAAGGGAATATAAAAAAATAAAAACAACAACAACAAATCAGTCATCACTAATCTTTACATTTATCCTCAGTTTTTCCTAATTTACTAGTTAAAGGTCAAATTAATGATACTGAAGGTAGGTTACTGTACTATTTCTGTGAGATTACCTTTCAGTTATAGAACTGGAGGTTGAAAAGTAGTAGAGGACCAAGGACAAGGTAGTTTTATTTCTATGGAGGCCAAGAAATAAAAGTCATTGCCAAGCAGTCACAAACCCTGAGGTTAAATCTAGTGATCCCTCTTACTAATTGGTAACTACAGATGTTTTTTTTTTTTTTCCTAACTTCTTTCTCTGTATATACACATTACACACACACACACACACACACACACAGAAGATGTTAGCTTTTTGTTATTGTGATCAAAATACCCACAACAACAATTTTGAAGAGGAAATATTTATTTGGTTATGTTTTCTCAGAGCTTTGTTTCATGGTCTGTGGCTCCATTGCTCTATGACCTAGGTGAGGTGAAGCATTGTGGCAGAAGTACACGGTGAAGGAAAGGCATTCATCTCTTGGTAGCTAGGAAACAGAGAGGGAGGGAAGGAAGAAAAAGAGAAGGATGGGGAAGGGGAAGACACACCAGATAAATATAAACCCAAAAGGTACTCCCCCAGTGACCTACTTTACCCATCTGTGTCCCATCAGCCTATAGTTCCAAGTCACATAGTCCATTCAAATTAGCAGAGATTTATTAGGGCACAGCCCTTAAAATCTAATCATTTCATCTTTGAAAATTTCTACACCATTACTAGAGCTTTGGATGTACATCTCATATACAAACCAGAATGCACAGATAGATGTTGATTTTGATAATTATTTTCTAGAATTGTGGAAGTTTGGTAAATCTACAGAGTAGATTTCTTCAGGATATGCTGGACAGCCCAGGAAGGATTGTGGTCCATGTCCAAAGACCATTTGCTGTAGAATTCTTTCTTGCTCAGGGCATATGAGTCTTTGTTTGATAAAGTCTTTCAACTGATAGGACATAGTTCACACATATTGTGGAAGGTATTCTGCATTCCTCCAAGTCCACCTATTTAAATGTTAACCTCACCTAAAAGCACCTTTGCAAAAACATCAGAATAATGTATGACCTAATGTCTGAGCATTGCAATCCAGCTAAGTTGCCACATTCAGTTGAACACTGGATGTTAACAAACTCTTATGAATATTTCACATATTTACTTTAAAACACATGTTTCAAATGGTTAACTTCATAGTACAAATATCATAATGTCTATTATTTACAAAGTGACAGAATAATATTGCAAACAGAATTATATGTATATGTGCATGATGACACCCACTTAGAGGGATGCTATATGGACTCAATGGGGGGTGTTGCATAAAGTACTTAACATGATGTTGGAAAATTTTATAAACTCAATATGTTATACATTGTTGTTATTGTAGAAAATATAACTGAGTCCACAGATGACATGTAGGTACATGTAACCTCCTTCCCAGTCAAGAAAGTAGTTCTACGTGTTAATAACCTTAAATGGCAGACTCACCAAGGAAAGAATTTACAGATGTGGCTTCCAGAACATCAAAACAACAAGTAGTTGGTAAAACCATAATACCTGAGATTGAGAAAACAAATCTACTTGCGAATAAAAAGTAGGCCAGGGGGATGCTGGTGAAAAAATGAATTGGGCATTTTTCTTTTCCTGCAAACATTTTTCTAATGTTTTGTGGATTTATATGGGTTAGGCAAAGATATTATATTTTAATGTATTTAATGTTCAATAGAAGTATAAAATTCAAAGAAAGTAGAGTACAGACTTTTTTGGCTAAGGTCTCCTTTAGTTACCCAAGTACAACTGGAAAATATCGACATGTGCCTGGGCACTGCCTGTTCTCTGCTCTGGCTAGTGTGGACCAGACCTTCAATTTAACCTCTCCAGCTCTCTGAATATGACAATATATATATATTGTGTTGTGCTAAATTTTATATCAAACAATATCATAATTCATTCCTACAAAAATCTTGAATTATAAAAAATCATCAATAGGAAGGAATTCTCCCTTTTGTATTTCTTAGGACTCTTATAATGGTGTTTTTGTTTCAATTTAGATACAGTTTTAGAATTTAATTATTACTTATCATATGTGCAGAATAAATATGAGTTTTTGTTAAGCTGTTAACAATTTTATATAACTTTGTATCAGATTTTGAAGACTAAACTGATCTATAAATACAGTCCCACCAAATCACTTATAAATATTTTGGTAGTAATAAAATATATTTATCTAATTACTTAGAGTACTCAGTTGAGAAAAACAAAATTTAATTTCTAAAATAATTGAAAATTTATATCAGACACTATTTGTTTTACATTTCTAGTACATTACTATTATTTCATTACTTTAATTAATATCTATTGAGAGGGCTTATTATTTTGGAGAGCTGGAAATACTCAAAATATTCAGGTTGGAATGTCTTATATTAATTGCACACAAGTACTTAAAAAGAGAGAAATAACAGAAACCTGAGTTCCTGCCTATCATCTAAATAAGACAAAATAATGAATCATTGAAGGAAATCTAATTATGCACTACCTCAAATGATTCACCAATCTATTTAGATGTCTGTGATTTTTTTTTTTCCCCCAAAAGTGATTTACTTCAACAGACCTGACAAACTGAAAATAAATTGAATCTGTTGGGTAGAGTTGTATACGCATATTGACATGAAAGTCTACTTAAGACCTGTTATGAGGAGTTTCTTATTCTTCTCTATAAAGTGGGGAAGAGACAGGTATCACAATTTGAACTTTTCTTCTTGACATTCAATCATATGCAAATATTTTCGTAGTGTTAAGGTCTGAGTGCTATGGTTTAGCCTCCCCGAGGTTTAAAAAAATATACAAATTTTGAAACAGTATATAATATTGTTCCATTTAAAATTATATTTTGTAAAAATAAATATAGGAGGGTTACAAGAGAGCATGTAGGAATGTTAAACTGAAGAGGGCAGATAAATGAACTCAGTTTATTTTATTTCTTATTCACTCCTTCTCGAGCTTTTAATGTTGCATGCACATTGTCTGTTGCAGTCCAAGGCTAGCTATTTGCCAATGCACTACAAAGACAGAAGAGAAAAAGCAAATTCTACAAATCATTCAATATTTTCAAATCTATCCTTCATTTTTGATAATTAATTTTCATATACACAGTAAAGTTTTATTTTTATTGCATTGGCTGGAAAATAATTTAGATTCTCAAAATAATTTACATGTGCTTTTCATTCCTGTATCCTTTAAAAGTATACTACACTAGTTTTATCTAATATCAGTCTATTTATCTATCTTTAAACACAGTAATAAGATTTGAAGAGTTTTACTATATTTTTGTAATAATTGAGATTTTAGATACCTACTCATATAAGCATGCACACACAAAACACCCCCATGCACATTCTGGGTTGTCACAACTATTCTAACAGATTGTGATTTTCTCTATTACAGAGAGGAAATGTCCATATAGAAAACTTCTTTAATGACACTCTATTTTTGGCTCATGCGGTTTGCAGTATGTTACATTGGACAGCAGATTAGTAGCTTGATTAGTTAAGACTTTTGCCTGAAGGCATAACCATTAGGTATGTGTTTCTCAAGCCCCAAGAGGAAAGAATACCACATTGTCAAAAAACCATCCATTTCTTTTCTCTTAATGACTACAAAACTTTAAAAGTTTGCTTGTCAGTGCTTAACTGGGTGTCTTTCTTTTTCATTCTTTTTTAAAATTCATTTTACACAGCAGTATTAGTTATTTATAGACAATTCTTTTTTAATAGTCCTTTACTTCAACACTTGGCTTGTCAGCAAGACATATCTAAGAAAGGGAGAGATTTAAGGAGAAGATAAATATGAAAAAGTGTGTTAAAATTCTTAGAAGTGGAACTAAATACTGAGAAGTGTAACTAAAGTAGTTCACATTATGTATAGCATTGTTCATAGATTATGGAAGAATAGAATACACCCTCAACCCACGTATGCATTCTTATTCTTTTCCTATTTTTCATGAAGCTTACATTTTAAGAGATAAAAGATAATAAAAGAATAAGATGCTGTTGTTCAGTGTTAAGTATATGATGATAACACGAGAAAAAGAATGAGATAGATTCAGTCAGGCTGATTTTCTGAAGCATATGAACTTCTGTAACAGTTCTTTTAAAGATTTCTTCATTATCTAGATATTGCACTGAATCTTCCTTTTACCTTCTTCAGGGGTGCTGAAAGAACTCAGGACTTTGTGTACAGTCAACAGGTCAGATTGTCTGACCCTGAATAATATAATAAGAACTCCAGCTGTCTGTTTCCTCATAAATCAATCCAGTAGAGGTTTGCAGTAAAGTATTTGCTATTTTAAGTTTTTAGTTTTTAAGAACCATAGTTTCAAAACTTATTATTAGCAGCGTATTACTATTTTTGTGACTGTGACCAAAATATCTAACAAGAGCAATTTAGAGAACTAAGAGTTTATTTGGGGCTCACAGTTTCAGAGGTCTCAGTACATGGTCAGCCAACTCCATTACTCTGAGCCTGTGGCGAGACAGAATGTCATGGAAGAAAGATGGTGGAGAAAAGCTACTCATCCCATGGCAGCAGGAAAGCAGAGACAGAGAGCGAGAGAGAAAATGCCAGGGACAAATTCCAAGGCTGACTAATGAGTGACCTACTTCCTCCAACTGGTTCACCCTCTGTAGTTCATTTAGCTATCAGTGGATTAATTCAGCAAATGGATTAATTCACTGATGAAGTCAAAGCCCTAATCTTTGCCTAAAAGTCCCACTCTGAACCTTACTGAATTGATGACTATGTTTCCCACACATGAGCTCTTCACAACATTCCATATCTAAACCATAACAACCAAGGTACCGTACTTTGAGATAAGAGCATACATTTAAAAATATTAATTTTTGAACCCCAGCGTAGGTTTTCTAATAAGCTTTTTATATCTCCTTTAATTATATGAAAACTTAAAATGAAAGTTTAAGTCAGTATGATAACTTTAGAATCATTTCATGGTCATGTAAACCTTTTATATATCAGTTATGTGAATATCTGCCATGCTTTTGATAAGCCCTTAAACCCTTTGTATGGCATGATGTATGACAGTCCAAGGTAAAAGTTGAATATGGTTAAAAGTTTTCTTTTTTACATCTATTGACAAACAGTTAAATATCTGTTTAAATGTTGAACATTTTAGAATTTCAGCAACATCAACTTCAATAACTCTAACAACAAAGTGTGACATTAAATACTTTTTACTTCCCAAATATGAAAGAAATAAGCCTTCTTATTAATTATTTTATTTAAAAATCTTTGATCTGTTATCTATTTCTATAATGTGTCTGATAATATGAGTATGGTAATATACTGATTAAATGTGATATTTTTAAATGATAAAGAATTTTATTGGATTAAGTGGCAATAGAATTTGATACTTTATTTCTTCTTCACAATTGGTCAAAAGAATTGACCCAAAATGAAATAAAAAATAGGAACATACTCATTTCCCGGGGTTAGAAGTAACCTAGGGAATGCAATTATTGTAGAAATAGGTTTAATAAGGGATGGAATCTATAATGTTTTATTGATTATCTATAATGTTTTATCTTCCTAATGTCTTGAAATCTGATGAACTCTAAAGTTGGAGAAACAGGGTGATAGGAAAGTTGGAGAAGGAATAAAGAGGAGACTTTGGGAAATTACTAGGAGGAAATTGATAGTAGGAACGAACCAGTGTGCCATGCCTTAAGCTGTGTGTGTCAAATATTTGTCAATTATCCTTTTGGCAACTTCCATAGTGTATGAAGTATTTATCCATTGTAACATGGAGAAGATAACTACTGATTGGAAAAACTTCCATCTAGAGGATCAGCATCAGATGAAATTTACCATAAGGAGTATTAAGTGAAACTCAACCACTTTGATGCCTATGACATGCTGGGCTATATTAAGTACTCGATAAAATCCTGACAATAACTGTTCAAAGATAGTATTTGTTCATTCTGATTTTACAGATGAAAGAAATACAGGTGCAAAGAGATTAAACAACTTTTATTAAGTTACACAGCAAAAAGAGTACTGGAGCAAAGGTCCAGCTCCAGATTTGCCAGCTCCCCAAATCTATGTAATTTCATGACAACCTCAATGTATCTCCATCACTGCTTCTCCATTAGATTGCATGTTTGATACCATTCATCTGAAATGTCAGGTTTCTAGCTTGAAATTCATTCTGAAGAAAAGACTTGTCAGAGCTCTCTGTATAACAGATCTGTCCTAATTACTCATCTAAGTGGCGTTACATTAGGCAGTAACTAGCTTCAGGAATCTTTACTGGCAACATGGCTACTAAACTATGGAAGGAAATGATGCATTATATTTTACTTCAAATTCCCCAATTCTGATCCAAGTCCAGTTGAATTTGAAAAGTAAATAAATTAAGTATTTGTTTTGTTATTGGATTTGAAGTCTTGCCATATTTGGTTTACTAGGTATGTTAATATACTTATATTAATTTATAAAACATCATATTCAGAGTAGACCTTTAAAAAATAATTCTAGTAAAATCTCATGGCTTTGAACTAAAAGTAATTTAATTACTTTGACAATACAGAAAATTATACTACATATAAACTACTACTATTTACTAGAGGAACACATGTTGTTATTTGGTTTACTGTACATACCCCTATGGTTTGCTAGTTTTGACCATATTTTTTACAAAGAAATTTGATTAAATAAATTTTTACTGTTTCTTTATTACAAATTTAACTTTCCTGTAAAATCCATAAGTTATTTGTGTTATTCGTCTCATTGTATTTGGTATCAAGATAATGAATATCTAAAACTCCATGGAAAATACAGCATAATGTGGTAAGGGCATGATTGTATGGATTTATATTCAAACTCAGATATTTGTAATTTGTTACTATTAGCAAGTTATCCTATACCTCACATAAGTACCTTTTGTCATATGTTTGTGCCTTAGACTCTTCATCAGCAAAACGGATAGAATAATTGTGCTAATTCCATGGGGATGATCACAATGATTAAATGAGCTAATACCTCCAGAGAACTTATAAGTGTGCCTGTCCCATAATATTAGGAAGGGTTTGCTATTTTTGTTTCAGATATACCAATCATCTATGGGTGGATTGATCATAAACCTGTGTCCATATCATATACTCTACAGGATCTCTGTGCAGGATCTAATGGTTAAGGCATTTTGTCTTTGCATTAGAGTAATAATGGCATAGAAAATTTACTACAGGTTATTTATTTGAATGTACTCAGTTACATAATGAGCAAGAGTTAGCACATTTTAGGATATATAAATAGAAATACTAAAATTAAGAACTAGAAATTTCTATTTTATGTTTATATGGTTTATTTTATTTTCACTGTTTTCTCACCATATAAACTATAGTAGTAGTTTATATGTAGTATTTATATAAAAAATGCTCTTTATTTTAACAATGTTTTTATTTTTGCTAAAATACTGTTTTTCTCATAAAACATTAAGTTTTGAATGTTCTCTCACTCAGCACAGTTGGATTTTGAGCTTGTTACATCTTTCATCTTAAATTTAATTCCTATATTTGCATACAACAGGAGATAGCAAAGTAGAGATAAGTATAGTTGTGTTTTCAATTTCCAGCTTAGTATTTAGCCCTGAATTTTAGATCTGATGATAGATACATTAGTATTTACAATGTCATATATATATATATAGAGAGACATACATACATAAGTTGTATATAATAAATATATACTCATGAATATATACTCATATGTGTGTATATTTATTTGTGGCATAAAAGCAATCAAGAATGTTTAGTATTTATATGTGTGATCAAAACAAATCAAAGATCCTACTAAAGTGGCTAAATCATCACCAAGGATCTAGGAATGTGCTCCAATATTGACAGACATGTTATTCTTTCTATTCATATTGCTTAAGCCTCTTCAGTGAATGGTACAAGAGTGAATAGATTCTTATTTAAATGAATAACTTTCTTAGTTGGATACAATCTACTAACAGCATGACTATTAAGGGGATGAATAAAAAGACTCAATGATTTCATTAACAAGTCAGAAAGGGCATTTCGATTTGTTTCCAACTTGGTAAAGCTTTTGTGATTCCCACCCTGAACATTGTGGGTGGGAGGGTGAGAGGTACTGCACTCTAATAATAAAGAGAATTACTATTGAGGTTTCAGAAGAAAAGAAAAGGTATAATATCCCCTAGCACAGTGTCAAATTCTTTCAAGCATATTTAAATTCTTATGCCAGAATTTCTGTCAGCACAAGATACCAATCAAAGTGAAACTTTCAGTTATCTAAAAGAACTGCATATTTTCACCCCCTTTCTGCTCTTAAAATATAAATACCCTGATGAACACTCTATTGATGTTATTAGTGTTCTTTGTGAATTGGGAAGAAAGTTTCACTTCAAAAGAAGCCAGAAAGAATTAGAACATACAAAATAATAAACAGAGATCAATAGGACTGTATGTGCTGTTCTTTCTACTGAGCAACTTCCTGGGTCACAAGTGTCAAAGGGGAGAGTGTTCATGATGATTTGACTCCTTAGTCTACAAGTTAGGAAGCAACTCGGTTTTTTAAAAATCTATTTTGAAATTCAATATATTTCTTTTATTCTCATATATGAGGATGAGAATATGAGTATTGCTTTCACGTAGGTATGGGAAATTTTCACAGACCTTCTACCAGGAGGTTCTATAGCAGTGCCTCACTTCCAGCTTGAGAAAAGGAAGTCATTTAAAGTTCCAAGTTCTACATTTCATGAAACAGTTTGGATTTATTTTGGTTACAGTCATTTTCCTAGGCCTCTGAATAGTCCTTTAAGTGTTTTAGCGAGCTTTTCAGGGATTTTACAGAATAATAAGCTGAATAAGACCATTTCATAACTTCTCTTTTCCTAAGTTGATTTTAAAGTCCTTTGGTCTACCAGTCTGTTTGACTTCTTATTCTTGATTGTAATGACTAAATCTATTTTTTCTAAGCACGTTCCTTTGATGGATATATGACTGAAATAAGGCAAACTGCAATTGTTAGGAGTTTATATAAAAATCTGTTCAAACATGTGAGGTGAGGTTTAATTTGATATTTTCAAAGAGTACTTAGTGGATTTTTATTGATGGTTCATACTGAGAGAATTCCCTGTCCCACTTATGTTAATTAATATTCATGAAGCACTATATATAGGACATTATAAACTAGAAAATGCATTTGTATAGCTTTTTAAACATAAAAATATATACATTTGAATGTATTAAAAATAACACTTGATACTTGAATAGTGTACTTTTATTTGAAAATAGCAAATATCTATTGAGAAAATTTAATATTCTATATATATGTATTACTAGCTTTTAATGGCATTTATGGAACTTAAATATCTGAGGAAATTTTAAATGATTATTAAAACATTTCTGTAATTTACACTTAGAATCAAAACACAAACATATTCAATCTTTACTAACAAACTATTACAAAATTGCCCTTTCTGTACCCTTAAGCATAATTTGGATGAAACAAGAAAAACTGTATTCTGCTTTGAAAGTCATGTTTTAGTAAAATACTTGTAATATGAAGTTTACCATTCTAATTATTTTAAGTGTACAATTCAGTGGCAGTGGTGTTAATTTTAGTCACAATGTTTTGTGACCATCACCACTATATATTTTCAAAAGCTTATTACCCTAAACAGAAACTGTGTACCCATTATAAATAAGATACCTTATAAGTTTTATGAATTTGTAGATTTTGGATTACTAAAATTTAATTATGCTGATTTATAAAGTAGTGTAGAAATAATTATAATTTTAAAATTTTATATTTGTATATGCATGTATGTTTGTAGATATGCATACATATGTGTGTATATATTAACAATTTCGATCCATGTGTTGATCGTACATTATGTAAGTATATTGGATATTTTAAGAATTAACACAATTTTTTATTACTGGTATACATAATTTTAAATGCATCAACTATACTCATGCATTTTAAAACATTTAATTGGCTGTAGAACATGTAGTCAGATACACACACACACATATTTCAGCACATTTCTAATGTCATATCATCTGATGTATGCAGAATAAAATAAAACTTCTTTAAATTTTCATAATCTCAAAGCGTAGATAATATATTTGAAACTAATGGTATACTTTTATGTACATGATATTCTGGCTTTTAAACGTCTTCTCAAATTACTATTTTATAACTCATTGATAGAAGTTACCATTATCTTCTGGCATTGTCTGTTTTAAAACCTCTAAGGCATATAATTTACCAAGAAATTGAGCTACTAAATTTATCTATCTCCTTTTTGTTAGGTTCCACTATTTTTGTTTTTAAACTGTTCAATGCTCTGGGTTTTTTTTCTTTCTTCCATTAGAATATCTGGTCAGAAAATATCCGTGTTTCTCCCTCAATGTAGGGAGAAACACGGATATTTTAGAGTAGGCTAAAAGCAAATCCAGTTTATACAAAGGTAGAGATTCTCCTTTTACACTTGCAAATTTATTTTAAAAAGTCCCCAGCTACAAACTTCTTCTAGAGGTATTTGAGCCATGTCCTGTGAAGGGTTACTGGATATTATTGTTCATCTCATAAAGCTCCTCAGGCAGCCAACCTGTCAGCACTGAGGTTTTTTAAAGTATTTGTGCTGCTTGTGCCCAATATTAACACAAGAATAGCTGTCCTTACAAATTGAAAAATTTTTACTTTATATTAACCTAATAGAAATGGATTTCTTAGAATAACATAGCAGTTTAAAGGAAGGTGCTTCAAAGGAAAGGTGTAAATACTCCATTCCCTTTCCCAAATGAATATAAACAAACTTCCATTTTTAAAAATTAAGTTTGTATTTTATATGGAGCTATCAGCACCATTCATGCTAGCAACATATTTCTAGTTTAAGGCTCAGATATGATCCAGTAGAATATTTGCTTTTAACTTCTGCTTTATACATTAAAATAGAAGGTCTGCTTCTTATGACAGTACCATAAAAGCCACAACCCTGGCTCCTTAGTATCATGAAAACTACAGTATAAGAACAATGAGCTTAATTTCAGATTTCAAAACAGCAACTATGATAAATTACTTTGGCATTCTTTATCCTCAATTCTTTTATTGACATCACTGATCTTTTATTAAGCCATTTTTTAAAAAATCCAATTAATCTAATTTATAGTCATATGATAGAATTTGAATATTTGGCTCATGTTTTATGGAGACAAGAACTCATTGTCCTTTATGTGATTTGTTAATATAATACCATAGCAGTGACTGTATGCAGTTGAACATCCACAAATCCTTGTCAAAATATTTAAGATTTTTTTTAAAGAGAGAGAGACAGAGAGAGAATTTTTAATATTTATTTTTTAGTTTTCAGCAGACACAACATCTTTGTATGTGGTGCTGAGGATCGAACCCGGGCCGCACGCATGCCAGGCAAGCGCGCTACTGCTTGAGCCACATCCCCAGCCCAAAAAGATTTAAGATTTAAAGAATAAAACAAACAAAAATAAATGGTGAAGAATCTTTTTAAAACATAACTATAAAAATGTAGTAGATCATAATTTATATTATACAGAATGAAATATTCCATGTGTATTTTGGGCCCTCTTAATTAATAATGAAAATGTGCTTCATTATGCAATATGTATTTACTAAGAATCTTGTTCTATCACAGGTTAAGAATATAAAGAGGAATCCAATATATAAGGTACACAGTACCTTATATTCAGCTGCATAAATTCATAAATATCACATATTTAAAAATTAGAATTATTGTCCTGTGTTTTAGGAATAAATTACTATGCATTATAAAGAAAAGACATTATAAAGGAAAGACATTCTAACTCTATAATGCTTTGAAATTACCTCTCTATACAAATTAATGATTGAAAATCAGCCCAAAGCATTGTTAGCTTCCATACCTCATGGTTCGCTACCCTTATTCAGATATAGGCTTCAAATTATCTTTGAAGAACACTAGCATATGATTGATAACTGAAAATCAACCATACCCATAGGAATAAATCAAACACATAAACATCCTGCATGTGCAGTCGGCTGGTTATTTGAGCAACTACATGTAGCAATACCATGTATATATTTCATTTAGCCCTAGAATTCAAATTAACAACAGTAAAATCAAAATTAATTGCTTATAAACTACCCCCTTGTCAACATGATTATATTTTACTAAGATGAAAAGTAACCATTTATTGCATTGAATGAAACCTATAAATTAAAATGCCCTCTGATTAATTTTTTCCTTCTCTAAGAGTCATTATAAGAAAAAGAAATAAAAGGTTTTACCCCAGGAGGCATGTTTAACTCTGTGCCTGTGGGTAATTCATTGGAAATTCTGTGATGCTTATGGAAAAAAGATGATGAGTCTGTGGTAATACAAAACCTCATAATGTACTGCTTCAGAATTCAAAAGCTCTGATACCATGAGGAACAGCACTTCACTTCCAGTACAGTTTATACTTAACGTTAATAATGACCTTCAAAACTTGTTCTTATTTATTACTGCTGAGTTAAGAGCAGAGTAGCAGAGTAGAAGATGATGACGTTTGGGTCACAACAGGTAACTTATTCCTATTTGAAGTAAAACTCATTTGCTTCTCAGTGAAACATACAATTTATAATGTTTTTATATTTCAAAGTATTTAAACGATCTAGACATTACACTACCATCTTCAGAAAATAAGTTCTTGAAAACACTATTCTTTCATCTATAAGAATTATCATTAAAAAGAATGCCACTTTTACTTTAGCAAGGTAGCAGCATGAACAATAAGAAATGGAAACAACTTTTTTTAAATCAATAATGAAAATCCCTTAAAATCAAATTATAAGTCTTTTATAATTATATTTACATAAATATGTTTTATTTCTATATTGTAAATGTGTTATAATAGCTTGGGAGGGAAGAACTGCTAATTAATCTAAGTTGTAAATGCCTAAATAGATAAAATCTAAATTGTATTACCACTGTTATTTAAATAGTTGTGAAATCTTAACTGTTATCAAGGAAAAGCTCTGCTTTCTTATTCTCCACTTTATGCTATCAAATTGTGTCCTACCAATTGACTACAAGGTAGCAAATGCTTTCTAATAGGTTCTATGAAAAAGGTTTCTAATGGGTTTGATAACCTTATAATGTGTACTTACAATAGTGAGACCAATTAGAAAAAAAAATATATATATATGTGTACATATATATGTATATACATATATATTTAAACTTATTTAATGAAGGAAGAGTCTCAATAGGCAGCAAAAACTTCTCTGAGTCCAGATATTACTGGAAACTAAAGGAATCGATGCTAATAAATGCCTGAATCTCAAAATGAATTTCTGTGGAATATGTTAAATCCAAAGGACTGTAACGTCAAAAGATCTCCTACCACTAATTGTGCAATTTTACTTTTGTAAATAGAACATAAGTGATTTTCATGAAAATAAAATTTCATAAGCAGTCAATACCTTCTATATCATTGAATGAATGTACTGTGAGGACAAGTAATCAGTTACTGATTTACAGGCTCAAACCTCTTCTGAAATATCAAAAACTTTTAATTTCCTATTCCTTTCATTTTCACCAATTCTGTGCTTAATTCTTCATTGGCATTAGATCAGTAATCAATACTAGTAGTAAGTGTTGTTTCTAAAATGAATCTGATATTCCCAGTGTGCCAGAACTATGTTTTAAGAAGTCCTTTCCCCTAAGTTTTAGATGATACAAGACAGATTCTGAATTTTTAAAGGGATATTTGCTAGAATATATAAAACAATGAGTGTGTGAGTGTGTATATGTGTGTGTGCAGGAATGTATGTATATGTTACTGGAATGAAAAGAAGAAGCTATCAGAGAACATGCACTTCTTACCCAGCACAAGCTATCTCACAAATGGCATCTTATTTATTTTTTCAATCATCAATGCTAAGGTATAATTTGTCCATCAGTTCCCTCCTTTGGTTAGTATTAAGAGTTGTTTCTTTTGCCTCTCCAAATTACACACCCAATTTTGCACTCTATATAACATATCCTTTAATTTCATCCAGTTAAGGCTAACCCTTTTAGAAAAATATTATCCAGAAGCTAATCAATATAACAACTATATCTTACAAATCAGTAGGAGGCAATTTAGGTAGGAATTTATTGAACAGCAATGAATGAATGTCATTTTTGTGTATTCATGTAAGGATTCTTTCTTCTGTGAAGGTCATTAAAGGTTATACATGCCATAGTGAGGATAAAGTGAAATCTACTAAGCCTGAGGGTGCTGACCTCAAATTCTGCCTCATTCAAACTCATATTGACAGTGGGATGAGGAAAATAAATCCACATGTAACTTAAATTGGCTCCCCAAGTATTAAAAAGTTTTGTTCTTGTGATTTTTTTTTTGATAAAGTAGATATAATTTTCATTTATGTTTTAAAAACCTAGGTTACAAGTTTGGCATTTTTTATGATGGGTGCTGAAGTATTGATACGTACATGCAGTAGTCACGACTGTAATTTTTATATATTTGTAGTATAATTTATTTTAAATGCAGTCCTTACTGAACATGATGAGCTGATATAAATGTCAATATTCTTCTTCTATTTCTTTAGTAGTACAAAGTGACATTTGACACAGCATTCGTAATTCAAATATGTAAAATATAATTACAGTGGACATTTACTAACAGACAACATGTTTTTCTGTGAATCACTATTTTTTTGAATAATACAGGTATTTATTTAATATTTGCATAGGTAATACATTGAGAATCTTGTGCAATTTCTACTCATGACATATTTGTTTAACAAATGAAATACTTCAGGTTTAGCATTATCATTTTAGCATAATTAATAGCCAAAATTTTTTATAAAGAACAGTCATAATTTTGTTTAAGTCCACCTCCAATGCCATTTATGTAACTTGAACTTTTGAACTAAAGGCATTTGTGTTAATCAGTTGTTCACCTCTGTGACCAAAATTCCTAACAAGAACAACTTAAAAGAGGAAAAGTTTATTTCAGTTCATAATTCCAGAGGTTTAGGCCATGGTTGGTCAATTGAGTCCACTGCTCTGGGTCCTAGACCAGGCAGAACATCACAGTGGAAGAGCAATCGAGAGAAGCTGCTCAGGACATAGCAGCCTGGATACACAGAAAGAAAGGTGATGTGGTCACAAAGTAGATGAACCCTTTCACGGCATGATCTCAGCAACCTATCCCTTCTTCCATGCCCACCAGTTTACTATTAGCACTTAGTACATTTGAACTAGGATGAACCGATTAGGTTATAGATCTCACAATCCAATCATTTCAATATTCTTGTATATTTGGATATGAGAGACGCCTCATATCCAAGCCATAACACACAACACAACGCATAATAATATAAAGTTCTGTCTTTATTAAAAATTAATCTATTTCTGTGTTGTTAAAGTAATGGGAAGTGGAATTTCTAAAATAAGAGGATTCCTTTATTTATATTACACTGTACCTGAGATCTTGATAACACACTAATTTTATTCTGTACATTTATTGGATGGTTAGTACAATTTTTACTTTAATTGGCTCATAGGTTAAATATACATTTATGTTTTAAAGTAGAGTAAATCCTACTTTTGAAAATTTGTAAATATCAATACATAGGTACTAATAATATAGAAAAAAAACTTTGAATACTAATGATCTTTCAAAAATTTACGTTTTGTATATGAAAATATACTCTAAATGTAGGGGAAAGAAATTAATAAAAAAGAACTTGGTTAATACAAAAATAACCTCGGTGTCTTCTTAGAGTGAGTAAATGATAAAAACGTTCTATTTATTATTATACTTATCACTGATATCACACATAATATAAACACTTAACAGGTTTCTTCTGCAAATAAATCCTCAATTATCAATTAAATTTATTAGTGAATTTTATAGCACCTTTCATTCCTAGAGCCTTTTGCTTTCTATAAATTAAATATGTTTTCTAATTTAATTCACACATTTGAATAGTTATTGCCATTTCTGGTATGTCCAAGAAGGAACAACCCAAATGGTCTAGAATATTTGTCTAAAGTCATAAAATAAAGATTATATGCCTAAGGTCATGGACTCAAGATTTAAACTCAAATCCTCTGTCTTCAAATTCAAAGTTCTTTGTCTCTTGGGTACAAGTAATTTGTAAACTTCAAAAATTTAAAAATGTTTTTTACTCAAAGTTTAAATATCTATCAGTACTTTTTTTTGCTTGATATTGTGCTTAATGAAAAATCAGTTGTATTTAAATGCTTTTTCCAAAGAAAAATCTCAACTTTTAGTTTTGAGAGGAAAAAAATAAAGTAATACACATAATTTTGAATTCCAAATAGCTGCACACAAAAACTAGTAACTATTTTTTTGTAATAACAATGTGTTTCCATACATTAATTTTTTAAAAACCCACAAACCCTTCACAGGCCACATGTAATCATGTTAGATTAGTTTTATCTAAATTACATTTTTATATTTTTAGAAGAAATATATATATTTTTTCTTGTCCTGCACTATTTTCAGAATACTCAGATAACCATTTATCACTGTAAGTCAAAGCCTTTTCTTTCTTCAGGTCCTGAAGATCCAGAAATCATTTACGGCATCAAAATAAACCAAAGCTTGTAGAGTGCCTGCACAGATGATAAATGTGTTTAATGATTCTGATACTTTATTCATTTTTCAAAACAAACATTATAAGTTCCTTACCTTATATCAGGTGGGCCAGTGAAAGCGTGGAATTTAGACCAACCATGCCTACAGACTGAGAGATAAATCTGTGCTATTCTGAATGCAATGGGTACGTTAGACTGCTTGTATTTAGAAAATGTTTTAACAGAATAAGTCAAACTAAAAAGTTTAAAAAGAGAAAGAGAAAAATAAAAATATCAAGAGAGCTGCTTAGTTTTATAGTGTCTGCTTTATGGGGAATTAATTTGCTTCATTTTTTTTTCAATAAAACCACAACAAAAGAAAAGGAGTACAATAAATTTATTTAATGTATTAAAGCTTATATTTGGGATGCACTTTATTTAATTTGAGCATTATGTGAGTATTTATTGTATAAATAACTTTTGATATTACATTTCCAAATATTTTAAAAGTTTATTTAAATTGTGTGAAAAGCTTAATTAGGTCTCCTTTGTTTAGTCTGTTCTTCACAACATTCCCATTGTGATCACACAACTTTTCTAGACTTAACAGGTTTCTGCTGCAAAACTCTACTCTAGTCATCTATAAAAGAGGTCAACTCTTTTACCATGGGGAAAGAAAATCGCTCTTTTAGTTATAGTTCAATTTAATTATTGTCCCTTTTACTCTTATTTTAGAAACTTCTTTTAAAAAACTTCTATATTCTTATATTTTAAGTAATAACAATGTATTTCCATACATTAATTTTTTAAAAAACATAAACATTAAAATAAAAGCCAAGAAATTTTTTTACCTTATTAAAAACTTTACATTTGGAATGCTCATTGTTTAATTTTCTCCTCTTCATGACACATAAATAAGCAAGCTTTTTTGCCCTGTAAATGGAGTGTTGGAACACAAAGATGAATGTCATTTAGAATAGAATTATTTGATTATTATTTATATTAATATTATAGTGCAGTAAATTTAATATTCATCATTAAAAATTGTGTTTTATTTAATGGGTGCTATCAATACATAGTGCTTTGGGAGTATCTGAAAAAGTGACAATCAGAAAGAAGCAATGCTGAAGAAGAGTCTTAAATTTTGCTAAACAATAAAATCATCTGAGGAAGACAGTTGACAGGAAAGGATAGGAAAGTCCAGAATGACAACACTGGGGTCCTTACTTATTCAGATATAGGCTAGTTATATTTCTACATTTTCTATAAATTAGGTTATACTAACCAAATACAGGGGAACTAGAGAGAATTTTGGTTAGGAAAGAAGCTGTTGGCTGTGGCCCAAGGATACCAAAGTAAAACAATTTTATCCAATAAAAATTAGAATTGTTTATTGTTTATTCTGATTAGTATTGGATATACTAAAATATATTCTTGCAAATAGAGTGAATCAACTTAGCTTTATTTCATAACACTCTGTGGTTTTAAGGTTTTAAAATAGAATCTCTGTGGACACCAGCTGAAACTTTGGGAGTTCCTTCCTTGTATACATAATTCCCTATTATGTTTAATTCCCCAGTGTGTCAAGTTTGCCTATTCTTTTGAAGTAACTATTAATTACATCCTCCCCAAGGAGCACAATTAAAATATATGACTATAATGTCCATATCAATGTTTATTGAATTATCTGTGTTTTATCTGGCACTCTACATTATTTTTCTATGTAATTTTATTGGCATTAACCGTGAAGGATCAGTGTCTCGTGTTAAAAATAGAACTTTTTCCACTGAAACAAACACAGGTGTTAAGTTGCCAATTACAGTGAAGTAAACTGTCAAATAAAAAATTTTAATTATACTTTCTTACTTTTGACTTTATGTCTTTTCATTCTACTAGAGTCCCAACAATGTCAATTTAGGCATGCTGCTCTAAATGATTCAGCCTCAGAGTTCCCTGAGGAGTGTCTGGAGCTCACCTGTCTTCAGGAACTCGGTCATTGCCATGCATGTTTATTGGGCTGCTGGTGTGACAAAATTAAACATTTAGATCTCTTGTCAGCCCTAAGGTTTGTACTTCTGCAGGAATGAAAGAAAATGTCACCTAAGCATATTCCTGTGTGAGGTACGATTTCTCCTAACTAATAAAATAGAATGTAGTTTCATTTTTTTTATGGAAAGTGTCATTTAAATACTCATGATGAATTTTATTTCAAGGAGAAATAAATCCTCATAGGTGACAACAGAACAGCAAGGTTGAACATTTATTATTTAAAAATTCCATGAGTTGGAGGTTTTAGTGGTTTCCACCATAGCAATATTTATTGTTAAATACATTTTAAAAAATCTTGTTTACAAATGTTGTTGAGTATATGACTATATGAGGAAATAAGTCATATTATTTGAAAGAAATGAAATATTAAATTAAATGAAAGAAAAAATATTAACTCTATATAATATTCTCTTTCATAAAAATTCAAAAGACAATAACAAATGAGTTGGGTTTACTTTTAGGTTAGAATAAAAAATTTTCTTCTAATTCCTCAATTTTTAGTTATGAGAAAAATATCCATGGTTTCACATTTTAAAAATGTAGCTAAATTTGTATTTATTTTAGAATATGATCCCAATTCATTTGCTTTATACAATATAATTATCTTAATTTTATACAAAAATAGTCTTTAATTTTAGAAGCAAATTCATAGGTTGTCCAAAATATGATTTCAAGCCCCTAAATCATTGAATATTGTAGTTTTCCTTTTGTGTATTTATTGCAGATAGTACAGTATTTTGTGTATTTATTTCAGATAGAATGTAGTGTTCACTCCATATTTGCTGAATATAGTGATATCTCAGACATAAAGACATAAAATTGATCTCTAAGTGACCTTTAACTATATATACGTAAAAGATCAAAAACTAAAAACAAGCATTCAACATGGCTGTATTACACAGACAAGAAAATGAGGTGACACATTAAGCCATCATTCCCATTGAGGACTATATTGACATACTGCATTATTTTAATCTTAATTAAAAATAATTGTGCTGCGTGTATGCTTTCCTAGCCTTTAATTAACATAAGCTCTTCAAAACCAAAGTGGCAGCATAATAATACATTCATAATTTATGGTATAAATGGTGGCCCTGGGGAAAATGCATTGCTCGAATTCCCTTGTAGGTCTCTGCTAATGTCACACTACTGATGAGCACGCCAATCAACCAGAAGGTGGACAGAGAGAAAGAAAATATTAGACACGATTAATACTTTTCAAAGTATTATATGTGCTAGTTTTACCATCATGCATGTTAGTTACTAGTTGGCAATACATTTTTTACCAAACTCCTTTGTGTGTATATGTACAATTTCCTTTGTGTGTGTGTGTGTGTGTGTGTGTGTGTGTGGTATATAGTGGCACATTTCCCAATCAGGTATATCTGCAGGTGACAGTCAGGTAAGTTTAAACACTATAGCCTTTAATTATAATTCCCGCTAAATAGATTGCAAGTAAAGAGAAACTGATGCTGGCTGTGGTGAAGCAGACAATGGCAGACTCTCTAGAGTTACAACGAATGTTAATTTTCTTCCCTTCCACAAATATCTTTATTCAGACCTTGCTTGATGATCTGCATTTTTGTAAGGGATCAGTAGGGCAGATAATTTAAAATAACAGACAACCCCCTAAATCATTTATATGTAACCTTGGAAAGATTTATGAAACTTAGATAAGGAAGGGTTCACCTTCTTGATTATTTTTTCATTTAGCTGAAAGTGCAAAGTGAAGTGGGCCAAAGGAATTCAAGTTACAAAGGGGTAGTCCTGGAATTATCAATTCAGATCATGAACATGTGCTTTGGCCTCAGGTCATTCAGCTTGTTTCTCTAACCAAAAAAAATCCAGTGCCTGCTTGTTCTTTATTATTTTGCTGAGTTATCCTAATCTGAGACTAAAGACATGATCATAGGCCAGGAACTCATGGGTCGACTTTAAATAGCATAGTAACTGTTTGAACATGTCACTTGAAATATTTCATATATTATATAATACACAAACGTACATTCTTTTATTTAGGAAAAAGAAGGCTTTATAGTTGTCTAACAGATAAGAACTCTCAATAAATCTCTAAAACCCACATTTCAGATAGTACAGTGCTTAGAATATAGTGTTCACTCCATATTTGGAACTTTTTTACTGTTTAGTATAGGAATATCTTAGAACACTTCTTCTTAGCTATTGTGCTATTGTGTTACATTCATAGCTATTAATCTATTATGAAGTCATTTATCTATTTAATGATTGTTTTTCTATTTCTTTTTTTTTTGTATGTTTTAGCTGAATAAAATAATTGAAAAATCCACTAATATAAGAGATATCTTCAAGTTTTTCATTAATCCTATCTAAGACATAAGAGGTTGTTTATTTCTGGATTTAATTTCTGCTCTATGCTCATTTTAATATATTATGTTACACCTACTAAAGTAGAAATATTATTTGTCCTATTTATACTATTTAGAAAAAATAATATTTTCTTTATATATTTATGAAAAGCTAATAAAGAATGTCTAAGGTATGAAAACTTTGATATATTTTCTAATTCAGTATTTTCTTTTTTATTTATTTATTTATTTATTTTTTATATTCTTTTTTTTAAATTTTTTATTGTTGGTTATTCAAAACATTACATAGTTCTTGATATATCATATTTCACCCTTTGATTCAAGTGGGTTATGAGCTCCCATTTTTTACCCCATATGCAGATTGCAGAATCACATCAGTTACACATCCATTGATTTACATATTGCCATACTAGTGTCTGTTGTGTTCTGCTGCCTTTCCTATACTCTACTATCCCCCCTCCCCTCCCCTCCCCTCCCCTCTTCTCTCTCTGCCCCCTCTACTGACATTCATTTGTCCCCCTTGTATTATTTTTCCCTTTCCCCTCACTTCCTCTTGTATGTACTTTTGTATAACTCTGAGGGTCTCCTTCCATTTCCATGCAATTTCCCTTCTCTCTCCCTTTCCCTCCCACCTCTCATCCCTGTTTAATGTTAATCTTCTTCTCATGCTCTTCGACCCTACTCTGTTCTTAGTTACTCTCCTTATATCAAAGAAGACATTTGGCATTTGTTTTTTAGGGATTGGCTAGCTTCACTTAGCATAATCTGCTCTAATGCCATCCATTTCCCTGTAAATTCTATGATTTTGTCATTTTTTAATGCAGAGTAATACTCCATTGTGTATAAATGCCACATTTTTTTTATCCATTCGTCTATTGAAGGGCATCTAGGTTGGTTCCACAGTCTTGCTATTGTGAATTGTGCTGCTATGAACATCGATGTAGCAGTGTCCCTGTAGCATGCTCTTTTTAGGTCTTTAGGGAATAGACCGAGAAGGGGAATAGCTGGGTCAAATGGTGGCTCCATTCCCAGCTTTCCAAGAAATCTCCATACTGCTTTCCAAATTGGCTGCACCAATTTGCAGTCCCACCAGCAATGTACAAGTGTACCCTTTTCCCCACATCCTCGCCAGCACTTGTTGTTGTTTGACTTCATAATGGCTGCCAATCTTACTGGAGTGAGATGGTATCTTAGGGTGGTTTTGATTTGCATTTCTCTGACTGCTAGAGATGGTGAGCATTTTTTCATGTACTTGTTGATTGATTGTATGTCCTCCTCTGAGAAGTGTCTGTTCAGGTCCTTGGCCCATTTGTTGATTGGGTTGTTTGTTCTCTTATTGTCTAATTTTTTGAGTTCTTTGTATACTCTGGATATTAGGGCTCTATCTGAAGTGTGAGGAGTAAAGATTTGTTCCCAGGATGTAGGCTCCCTCAGTATTTTCTTCATAAATTAGAAAATCTATTTAAGTACCATTCTCTTAGACTCTTAATTGGTGTATCCATGCATTAATTTAATCAACAATTATGTATTCGTTAAATAAATACTAGTCACCACAGATTATTAATTATTACTAATGTAATTATTAGGATATTTATTGTTATCATTGTGAAATCTATGCATTGGTATCTAATTTCCGTCACAATACTCATCTACTCATTCTGAAGGTTGTTTGAAGACTGAAATACTGTGAACCAAAATTAAAGTGCTTTTTGCTAAATAATAAAATCATTTTGAATTGTGTACAGTTTGGAAGAGATATTCAGTTATTGCAAACCATTATGTGCTGTGACAAAAAATATGAAAGAAATTAGAATAAAACCGACAGTTCATATTTTCATGGGAGGGATTCTTTCTGAACCACCTGAAACATAAGTCAATTAGATATTTTTCTATTTATCTGTTCATAAATAGGTTTCTATTCTGCTAAATTGTTAACCAGTATTCAGACAATTCTGGACTCAGACATTCTCCCTAAAACTATTTTTCAGTCGCTTCTATTTCTTCTGCTCATAGATTCTAAGCATTGTTTTAGAATTTTCCTCCTGGTTCTGCCTTAGAAAATTCCTTCAAATATTTATGAAGGATGTTTTCCTAACTTTCTAAATGTTCTCTTTCTAAGGTACACGCCACCAGTCTCTTCAACATTCTTCTTTGTTCTTATATTTGAATATAAAGATTCAGTGTTTCTTTTTTTTTTTAGTTGTTTAAGACAATACAGTGATCTTGACATATCATACATTTGATTCAAATGGGGTATGAATTTTCATTTTTCCACGTGTACAGATTGCTGGATCACATTGGTTATACAGGCACGTTTATACATACTGACATACTAGTCTGTTGTATTCTGCTGCCCTTCCTATCCCGCCTCCCCTCCCCTCCCCTCCCATCACCTCTCTCTACTTAATCTACTGTGAAAAAAAGAGAGAGAGAAAGATTCAGTGTTTCAATGTAGATAATAACTGAAGATAATTGACAGCCTCACCATCAGTGCTATCACTATTTAAATGCTCCAGTTTCCTTAAGCTGAACATATTCCTAAGTCTATTTTTGGAAGAGGACATACTTTCACATCACTTTGTTACTCTGAATTTTTTCAACAAACATTAATGATCCTTTCTTTTACTGGTTAAAATAAGAAAAAAGGTTTTTCTACTGATATGCACTGATGCATTAATTCCCACTTTTTCCTCAATTATTTCAATTGCTATGAAATCGCTTTGCTTTTCTTTCTTCATCTTTTCCACAAAGTTATCAGAGAAATTTTATAAAATTATTTATAAAAATGTGGATGTTGTAGTTTGTGGCATTTTCTGAAAATAATACCTTAATATACATCCATACCAAAAATGTAGCAGTTATTGTGGGACATATTAATACTCCTTGAATAATATGATCCCAAGTAAATACTATTTTCAGAGTATCTGAAATTCATTATTTTTCCGTTTTAAAAATTGTAAGATACCTATATCTGAATTCTTTCATAGCATAAATTTTCCTTTTTAGTTTCAGAACAATGGACACTATCCACATTCATAATTCTTGAAACAACTTATGATGCAGATTATCTGTGTGAGAAAAGTGAACAAGTATTTGAAGGCCACCCTTCATCTCTAGGATTGAATTTATGCCTTTTAAAAATCATTTCCTTTACTGTTACTACTTTGCAATTCTATATAACAAGACTGAATAGGAATTAAGCCACTGTGTCTTTTTTTCCTCTTATCTATTAACACTACACCTCTTCTACTATCTGTGATGTGAGAACTCTAATTTTTGTATTTATTTGGCATGGTTCGGGTGTTTTATTTATCTAAGTTCTAGTCATTCACAAATAATTAAGACCCAAGAATCCTAAACCCACTAATCTTTTGTACATGCTTTTATGAAATTAGATTTTTATCATATTTTTATATTACGGGATGCATTGCTGTCTTTGGAATTTAAGCTAATATTTTAGAGTCCTCTACATTATTGGTCTAAAATTGTTTAAAATTTTGCACTTGACTTCATGCTGTTTGTGTGGTTCAAAGCAAAGAATAAATAGATGAAGGTGAATATATCCAGCATCTTTCTTATTTTGAGTCAAATTAGAGAATGTCTCCAGTACATCTATATTGGCTAATGAATAAATACCACCGTATCAGAAATCATAAACCTGTGCGTATGGTGGAGCTAAGGGAATAAAATGATTGTCATCAGAACAATAAGCATGCCCCAACACTTTTTTAAACTTTTTTTTTTTTACTTAAAACTCTTTATTTTACTTGGAAGATAGGAGGAATGTCATACGATGTGCAACAGACAAGATCATTGCCCTTTCAATATTATCTTTTCTAAAATTGAGTTTAACACCTAGGAAAAATCATCTGTCTATCATGTCTAGCTTTCTTTCTGTACTTTGTGTGTGTATATTTAATTATTCAGTCCATTCTCACTAACTGTAGATTCTGTACTGTGAAAACACCTACTCACTAAAATTTACTTATAACCTGAAAATAAATTCCTGGGGCACAACTTGGACAGAGTGGCAAAACACTGGAGTCCCCCTTTATAATGTTCCTTGCTCAGTTTGAAGGAGGCAACACTCTCCCTCTTCTTTCAGCTTTCATACTGCAAACATGTGTCTTCTTTATAGTCTATTGAGTACTAAGCTTTTTGTGTCTTTATGGGGGTTTTATTGTTGTGATTTAATTGCTAAAAATGTCCCCCAAGCACTGTGTTAAAGTGGTTCTTAGTGTTCTTACATGCAAGAAGATTGTGATGTCTCTAATGGGAAAAAATGTGTTAGATGAGCTCTTTGAGGCATGAGTTACATTGCTGTTGGCCATAAGTTCAATGTTAATGAATCAATAACATGGTAAGATAGGGAGGGAAGGAGAGGGTGCATGGGGACAGGAAAGATGGTGGAATGTGATAGACATTATTACCCTAGGTACATGTATGACTGCACATATGGTGTGATGCTGCATTGTGTATAATCAGAGAAATGAAAAGTTGTGCTGCAATTGTGTACAATGAATCAAAATGCATTCTGCTGTCATATATACCTAATTAAAATAAATAAATAAACTAAAATAACACAGTACGAGAAAATTCATGATGTGTATGTAAGACCACTCTGGAAAGTGCTAAAATAACACGTGCAGTAAATGATGAAGCTATGGTAAAAATGGAAAATGACTCAATTTCTGGATTCATGCCATAGCAACTGATGGAAAAATGTCCAGTGGGTGTCCAGCATTGCTCTGAGTTTGAAAGCCAAAGAACTGTCTGAACATATCACTCAGAATCAGAAGAATGCTAGAATCTTCACAATTTGAGATTCGTTATAAATACATACTGCATGTAAAGGAGTTTAAGGAGGATACCTCATCTCTAAACCATAAGAGTCATATTGACATATGTATGCCCACTAAGTAACAATTATGAGTTCATAGAACCTTCAATAGCATATCTTGACAACAATCAGAACCAATTACAATTACAGTTAAATCGCATCACACATTTTGGAATCCATTTTGGTGGCTCCTTCCTAAAACATCAAAAACTAACAACAATGACAAAACATAGGATACTATTGTTCTCCATGGACACAGTGTGAGGGACAAGGTGTCAAAAATATTCACAGGTAATTATGGTGCATTCGAGCAGAACATTTGAATTCCTATTCAGTGGGTTTCAAAATGGAATTTCGTAATTATATAGAATTTGACTGTTGTTTTTAACTTATTTATTAACATACAATAGTTTAAGAAAATAAAATGAAAATTGTGGTCTTCTATTATTAACTGAAATTTTTTTTCTAAACAAGTTAAAGTTATGATAAAATATTATGTAAAGCCAAGCACTTTTAGTAATATCAAAATGTCATATGTACTAAATATTTGAGCAAGGGAAACAACAGAGGGCAGTATAAAATAGACTGTGGACCCAACAGACTCCAAATTTTACAGTGCTTATCCTTCATTGCAGTTCAAAACTTCAAGACATGCATAATTTTATCAATATATATGTTTGTGCACATGCACAGAAATGAAGTTTCCAATATTTAAATTTATTAAAACGCTAAAGATATCTAATGTCATGAGTCATTTTTAGACTACAAACATCAATATGTGATCTTAAATTAGGTACTTTCAAATATAAACACATTTGGATGAAATATGCAGGAAGGAATGTTTCATGGAGTTGACAACCAACCAGAAATCTGTTATATCAATACAGTTACTTCCATTAACTTTTATTTATTTTCAGGTCTTTATAACAAGACTTAACAGATTTGATCAAAGCATATAGAGTATCTAGGAAAATATGATTATTAAATAATTTAATATTTATTTTCTTTGCAAGGTAAGAATTAAATGCTTCTTGCTCCAAAAGTTTCAAAATCCTTCTTCTTAAATGATGGCAAAAAAGATTGAACAGAATGATAGTGATATTTGAGATTCTATGTGAGTGACTACTTGATAGAAACCATTTTCACCTATGTCTCCATCCCCTGCAAGTTGGGAAAACTAATATTTTTCACAGATGTTTTGCAAGCTTTCCTTGAGATGAAAATACTACTGTGAACACAGAGATACTCAATAAATATTTTGGTGTGATAGTGCAAAGAGTCATCAGAGCATTAAGAAATATGAATTTTTCAAAACTTTATTGCCTATATGCTGGAAAATAAATACATGGCAGTAGACAATGCTAATTTGAATCACTAAAGGAGAATAAAATATATCATTTATTTCTACTTTTATATGTAGTTTATATGTTGTTTTTATTCAGCATAGCTATCAAAATAGTTTACATGTGTATGTATACACACATATACGTACATGTATATGCAAATATAAATTACCTTAACAGTGCTTTGCCATCAATGAGAATATGTTAATGTGATAACTAGTTGATATTATATGAATTTAACATAAAAATAATGTAAATTTTTTGTATAGTCAAAATATGCCTTTCTTTATTTTAAATGAGATTTAAATTTATTTCTAAGGTATTATATAAAGATGTCATTAAAATGGCAAAGGAAAGACTGATATGTTTCTTTTTAAGAGCACAAATTTAAACTTTGAAAGATGCTGGAAGTATTATATAAGAGAGAATGAGTGAACCAGTTACTAAGACTTTGGAATTCAATAACAGGCCCATCAGAATGAAACTTCATTGAAAGTGGTCTTTTAAGTAAAAGACACACATGGAGTAAGTAATTGAGTAGATGAATTGAATGACAAGAAATATTATTGAGATACAAGGTGGTACACCTAGGCAGAGTTTATTTATTTGTTCTTCTGAAACCCTTAATCCACCTAGATTCTTTGTAACCACTATGCCTGGCCTTCTTAGTGAATGAAGTTCAGAATGTTGTGGATTTCAGGTCTCCAAAGGAAAACAAAATTGCTCAATTAGACTCTTGAGAAAGGCTTCATTTGTCATTGTGAATTACTGGGTCAGTAGCTACTCTGAAGGAGGAAAAAGGGAAGGGAACAGGGATCATGCTCTGTGAGCAGGTCAGATTAAACTAGCCAGATGGGTTCATGGTATCATATATATCGTAGGAAAAAAAAGGAAAAGGAAAAAAGGAACTTTGATAGCTGATAACTTAATTATCTGCCACTATCAGTTTGGAAGGGCTTTTAAACATGTCCAAAATGTCTACCAAATTTTCAGCAGGAGTAACAGCAGATTTTTAAGTAAGGATAAAAACGCAGCAGTCTTTCTAGAATAAAACTCTGACAGTCTATGATGAATTACCTTATTATAGTTGCTCACATGACAAATGTAATTGATCAGTGTTTCTTCCTGGGAATAGTTGAGCTTATCCAGAGGCAAAAGTTGAAAGGAAATGAGAGCTAACTAGTAATCCTAAGTGTAATACATCAGCATTTCTATAAAAGTATTCAAGAAAACCTTATCAATTACTGTTTATGTCAACAGAAAGTACTTCCTCTATTCCCTCATGACACAACCTTTTTTTGAAGATTTATTTAAGTGATTTTTAAAAAATTAGATCATAGGGAGGATTTTCCTTTTTCAAGTATTATAAGTTATCTAGCTTTAAGGGGAAAAAAATCCTCATATATACTCTAAGCACAAGGTGCAGAAGATTCCATAGCCACACATATTTAACTAGATCCCTACTATAAATAATTATATTTATTCAATTTTTTAGAAAAACCAACGACCAAGCAGGGAATTTAGATAACTGAGTGGATTGCTATAAATAATTCTTAAGTTTATGTTAAAAAATCATTTTGGTGGTTGGACTTCATTTTAATTCTGGTTTTGCATATCCTTGATTCTGTTGGAAAATATGCTCAGGGACTCAAAGACACTACCAAAATAGTTGCACTAGTTTTTATGTCACTATTTAAGGACATAAAGATTGTAAATATATCTTTGGGGTTTCATAATGTTAAAATGAAGTAGGATATAATTATATGATTTTTGGTTACTACTGAGAAATTAGTGAAAGAAAGTTAGATTTCATTGTTTTGTAGACATTTTTCTCCATTTCATGTGGACATAATACAACTAGCTGATGCTGGCACCAGTTTTTTTTTTTTCCTGTTTTCTTTGAGGAAATTGTATTATCTATGTAGTTTATTGTATTGTTAACAAATGGATTTATAGTTGAATACATAATTGGGTCTTCCAACATCACCGTGTATATTTCTTCAGATTCTTATTTGAATAATGGGAGTTAATCAGGTCAAGGATAAATATGTAAGCAGATCCTTAATGTTCTGCTATTTTTGTATTCAAAAAAAAAGTGTGATGTGTGCAGATGGCAAATGGCATAAGGTGATCTAGCTACGAAACTCTCTATCACCTGGTCAATTCACAACCTCACTGAAGTTTAGTTTTTGAAGTAGTAAGTAACAAAGTAACACAACTAATGACTGTGTTCTGAATTCTATTCTTCCCTGCTTTTCAATAATTTTGTTAGAGTATAGAATGTTCATGCAGAATGTGTTATATGTGAATAAGAGCTCTAAGTGATTTTCAAACTGCAGATTTTGATCCATTAGTGACTCATGTTATCAAATGAGATGTTTATAACCAGCATTAATGAAAAGAACAGAATAGAAAATATCATCAGCATAAGAATGATCATTACTGTTTTATGAAACTTGAGTTTTAGTTAAATATGCATACATTCATATATGCAGCACTACCTTTCATAATGCATTTCTTTAGTGTGAGCTGCAAAGAATGAAAGATGCTGTTTTGATTAATCCAATAACTGGAATTAAACTAAACTACCATAAAAAATTATAGAACAATATGAAGAGTTTTTGAAAACCGCAGAAGAATGACCTCTAATCAGAACCATCAAATGGCACATGTTTAATGTTGTGAATGCTGGTGTATTTTGTTTTTGTTTTCATAAGTTTCAAGGTAAATAGGACATGTAGCCAAGTTATAGAACCTCTGTCATGGAGTAATACTCGTGTGACTTTAGTTTCTAATTTTCTCTTTGTTTCATGTTATGATTTTTGACAGTTGATTTTGTAGGGTTTGAGAATATTTACCTCAACTACTACAGATTAATAAATAAGAGGGACACTTGGTACCTAGTGTAAAATCTGATTAAGAGATTTTTTATATAATGTAGATAATGCAATCTATGCTTATCAAATTTTTGTTTGTACACCAATAAGAGTATCATAGAGGTAAGAACAATAAACAATGAGTGAAAATATTGAAAAAATTAAGTACATAGTAATTGAGTTTCCGTTCTCTTTCAACAAATTATGTTGACAATTCTAATCAAATAGCAATGAAAGATCTTTGGTATTTTTGTTCTTGATTTTTT
Organism: Marmota marmota marmota; assembly: GCF_001458135.2. Lineage (NCBI taxonomy): Eukaryota > Metazoa > Chordata > Mammalia > Rodentia > Sciuridae > Marmota > Marmota marmota. Next base: position 28,335,692 of record NW_025999968.1, on the reverse strand, counting down.
ATTTTTTTATATATTTTAAGTTTGCAATTTCATGATTTTCCCTGTAATTTTTATCTTTTCTTTTACATTTCACGTATTCCCAAAGCTTATATGTTCTCATTCTGTTTTACAGTAAAATATGCTCCCTTTTTTTTCTCTTGAGGTGAATGACAATTAAAATTCTTTTTGTAACAGTAATGAAATTCCTAGCATCAAGGCAGAGGTGTGCAGTGGAGTGATTCCTCTTGAACTTGTTCCTCACCATCACCATTTGGTACCTATCATTTTATACATATGGGTATCTAAAATTGAGAGATAAGAGCAGCATGTGCTAACCGAATGGGTAGACTTGGGCTACAGTGTTCCTTTTACTTGGTGTTGCTTGTTTTGTTCTGCTTAATTTAGCTGCTCTTTAGCTTGTAACGCTCAAAGTCAGTGGAAAGTCAAATTCAGAGAAGATCTAAATGAGATAAACAAGTTTGACCAGCCCCAGTGATGTGAATAAGTTTGACATCTATTTAGAATGTGTGAGTAGGACCAGGATATGCAACACTAACTTTTCTGCCTTAGACCTGATCCTTTTCAGTAACAGAAGGTCAAAAATCAGGCAACATGTGTTGAAATATAGCATAAACATAGCATAAAATTAAAAAGAAATAATTTCAAAGTTTGTATTTTAATTTGACAAAATTCTTCTGATATTTAATCTGCAGTCTCCTTGGGCTTTGTGTTTTTGGATTAATGTTAATTATAATTTGACTGACATATACTTCATGAAAGATGAAATATTGGCATGGTTGTTTCAATTACTGCACTGCAATTCATCTCTTTTATTAAAAGTAAGGTTATCATTATAGAATAGAGTTCCAAAAATATAATGCATTTAAAACTTAACAGACCTAAGCATAGACGTGACAACATTTAAACTGTTCAACTTAAAGCACTTTGCCACATAATAATTTATTGAGGTTTTAAGTTAAAACATAGATGTGCAAAGGTAACCAAGATGACTTATTTTCAAGCTTATATTGGAATCACACTATGCAAGTACAATTGCAAACTTTTTCTTTGAAAAAGATTCATACCTACTTCTTTTTAAAACAGAACAAAATGAATAATATTTTGTTAGGAAAAATTCTTTATTTCCAAACATTATTTAAAATCTATATGGTTTGTTACTATACAAATCTTAACTCCTTCATTAGAGGATAATCTTGAAGAATAGAAACTTAATCAACATATTTATCTTCATAGCTCTGGGGCCTTCCATGATATTTAAATAAGTGAGTCCAAGAACAATTTAGTACTTTCTGTTCTTCTGTAATTTTATATGTATAGATTCATATATATCAATAGCTTATAATCTCAAATACATACCAAATAAATTTAACGAATACATCTTTCTCTCAGAGATAACCAATTTTAAACTTAAGATACCAACTACATATGAGATGATCTCTAATAAGGAACATTGGAAATCATCAGCTACTGACACAGTTTCTACAAGAGTCAGGCAGCAAGGCATACTGGAAACACAATCTCTAATGGTGTCACTATCACTATCATAGTCCAAACAATATTGTACTTTATATCCTGGGAAGCTGCTGTGGTCTGGTGAGGTAATTGATATACTACTTAGCTTTCTTCAGGGACTGCATTTCATAAAATAGGCATAGATACAATAGATGGCATATTTAACAGATTAAAGTTACATTTATTGTTTTTGGCTTTTAAATATTATATCTCTTATCTATAATATGAATTTAATGATGGATTTCATCCATGAGGGCAGTGATAGTGTGTACTGCACTAAAAGTGATGGTTTATTAGCAGTCATATTTTTCAGAAGGGCATTGTGGAATGTGTGACAAAAATAACTACATCAAAAATGAATTAAAACCTACCTTGTAATTCTGATTTTAGACAATAGACGGACACAGTTAAATCATACTGTGTCCTGAACATAGTCTAGCCATTCAGGCAGTATTAAAATTAAAATACTTTGCCATGTAATGAAGCATTCCAAAAATATATATAGTTATTAGCTTATTATAAGATAAAAGGAGAATCTTATATTAAAATCTTAGAGTGCTAATCCTACTGTAATTATGGTAATAATTTAGAATATGCCCTCTCACAAGAATCTAGGACAGTCTACAAATAAACAACAACAACAACAAAAAAAAAATAAAGCAATCTGGGCTCACTGCCCAGATTACCTCAAATATGTATAATGGAGCAAAGAAAGAAAATAAATACTTATAAGAACGTCTAACTCCATGGAGGGGAAGAAGTAGAATCATAATTGGTCAAAATCATGATAGAAAATAATTGTAGACTGCTCATGAATCTCTTTTATAAAGAACTATGTGTATCTAAGATTATTTTCTTCTTCTTCTTTAGAATTCTACTGAAGTCCCTTTCAAATAAACACAAAGGAAACAAACAAAGGGAACTACCTGTATGTCTACCATTTTACATGTAGGAGAAACACAACTCATGAAAACTGGAATTTGCCTAAAATGTGCAAGTCTGCCTTAACCAAGTTAATTGGAAAATCAGTATATTCCAACTAATACCTCTACCTCTCAAAAGAGACATTATACAAAACAAATTACATTTTTATTGGTAAATAGCAACCTAGAGTTTTTGTTTTACATGTCTAAAATTACCAAAAATTGTTCCTTAATGTCCTATAGATATGATATTCCAGTTTATTGAACCACAAAACACTGTTGATTTTTTTCCAATTTTAATTATAAAAAAAGTTTAATGAGAAAATTTTTTAGCTTTACCAACAAAAAGTGTAATAAGCTATCAATCAAACAAAGCAATCTACTCTATGTATGCAATATTCAACTATTTTGAGTTTTATTTTAGTACTTTTAATTTTATGTCATTAGTCCAGTCATTGTTTATTTATTCATTCATTCTATAAAAACATATTGAGTCCCTACTACACATACCATGCTAGATTTTGTAAGCCAAGAGATAGTTTCTAACCTCAAGACATTTAAAAACTAGTGTACATAAAATTGTAGAAACTAAGGAGTGCTCAAAAATGGTAGTACAAAACCTCCAATATAAAACAGATTCCTAAAGAATATATAATAATAAGCAGTGAATAATTTGATAAATCTATTTATACTAGAGTTTTAAATGTAACCTTTCTCACTTATAACCCATTAAGGTAATATGCTAATATTTAATACATTAGACTTTTGGAATACCTAACTTCAACCTTCAGATAATATAGGCTACCACTGCTTTAAACCACACTTTGGAATGGTCGTGAAACTCAGTGATAGAGTGTTTGCCTAACAGGCGTGAGACCTTGGTTTCCATCCCCAGGTCACTATCACTATCTTAGTCCAAACAATATTGTACAGAACCACACATTTCACTCATAGGGAAGGAACAAGTTGCTCTTTAGATTAGGGGCTTCTTTTTCACATTTCGATGTGAGTGGGAATAAAGAAAAGTATCCACTTTTTCATAAATCTTCTCTTAAAATATACCAATCATTGAATTATTTAGTTTTACCTCTTAGGTTCCTAAAGCAAAGTGAAAAAGTATGGCATTTCTAGTCTTGTTATAGACCTGTAATTTTGCTTGTGATTCATAGACAGCATAATTCTTTAGATACTTCATTATTGCTGAACTTGATTCTAAATAGACCTGCAATGTAAAATTTCCCAGTCAGATAAATATGGGTAGTGTGATTGATTCTGTAGTAGAACTGAGAAAAATGCATTTGAAGTAAAGATGTTTCTACGCTCTTCTGGGAAGTAATATAATCACACCAAACTTTTTGTTGACATTTTTTATTTGATTCATTGTATGTGGTGGCAATAAAGAATTGACAAAAATAGCTATCTTCAATTCAATAAAAATATACTTGCTGCCAAAGCATCTGGAAAAGCTCTTTTGCCTATGCAGTTTTGGAAACAGCTTATTCCATTTGATTTTGTCACAACCATACAGATCTCTGGGGGTGCAAAAGAAAATAGACGATGGAATGTGAATTGTGATTATTCTCCACCATGTCTTATTTTGTTCACCGCCAACTTTGAAATAATCTCTCTTTGAAACTAACAGCACACTTTCTTTCTTTCTTTTTCAGGTAAGCACATTAATCATTCCAGTATAATGAGACTCCATAAAGGTAATGAAAACCAAAAAAAAAAAAAAAAAAAAAAAAAAGTGAAATGTTGGTATCTCACAATAATTCTTAACATAGAACTATATAGGAAGTTTTGAAAATTATAGTTAAAATCAAAATTCTTTTTGAAACTTAAGATGAAAATATTTTCAGAAAATATCAACTTTCAATACTATTGTTATATTAATACTATAAACTTGTTATATAATACTATAAACTTGCAATATTTGAATCTCTGTATCTAGAGCATTTCTCACTTTTTAAATCTATTCTATCAGAATTGAGTTTTAAATACAAAACTATTTTGTTGTCAATATGCAAAATAATATTTTTCATCATACATTGTACTTAAAATAAAATGAATTATGACACAGAAATTATTTCCAAATATTAGAAGGTATTTTTAATATACATTATTTTCAAAGGATATACACTTTATAAACACCATACATACAATAAAGAAAAATGGGTACTATTAATTGATATTATTTATCTTTCTAAAGAGTTGTTACCAACATATATGGAATAAACTTCAAAAAGAATTAATCATTTTCCTAGGAGAAATATGACTGCTTTGTCAAATTCATAATATTGCTTTCCTTATAATAAATCAAATTACAGTGAAAAAATGTTATTTTTGTATTCACAACTGAGGAAAAAGAAAAATATTTAATTATAGATATGTGAAAACAGAAGTTCTAATACTTTGTAGAAATATACATAATAATTAAATCAATGTATTCTAGGAAATATTTGTGCTATTTCTAAAATTAATAATTTCTTTAAATTTACCTTGTTTCTTTGGCTCTTGAGTGAGAAGGCCAGGAGAATCCAAGTTTGTCAGAGCACATTCTATGATATCTTGTGCAATATAGACAGGCATTATTAGGAATTTGTAACCAAAATTAGTTCCTTTGGAACAAAGGCAAGAAATTGATGGTTAAAGAACCTATATTGCTTTGGCATTTAGTAATTGAGAGTCCTTGCAGCACTGGGAAGGGAGGTAGAAACTCATTATCTCAAAAAAACACAAAGTACTTTTAATTAGAAGAAGAGCCTTCATCATTCATTTATAATGGTTTGAAAGTAAATAACGTTCTAATTGATATAGCAAGGGTGTTCTCTTTCCTCCAAAAGAACACTTGAACCTTATCTGTAGTAAGTAGAGAGGCTAAAATTCACTTTCATTTCATAATAATTGTGCTGAAAGATAGGGTTTATTTTTCTATGTGTGATAATTTTATACTGATTTTAAATTATAAAAGCAATGCAAACATGATATAGTTTAGTCTCTATGGTAGATGATTGAGAAGGCAAAGAACACCTATTTAGCTATTGTTTTACTACCTTTTTGTTTATTGATCTTTCCTTTAATATGAGATATTGGGGATGATAAGGAAGTGGTTTGTTTGAACTAGTATTTAATAGATTAAATGCAATCCTCTTTCTTTTAGCATACATAAATGTTTGTGATTTGAGCAAGTATGAGAAACAGTTTAAGTGTTTTACCCTTGTGTTTATCTGGAAAGACTTAACAATGAATATTTAGGTCAATTTTATAAATGTAGCTGCAATTATACATTTAACACTAAAAATTGTTTTGCTTCATATCAAAACGTGTTAAGTAAAAAGTTCAAAATCTTTGCCCACATGCCCCATATTTATAATGAAAATGAAATATAATTTAGAAAAACCATCAACCCCAAACTACTCTATGACCTGAAAATTAAATAATTTGTACTAGTTTTCCATTTTTAAAAACCTGAACTTCAAGTGAAGAATTAAGTAAATCAAAAACAGAAGAATTTTGGTTTTGAAACTTGTTGAGAAATAATATTTTAAAAACTCATGAACATAGTTATCTGTTTAACTGTAAAGTTAGAAATATAATTTAATCTTCTACTGATGCCTATGATCATGCCATGTATCAGGGTCTATTATAGGAGATGATCTAATAAAATACCATAATAGCAGAAGATATGTGTATATGTGCTTTTATCAAAAGAAACTAAAGGGTAAACAAAAGCAAAAAAAGAAAATCCCCAAAACATCAAACTATCTTTTACAGTCATATATATATCAGCTTATTGTCAACCTTTTTAAAAAAAATAAGGATCAGAAAAATCTTTTTGGCATTACCTGCTCTTTGGATTTCAAATAACTGAAGCTTTACTTAATGTAAACTTTCTGGAGTATGTGATATCCATTCTTCGTCCATTTGACTCTGTACTTTGAATGTGAACACCCAACAATAACATTATGATTCTAAGATTGATAGTTATTTGATTTAGCAACATCTGTTGTTGTTTGATGTACTCCAGCAGATGCTCTTCCTTGAAATTCAACATGCAATTTGATTTATTCTCATGACATATAACCTTAGCAGACAAATACTATTGCTATTTAGGTACAGGAATTAGAATTAACAGTTGTATGTGTCTTTGTTCAAACAAATGTCTGTCGGCTGGGTCAAACATCATTAACTTTTATAAGGATGACAATGGGCAAAGTCTTTGAATCACTTACTCCATAAACTGACATAGAACTCTTTCATGTTTCAGGGCATCTAGAGTCATATTTTTCAATTAGCAATTCTTTCTTTTAATGCTCTTGGAGAATTAATGAAAACACAACAACATGCATTATCAGAATGATGTTGTTTCTTACGTTTGTCATCGTATTTCAAACCTGTCACATTATACAAAGAGTTGAGAAAAGTACCCAGAGAGCGATACTGGTGTTTACTTGATTCTCCATTCACGTTTTGTAATATGCTGCAAAACAATAAAAGCCAAATTATTGTGACTGATCCCACTGTTTCATGGTTATATGGGGACACACAGGGATTTAGGAAAAATGTGAAAGGAATTACACTAAGGATTAGATAATTCTGATCATATATTTTCTAGACAGAAAAAATATCAATGAAAACCAAGCAAAATGTGTTTGACCTAGAAAGGATATACAAATTATATCATATTGTGGTAGAGATTACATGTATTGCAATTCTAAAAAGACTTTGATGCCCTATAATGTAATATGGATCTGATTCTCCTTTTCAGAAAAAAGTCTCTTGTTCTGTGTTAACAATCCAATGATATCTTGTGACCTTTTCTATGCAAATATGAACAATTTGAGGCTATCACAATCTCTCATGCATTGCTCCTTAAAGGGACATTCTTAATTGCTTTTATAGTTTCAATTTTATTTTAACCTCCATTACCTATATTATCTTCTTTGAAGCTTGAAATTAACTTTGCTTTCTTCACCATTTTATCCCTTTATTTTGGTAAGCAATGATTTTACTTTTCCACCAAAATTATGGGGTATTTCATCCAGCATAGACATGACTAATTCAGAATAATAGAGTACATCTTTAGTACATTATTCTACTAATGACATTCCCTGGAAAAAAACATTTTATTTTTCCATAGAGATCATTCAAACACATACCATCTTTTTGCATATGGAAGCAAAAATAATGACATTATAATAATGGAATACACTTAGTAATGAAGGCATTATATACTAGCCCACCTAGTTTCTTATTACCTTCATCCCTTTGTGATCAACCAATAGACATTTATTAAGTGAATGACCTAGATATCAAAGGTATAAGCTTAGTCTACTCAAAATGGTACTGTAAACATAAAGGTAAGCAGTTGGTCTATAATTTGAGGGGGTTGAGGGGAGAGAAGGTGCTCAGTTAATAAAGTCAAAGTTACACTTTGTTTTTATTTTTCCTACTAATTGTTCTTTTGGGACAACCTAAAGATGACAGGCTTTTCTAAATGTTAAATGTATTGTTGTTTAAAGCTTATATCTCAGCTGCTTATGTAGGTACATGTCTGTAATCCCAGCCACTCAGGATGCTCAAGCAGGTAGATGGCAAGTTCAAGACCAGCCTCTGCAAACTAGAGTCATATTTTTCGACCCTGTCTCAAAATAAAATAAAAAGGGCTGACCCTGAGTACCAAAATAAATAAACAAACAAATAAATAAATATTTTTAAAGGTTCCTTTCTCCACTAAGTTATGAGGCAATCACAAAACTCATTTCCATATTTCAAAAGTAAAATAAGGCAATTTAGCTTTTGTGTGTGTTTCTGTAATTAGAAAATGGTGGCAGTTTTAATTTTTAAAGAATCCCAAATTGTCATCCTCATTATGGAAAGGAAATCAAATGTAATTATAATTACAGATGGTTCAGTATTTTAAGTTTCAAATGGGCAGCGGATGTTCACTCAGACAATTTTAATAATACTTAGGATCAAGCTTCCATACTATATTCTACAAATGTTTAAAGTTTTTGTGTGAATAAGCAATTCTTGATCAAATTTGGACAATGATGTGGAAGTTTGCTGAATTTAGATCCCTTGTTCCATTTTCCTTTGTGATCTCCCTTTAGTTTTTGATGAGCTTGTCATGTTTTTAGGCAATTATGAATGCTTCTTTCATTGCTATGGGTATATTAACTTGTTAGATTGTCTTATAGAGAAAAGCTCTATATTTATGCCAAATTTCAAACAATTAACACCTAAAGGAAAGTCACTAATTATTTACTAAAAATTATCTTTAAGCTACTCCATAATTCAGCCAAGGCACTGTAGGTAGGTTTGTAGGTAGATAGAGAACTAGAAAGTTATGACTTTTTAAAAAAATAATTATTAAATTCTTAATACACATATATACCTCAATTTTTCATATCCACTTAAAAAATAAATAAAAAAGAAAAATAATTATTACTCAATATCACAGTCTGTTAGATTACCAGAGACATTAAAAATACAACCATTACTATCACATATTGCTTTTCCTAAAAAATAGTTGAATTTTTTTCCTCTTCCAGAATATATGCCTAATTTTTTAGACATACAAAGAAGATAATATGAAACTGTTCTCAAAAAAACTAATGATCCTTTTAAAGGTAGTTTATTTATTAGGGATATAAGAAACACATATGGAGATAATAGAGTCTAAATGAACAAATAGAATTTATTTTAAAAACTGTACTTTCAAAATTGATCTTTGAACTACCTGTCTTAATGGTTTGATGTTATCAATTAAATAAACATAAGGGTAAATTATAAAGTTAAATTTATAGTATTTACTTAACACCACTTACATTTTGAATTAAACCTAAACACATTCTCCCTTCTTCATTTCTCTAACTCAAACTGTGGAATGCCTCTATTCTACTGTTCCTTTTGAAGTAGTGCTCACCATTACTCATGTATAATTCCCTAACCTGTATTAGTATACAGACAACTGCTGCACACTAGCTAGTCTAAATCCAATAGAATAAGTTATGAATTCTCCCACAGGTTCACAAACATGAATATATAACTACTTAATCTCTTAGATCAAGAAGCAGAAAATTATGATGGTACAATATTTAGAGTTTTTTTCCCAAATATTTACATTTAAATTTCAATTTTATTTCTTTTTGTGAGTGAAATGCTTTGAGAAAATCAAGAAGCTTACTGTAATATTCTTGTTGTTTCTACTACTTATAGTTATCTTTATTCCTTCACATTTTGGAGTTGTTTCAAGATAAAATTGATTTTTAATTTCTTTTGATTTAAATTATTTTACCTGAAAATTATTTAAATATTTGTTAAAATATAATGTATAATCTTATCTGTAACCTACATCTATTCAACATATTTCAGATCAAATATTTTCTAGTTCATTTATTTAAAATATTGTCCTAAACCATTAAAATAGACTGTTTTCTAGCTGAATAAAGAATATGTTATAAATACAATTATAATATAACATTACACAATAAAACAGGTTAGACATAGAAAACACTTCTTATCTCCTTAGCCAATTCCAATTGATGGTAGTGGCTCTATTAAGAAGAGATTTCATATGTATGTCTAAACTTAATTGTAAATTGTTAGTTTGGGAGTTGTATCACAAGCACCCTGTATTTGCCTTTTATGATCAACTGTTGCAATGAAAAATATATAATGACCACTTTAGAAAATGAAGAATACAAAACAAATATGCATATATACAATGTCTTTCCCATGAATTTAATATTTGATTTTCGTCTTTTTAATTTTACTGACTATCCATAAAAATGATATTATCATTTATTTACTCAATTGTATCTTTATGGGACTCTTTTTAATTTGTTTAGTATATAATCTGTTCTTCTATCAACTAGATTTGTGACTTAGTTTTTCATTTGTGGTTTATATTGAAATTATACTTACCTTACAATTTTATTATAAGAGTGTAGCTTTATTATTATTATTTTTTATTATAGTGTAATCAAGCACTTTGTGCTATTCTTTAGCCTTATTTTAAAATATATACCTTATTTTAAAATATTAGATTATTTTAATATTAATAAGCATGACATAAAACTTCCACATAGTATGGGAAGTTAAAGAGCTTTGGAGATCTTGAACTATAATCTTATGACAAAATTTCAACATCAGCACCAACACAACATTGAGTAAGACAGTTAGATTCAATCACTACCGTGATCCCTATTTGAAGAAAATACTGCACATTTTGGTATAGTTTCTGCCACTATTTTATTTTATTTTTAATTTTTTTATCTTTTTTTATTAGTTACACATGACAGTACAATGATCTTGACATATCATACATTTGAATCAAATGAGGTATAATTTCTTATTTTTCTGAGTGTACAGGTTGCAGAATCACATTGATTATACAGTCACTTATATACATTCAGCAATACTAGTGTCCATTTTATTCTGCTGCCCTTCCTATCCTCCCTTCCCCCCCTCCCCTCCCATCACTTCTCTCTAACCAATCTAATGTGACACACTTCTTTCCCCCCCTCACATCATCATACATGTATTCTGTATAATGATGAGGGTCTCCTTCCATCTTCCGTCTGCCACTATTTTAGATGAAGAAAAACTAGAGAAAGAAATTCAGAATAGGTTTTCTTTTTTATGCCCATTGAATTTGGAAGGCAATTTCATAATTAAAGAAGTTCTTATTTCATTGAATAAAAATTTCAAACTATATTGTAAAACAAAATTGTACTTTTATTAACAAATAGTATTAATCAGCCAACAATATCATTGTCCTTGGACAACTACATAAAATATCCATACATTTGTTTGTTTTATATTTTTGTGTATGATATGCTTAGTGTATGGTTAAAGGACATACTTAGAGATGTAAACTTAAACTCTTTCATTTGGAACGCACAGTGAACAACGTGCTCTTCAAATTTTTCTGTAGATATAGTTCGCAAAGACTTTAATAAGTCCCCCCCTTTTATTTTTTAAAAGGATCTATCTGTTGTTATCTATTGTTTATTAAAAATTATTTCATGGGCTGGGATGTGGCTCAAGCGGTAGTGCGTTCGCCTGGCATGCGTGCGGCCCGGGTTCGATCCTCAGCACCACATACAAACAAAGATGTTGTGTCCGCCGATAACTAAAAAATAAATATTAGAATTCTCTCTTTCTCTCTCTCTCCCTCTCTCACTCTCTCTTTAAAAAAAAAAAAATTATTTCATAAGGGCTATGATGTTGCTTAGTGGTAGAAAACTTGCCTAGTATTTGTAATGACTTCTGGTCCCCAGCACCGAAAAAAAACAAGCAAAAAACCCTGAAATTCTTAACCTTGATTATATTTACCAAATAAATAATACAAATGCACAAATTTAAATAGAATATTTTTATTTTTGCTGATAAAAATACTTTAATTTCTGCATTAATATAATTATATTAATCATTTTAATACATGTGTACAATGTTAATTGTGAATTTTTATAGCCATAAAGGAAACTAATATTTTTATACACCTACCCTATGCCATCCATTATGATATAGAAATCTTATTTGAATTGTTTCAATGAATTTCTTGATTATCTTATTAGATCAAATAATTCCAATTTTCTACTTGAGTCATAATACTGAAGAACTGACTATTTGGGTTTTTGCTAGATTCATTTTTACATGAAAACTTATCATCCTTCTCTAGCTCAGACTATACAGAAAAAAAGTAATACAAATTAATTCACTTCTATTAATATTTTCTTTTAATTGAACACATTCTTTAAAAAAACAGAGTGATGTTAGGTATATTTGAATGAAAATTTTTCATACATACCAGACTATGTACCTTATATTAGTCTCTGAGTAATAATTTATTTTACTTTCAAATTATTTTGTATTGAGATGTATACAGCACTATTGTTCATTGTGGAAAAGGTTTAGGATGGTTTATTAATATATTAAGCTGTGTCAGTTAAGTACATGTGGGCATTTCCAGTTTCTAGAAGAAATGTGTGCTACTCTATGAAAAAAAAATTTACAACATAATATCTTCAGAAAGGGTTAAGTATCACCACCAAAGTACATGATACACAGATTTCTGAAGTAAACTAATAAAACAATTTAGTGATCTTCTTTTCCTAATTAATCTGTTTACCTTCCATAAATTGTAAATGAAAGCTTTACTTTTCCTCAAAATATTTAGAAGATTGAAATACAGTGACTACTTCTAAATAGGTTTCTGTATGATTGTTTGCCTTTTATATTTAGCTTTTAATGTATCACAATTATAGATTTTTATTGTTTCCCTGTGATTTTAGGCAAACCTATTATTATATAATTGAACTGAAATAACTATAATAAATGGTCTCTTTTTGACAAGTTAGATTTTTCTTCCTTGAACAACCACATATCCATGTATTAAAGCCTCATAATCTTACTATGTTCATATTTTAGCACTCTTTGCTATTAGCTACTTATTTTTATATGCTTATTGATGTCATTTGCATTTAAGTGCAATAATTTAGGTCACTCTTTTGTGTTTGCCTCTTAGTCTATTGAAACAAAACATTGCTTAGGATTTGTTTGTTTTAATTCTGGCAACCATGTGACTCTTCCAGAAAAAAATTCCTTTCTGTAAATGAATATTTTAAAAATATAATTAATTAAAGATTAACAAAAGTAAGCAAAATGGATTTTTAAAGCTCCTTAATTATTATTTAAAGCACAATGAGCATTTTTCTTGTGAAGAAAATTTAAACCCTGTAGCTAATTTACATATTCAGTGAGATCATAGAATCCATCCATATTTGACAGGTAAGGGAATTGTGGCCCAGGGTTGAGACTCATGGAAGGTCACTCTGAAAATGAGTGAAAGAGTAGGAAATGATATAGAGCTTCCTGTCTTTTCCATATTCCTGTGTGGTGACACTCTTGACCTGAAAATGAATGTGGGGCTGAGCTATTCTTCCTGATGGGCATCCAAGCCTTCCCTTAGAAATGTGAGTCCAGAAGTGAAGAAAGCCCCTCTTCATGGTGCTCCATGATTTTCAGGCTGCTCTGATAAGTGTTTATATGAGATTCAGAAATAACCCACCTTAGTTCAGGACACTATTTCTTTTTGTTTTTTTTTCTTTTTTTTTTTTTTTTGTAGCTTTTTTTGTTCTATTAATCTCTTCTCCCTTCACTTCTCATTCAGCCAGGTTTTGCTTTGTGTTATGTGACAGGCCCTATATATTTATGTTTATTATGTTCTCTTTGCCTGTTTCTCTCCACTTTAGTTCTGTGTCTCTCACCTTGCTTAATTAAATAGTGAAATATATAACAATAATTTGATAATATCTGAAAACATTTTAAAATTATTCATTTTCTGTGAGTAGTATATTTGAAGCCAGCTGATTGAGTAATATTTGTAGGAGTGCTTCATAAAGTCCATGTCACAAAGCAAGTGCAAGATAAATGATTATAGCCACTCCTTTATACTATAGAGGCAATTCCATGGGATAATTTTCAAAAACTTAATGTTGAAGCCAAAATGTGGTCTAGCAAATAGTAACATCTAAAATCTCTATATGGCAATTTACTGTAATTGTTATGATTCTGAATAAGTCTGGGTAAAGTAGTTCCAGAGAAACAAGTTTATAAACCATATATATTACCTGTCACTAGATGCCATATTGTTACTTCTCTATTGTTTTAACAAAAAAATCATAAAATGTGTGAATTTGCTGCTAAGGGAGGAACAATGAGCAAGGATGGTTATTGTGTCCTGAAGTCTAAAATAGGAAGGGGCAAGGGGCAAGAAATTCAAATCCAAGGAATTTGGTTTAGCGACTGATAGAGCCTCAGAGGTGATACTATCTGGAAAGAAAACACCAGGATTATTTGGAGAAAGAGAAAAAGGAGGGAAAGGGGACACAGATAAGGCCATACATCCTGGGAACTTAGTACAAGAAACCAAAGAATCAGTGTAAGGTGCTACAACCCAGATGCTACCATGAATTGGGACTGTATGAATTGTAGTCTACTTGTATCAGGAAGGCAACAAAAACTAAGAGAACAACAATAAATAAGCACATGTTGTAACCAGATTTTCACATTTACTTCATTAAATCTTCACTTCCATACATATATACCTTACAAGATGTAAACTATTTGAGTACTTGAGGGCAGCATGAGGGTAAAGACTAATTCTCAGACATCATGATTTCTTTCTTACGCTTGAAGCACAGAGTCTTAAAAATAGAATGCCTCCATCATGTAATGAATGACAAGAGATATTTTGATTTCAAATCCAATTATAGAGAGACAGAACATTGTAGAGTAAATTTGACTTAGATGTGTCTGGATATGATTCCAAAATCCATCATCTGTTCCTGAGTTAGAATATATTACATGAGTTGTGTCTCTTTTCTTACTGGTAAAATGGTGTTAATAAACAAACCTAGCTCAGGGTAATTTAAAGTTTAAAATATAAAGCTATAGTAAAGGCATTAATGCATAAAGCAGTTAATAAAATGGAAATGGGAAATGTTTATTTGTACACATACACACACATTTCCATGCAAGGAGAAAGGACACTTTTCCCAATGTATATGTGCAAATCTTGCTTTATCTGAAAATTTCCTACAGCATCATTTGCAACCATCCTTGGCTAGGGAAATAATATATCAATAAAAGTGAGTCTCAGCCACTCTATAGAAAACTGCATTTCTGGGGTTACAGCTCAGTGGTGCAGTACTTATCTAGCATGTGTAATTTCCTGGGTTTGATCACTGGCACTGAAGGAAAAAACAAACAACAAATCAGAAAACAAACAGCAAAAGAAAAAACTGACTTTATGCCTCCTCTTTTGCCAAAGGGGAAGTGTTCGAGAAAAGGAGAGTATAAGGTCTATTGTGGGGAAAAGTATGAGCATAGAGGGAAAATGGAATACATAGGTAAAATAAAGGTTTGTTGATCATTTGTAGATAAACAGAAAATGAGCAGTGATGTGTATGTATATTCTAGCCAAATGAGAAAATTAAACTGATTATTGTATTGTTCAGTCAAATCAATATATACAGTTTATTATACTGCTCATTATTTGAGGTCAGATATAATTTGAGGAGGATATTAATTTCTGAAGGCCAAGATGTAGATACACACTCAGGAATTATACCTGGGATGATCACCCACAAGAAACTATACCTGAAATCAAACTGCTTATTTTGGTGACCACAACAAAAATAAATTGACTAGAGTTTGATCTAATTGACGGTTTTTCTCAAAATGGTACATTTTTTGTTTCATTAATTTTTTTGAATACTTTCCTGCTTTTTATTTATTAATTTCTACTTTAATATTTATTATTTCCTTTGCCCTATTCATAATATTTTTCATTTTTTTCTGTTTTCTTAATATGAGATCTTACTTCACTGATTTTAGAATTTCTTGATTTCTAATATTGGCACAAGAAGCATAAATTGCCTCCCTAAATTCTTTAGTAACATCCTGCAAATTTTGATATATTGTTCTCATTTTACGGTCAGTTATTTAGATGTGTATTTGGTTTTCTAGTACTTGGGTATTATCAATAAAAAATTTTAATATTGATTCCTAATTTAACTCCTTGTTCAAAGACTAAACTTTGTATAAGTTGAAACTTTTTAAGTTATTTAAAAGCAGTATGGTTAAATATGTAACCCATCTTGTTAAATGCTTTGTGAGTACATGACAAGAATGTGAAATTTGTTGCTGTGTAGAAAGTTCCAAAAAATATCTATTGGACTAATTTGTTTGATAAATTTGTTCACATCTACTATCTATGTCCTTTCTTATATCAATTGATTCAATCATTTACTCACAAATGGGTTTGAAACTCAAGACTATGATTAAAGATTTGTTTATCTTTCTTTACATATAATTTTTTGATTCGTGTGTTTAATGTACTTACATGTATAAATATTGAGGATTTTTATGTTTTCCTGATGAACTGATCACTTCATCATTAAGAAATTTTATTCTTGATTCCTGGTGATACTTATTGTTCTGAAAACGATTTGCTTCATATTAATATAGTGATATCAAGCTTATTTTAGTCAATTTTTAAAATAAGATTTTGCATTTTGATTTATGGAAAAACTGCAGAGAAAATATGGAGAATCTTCATGTATCCCACTTTATCTTTTACATTTACTATTAGATGATACTCCTCTTACAATTAATAAGCCAATACTAAGGATATTATTGACTGAAATCTATATTTATTCAGATTTTAGTTTAACTTAATGCCATTTTTCTGTTGGAGCACCCATCTAGGATACCATGCTGAGTTTCAGTTTTGTCTTCTTAGATTCTCTAGACTGTGGCCATTTTCAGCTTTCTTTTATTAGTATTAGCATGTGTGTCTGATTTTACCCTTTTACTCTCAATATGTTATATTTGCCTTGTAGGCAGCACAGAGTAAGGTCTTGTTTTTTATCTAAATAATATTTGCCTATTAATTTGGGATAAGTCTTTGGCTGTTAATCATTCCTTTTTTTAAATATTTTTTGTGTTGTACACAATAACTTTTATTTATTTATTTTTATGTGGTGCTGAGGATCGAACCCAGGACCTTGCATGTGCATGTGCTCTACTGCTGAGCCATAACCCCAGCCCCAATCATTCTTTTTTAATGTGATTATTGATTTGGTTAAGTTTATAATTTTCTTTCTTGTTTTCTATTAACTTAATTTGTTCTTTGTTCCTATTTTCCTTCTTTCTGATTTTTGGGAGAATACTTTTATAAATCTTTTTTTTCTCTATTTTCTTTTTACATATTGCAGTAATCATGATGGGGTTTATAGTTATATCTTTAATTCACCACACTGTACTTTCAAGCACTCTTATAGCATTTCACATAGAGAAAAAGAATATTTTAAATGCATGCCTCTATTCCTCCTCTCTTTCTCTTTTGAGCTATTATTGCCATACCTTTACATATTTATAAAGCCCATACTAGATTGTTATCATTTTTGTTCAGAAACTCAATTATCTCTCCTGTTGGGCATTCTGTTTGAGAACTATAACTACCTTGGGAGTCAGCCAGGCCTCTCCTGAGTTTCCTATCCCTGCAGTGGAACTTGGAAATTCTCTCAATACAGTAAATTGGAGTATTTTAGGGCTGACCTCATTAGTCTTCTATCTTTCAGGGCTTATTCCCTTTATTCCCTAATAAATGAGGTTTTGTAAACTGTCATTTCATGTATTCTATGTGTTTCTGTAGAAAGGTAAATCTGGTTGCTTTTTTACATTTGGTTCCTAAAATAAATAAAGGGTAGAGTAGTTTGTTATGTAAGTAGTAATTCTTTGTAGGTACTCTAGCAGCATATTGGAACTCACTACTCCCAACCCCCACAAGTTGTTTACCTCCTCAAATCCCATGCTTCCTTGTGCTAAGAATGATGGAGGGAGTCAAAATACTATAGTGACACAGCCACATCAATGTTTACAGCAGCACAATTCATAATAGATAATCTATGGAACCAACCTAAGTGCCCTTCAACGGATGAATGGATAAAGAAAATATGTCAGATATACACAATGGAATATTACTCAATATAAAAGAATTACTTTAGGACATTTGCTGGTAAATGGATGGATCTGGAGACTATCACACTAAGTGAAATAAGTCAATCCCAAAAAACCCAAAGGTCGAATGTTCTCTCTGATGTGCTAACACACAACTGGCTGGGGTAGGAGAGGAAGAATAGAAGTTCAGTGGATTAGACAAAGGGGAATGAAGGGAAGGGTGGGGTGATAGGAATAGGAAAGTTAGTAGAATAAATTTAACATGATTTTTCTATGTGCATATATGAATACACCATCGTGAATCTCACCATCATGTACATCTACAAGACTGGGATCCTAATTAGAATAAGATATCACTTCATACTTGTATTAATATGCCAAAATACAGTCTACTGTCATGTTTAACTAAAAACAACAACAAAAAAGTTTTAAAAAAGAAAACAAGAAAAATGCTTACTGCTAAGGTGCAGTAAGCTCTGATGGGAAGGACACTGGACTTGGAATAGACAACCTGGATCAATATCCAGGCACACAGCTCTGTCATTCTGAACCAAAAACATTTGGTTCTATTTAATAACTCACATTCTTCACCAGAAAACTGGATTCATAATTCCAACTTTGTTTCCACGATTATATCAGAGACCAGATCATCAAAGCACACTTAGTGGCTCACACTAGATGCTCTAAAATGTTTTGTTTTATTCTTAAGTAAAACCTGTTTGATTCTATATCAATTTACATATACCAGAATGCCCAATATGTGTAAAACTTCAGCATGTATTATATTCTACATTCTCAAAACTATCCCCAATTTGTACTTAAAGAAACCGAATCTCTATAAAATAATAGTTAATAGATTTACAGAATGAGAAAGATTTTTTTTTAGGATTTGAGCCAATTTCCATTTCTCCCCTTAGCCCCCCCCCACTTCCCCCTCCCTCCCTTGGTTCTGGAGACCTCATATGTGTACAGCAAGTGCTTTTGTGCAGTTTTGATATATACCTTTCCTGGCTTGTTTCTATAATAATTAAGCCTTCATTTCATAGAATAATTTTTGTGAATCTGTTACTTTTAGAGATACAGGTCTACTCTCAGGACTTTGAAATCCTCTGTATTGACATGCTATTTCATGCACCAAAAAGATACAAATCTCTGAAACATAGTTTATATCTATAAACTCTGCAGCATAATATACATGCAAAATAATTTTCTGAGGAAGTGGAATAAATGTTATACCTAAAATTTATTTGGTAAATTATTACTGTTTCCCTAAGATAATACTTTTGGCTATGGCACTCTCAAAAGACTCTTAATGAAAACTGAAAGGAATATGAAAATGCACATGCATGAGGAAATAGTGACCACTTTTTTAGTTTATGATTCAGTATGTTTTTGGTTATTTTCTATGACATAATATACATTTCTGTCATGTGTGCTATAAAGGTCAATGTAAAAAAAAAGAAAGCCAGCATTTCAGAGATATGGCAATTGTCACAACCACTCTTAAAATCACGTGCTACTATTTCATGGTAGTATTTTAAAATGTCTTACATTAGCAACACTTGGAATCATTATAGTGAGTATTACGTTTTCCCCTCCCAAATAGTAGCATTTTATGCTCTTTCAGTGTGACCTTTTCTTTTAGTCTGTTCTGAGTTGATCTCCCTTTCTGTCACATACTCTTTGGTAAAAATGTTTTAACAGTCTATGTCTCATATGATCTTCAAGACTGGATTTTTCATTCTGATTCTGTCTTCTCTCTGCACTTAGGTACACAGGCCACTTTTTATACAGCCTCATGCACAGAAGCCCATCTCTGTGTCATCTTTTAGGTTTGCACATTGTTCTCCTGACCAACCTCTGAGGAGTCAGCCTTGTTACTTTCTTAGGCCTGTCTCCTCAGGATTCACTTCTCTCACCTTGCTATGGCAATTTTCACAGTTGCCCTAAGTGCCACACACTAGTATGCCTGTGTGTGTGTATGCATGTTTTTTTCTGAGAATATCCTAGAGTAGCTTAGTTCTAGAGTAACAGTAGAGAAACATCAGCATATCCTTCACCACCATGCACATATTTTTTTTTTTTCTTTTCTTTCATAGCTTCGTAGTTACAGGCTTAGAACCTGGAGTAAGCGTTTTGCATTCAAATTCCAGCTTTCTTTTTTTTAAAAAAAAAAAATCTATGTGACATTCTTTAAGCTGCCAGGAATGATGGAGGCAGATTGAGAAAAGCACACATGCTTACTGCTGTGGAGCAGTGAGGTCTGATGGGAAGGACACTGGACATGGATTAGATGACCTGGATCAATATCCAGGCACACAGCTCTGAATGTATGTTTTGCACCTTGTTCCCCCTTGACCTGCTGCTGGCATTGAAGCCCCATCCAGAGTCTCTCCTCCTGTGCAACTCTGTCCATCAATGCTTGGAGGACATTTCCCATCCCAGGGCTTCATGCATGTGCTGTCCCTTCTACCTGTGACATTTAGATCTACTTTCCTCCTGGTCAATTCGTCATCTGCTTCCTGCTCAGGTGTAATATCCTAGAGATGCTCTCTCTGAATTTCAATAACTTATAAATTAGTCCTTTCTCTATTCTTTCTATTAACTCCCTTTATTTTCATAGCAGTTATCAAAATATGTAATCACACATTTAATTTCATTTATTTGTGTAATGATTATTCTTTTTTTTTTTTCTGGCAGGGACCATGTCTTGTTTGCTGTCACATTCTTAACATATGGCAGATTATGACACATAGAAGTCACCTAATAAATCACGATTAATAAATGAATGAGTAAAAAAGAAAATACATTTCAGCAATTAAAATTGTGTTTCAGAATCAAATTGGTATTTGTTAGTAAACAACAAAATGAATTGACTGCATTATATGACCACAGGAGGGTTCCTTAATATTCTTGAAACTCAGATTTCTGGTTCAGAACATAAGTATAAATATTAGCCCTTCATCAGAACATTTTGAAAATTAAAGACACTAAATCCTCTGCCTCAGTATGCATTGTTTATCTTCTCTTTCCATTCACAACTTAGCACTATTTTTTACATTTAAATTTTATTCACTGGACATCATTCCACTAAAATCATAATTGCCTTTTAAGAGCAGCTCTTCGGTTTTCTTCTGATTGATCATTCTTTTGATTCTTTTTTTCTTTTTCTCCCTTACAAGCTCATGACCACATGCATTGTTAATTTCTTTCTTTCAGTAAATTATAGAATGATTATAAAAGTTTTCACTCACCTCTGAAGATGAGACCCAGAAGACACAATGAGGCTACTTTGGGTTGTTGTGGTAGTCAATTCTGTCTAAAGCTGCAGCTTCTTTTTGGCAGCCTGAACTCTGATAAACTATTTGGAGAGAGGAGATTTTGTGATCTCAAGATGATTAACCCTAGAAGAGTGACTGTAAAGGGGTAAACAAAGGAGATTAAGAGATTGTAAAACAATGTATATTAGCATCTGATTTTACTCAGGGAGGGTAATTTTACTTTAAATAACTCTGTTAGAAGTTAACAGAGTAGGCTTAGCACTCTTCTTGTTGTGCTTATTTGCAAACTGTCTGGCTGTCCCTATCTCTGTTTTCTTGTCTCCTGCTCTCAAAATATTATATACAGTTAAGCCTGGTGGCACACGTCTGCAATTTCAAGAAATTTGGAGGTTAAGGCAGGAGGACTGCAAGTTTGAGGCCAGCCTCAGCAATTTAGCAAGGCCATAAGCAACTTAGCAAGACCCTTTCTCAAAAAAATAAGAGGGGAAGCTGCAGATGTGGCTCAATGGTAAAGCACCCCTGAGTTCAATCCTCAGTACCAAAACAAACAAACAAAAGTAAGATCTTATATCCAACTCTAAAGGTATCTAGGAAAATCCCCAAGCTTCATTTAAAAGTGATTATTTTTCTCTTCAAATCCCAAAATATATCTGTGACCTATAAGGAAAGAAAATAATAGTAGAACATCAGAAAAATATATATAAAATGAATCAAAATAATTGTTCTCCACATAAATCAATCCTTCAATTGCTTGTAATTATTGTCATTTCACTGGTTTTTAAATGATGCATGATTATATTTTAATATTTTATAAGTGACAAGAATAAAAATAGGGATGTAGGCAATGTTTTGATGTGAATACTGAAGAAACTGCAGGCAGTATTTTCCTTGCTCAGACTCAAATAATGCAAAGTTGGCTTGAAATTTATGAGATTGAGAAAAGCACTATCTTCATAAGCACATGTGTGCCATCCCTGTCCCCTGGAGCAAAATTTTCATCTTTTGTTCTGTCTTTAAATTGTTAAGTGCATTTCACAGACTATTTGCATTTTAAATATCTTTAAATACCCTAGAAGAGTAAGTCACTATTTGTGAACAATAGCTAGCTCTCCCTACTCCTCTCCAATTTCCTACATTCATAAATCTGTACCTATATAAAGACTGTTTCATGATCTTAAATATGGAAGCATCAATATTTGATGGCAAGAGAAGCTGGACTTCATTGTCTCTTTGAGCAATGTTGCATCCTTAAAAGCATCTCTCTAAAGCTGATTGTTGGCACATTGACTGTATCCCGAAAAAAGTCACCCAGGCAACTTGATCTATGAAATTTCCTTTAGGAACAAATCATATATATCCAGTACTGTGATGTCAGAGAATAGATGTAGTCATTTCTGATGCAGAAATCTTTGGCACATAATTGAGACTGATAATTTATAAGAGAGATGTATACCTACAAAAAACTTCTATATTGACACATAACTGAAAGCTAATTTTAATAATATTTCTGGAAAAATATGGTTCCAGCATAACACAGGTATTTTGAGGTTCCATCACAGTCAGGACATAAATGAAAATTTGGCTTGCACAAACTTAACTCAGATGGCCAGTGGCATGAGTCAAGACCTCAGATCACTTCTCTAATGAAGAGTTATGGTAATTTTTACAAGCACTTTTTCTACTGAAAGTTGTAAACCCTGTAAATACAGACAGAAACAGGATGAATAGTGCATTAAGGAATTTTTACAGTGGAGGGTCATTTGATGTAATAAAGGGCTAGCTTAGAGATAGAACAAGAAGCAGAAGGTGAGTTTGATCTTTAGCCAGATCAGAAGTCATACACCATGGAGGCCATCTGGATGCCAGAAGTTAGTTTAAATTCTGGTCAATGCTTTTTATTTAATTTGGAATAAATCCTTAAATTCCAGAACAAGCAGAAATCTTTCTACACATAGGCTGGGAGTATCTTTTCAAATATATTATGGCTATTGTAAAATATTCTAAGCCTATCATTTTAAAAATGCCACTGTCAAGGAAGCTAAGATGCAAAATGACATATTGCTGTTCAATCCTAGCAAATATGAACTCTCCATATTTACTCAGATGTGTAACATATGTTGATATTTTCCTTTTTGTATTCTTTAGGAAAAAGTGCACTATCCACATAGGACTCTACTGCATTTATTCTGTTTAAATAGTATTTGCTGAAATTTGTGATGTCTGGTTTCCTTAATGAAATCCAGTTTTTGGAATGTTGAGGTTTTCCATAACTCTTGCCATTATTTGTCACTATCTTATAGAAACTTCTACACCTGCACTGTCCAATAGGATTGCTAATAACCACATATGACTATTTAAATTTAAATTTAATTTAGTTTAAATATAATTTACTGAAAATTCATTTTCTGTCATGTCTGCCATATTGTCTGTCCTCTATGGCCAAAAGTAGGTATAGACTATTTTTATCATCAAAGACAATTCTGTAAGACAACACTATTTTAAACTGGATGTTAGTCTGTGGCCCACTGCTCAAATCCATCCAACTGAGTGTTGTGAATACAGATTTATTGCAACATAGTCATGTCCTTTTGTTGCAATGTTATCTATGTCTGCTTTGCTCTATAAAGGCAAAGTTCAGTATTTGTAAGCGATAACAGTATCTACCACAAAGCCTAAATTATTTACTCTCTGATCCTTTCCCAACAATAGCTGCTAACACCAGATCTAGACTATTGTCTAAATTGCATTTTTAGAGCTATTAATATTTGTTTAGCTCTTAATATTTGTTCCCTATTCTTTTAATTTTTACCCTACTTATGTTCTGAGCAAATTTGTTTCAAATTCTATCTTGGGGTCTCCTTGAAGTATGATAGCCTTAAGTGTCTTTTCTGATTCAGATAGGAAAATGGTTGCAATGATTGTCTACTTTTTTTGTTGATGTCAAAAATGGAGGCATAAATTCTCTAGATGTCTGGGATTGCTGAGTATTACAAGGGCTAAGCCTGACATTACAGCCACAAAAGTTATCATAAATCAGTTTAGAGTTGGGAATATTTACAGGCTTTTTCTTCTTGTCTGTTCATAAAATGTAACAAATGCAGTTCACGATGTTCCTCAGTAATTTGAAGTTCATTTTGTATTTACAGACTCTATTGTACTTTATATGCAAATGACTCATTATACTTTAGAAAAGCATTATGTTAATTTGATTAATTTCTTACCTTATTTAAATCTTATGAAATGTCACCTGCCATTCAATCTACATACCAGTTATAACAAAACAACAAACATTACCAAGAACTGAAGCATTAAATTTCTCCTAATCAGAAGACAGATATGACAGGATTTACTTTATGCACATATGAATACTGAATATGTTGCAGATTTGGAACTCTCTGCTATCAATCCCTTCATGGCCTCTAAATAATGAACTCTTTATAATAAAATTGTCCAACTAAAATAAACACCTGGGAATGTTGATTTCACTTTCTGTTTGCTTTGCAGTGGTTTGTGAATTAGGCAATATCTGTTTGTAGTGCTGAGGTGTACTATAAATAAAACATTACTTTTGTGGCAACTCCTTGTATCCAACATGATGCCATCCCCTTTGAAGAAGTTTGTTTCCTCTTGTCATTGCCTCTGGTCATGGGGAATGATAAGGATAATTATGTCGTCTACCCCTGTGATACTTGGTGCTGTGTGTCTCCTGGTAGGATGCCATATTTCCTCTTTTCAAAGCAGCTTCCGTTCCTTCTGTCCACTGACTCTCAGCTTTAGGAAAAGGGGAAATGTACAGCATGACACTGCAGGCGAGAACTTATTCCTGAAGCCACTGAAGGGAAATTAGCATGGTTAGGTGGAAAAAACAACCCTGGAGCTTAGTAACCCTGTAGGATCAGGTGCCTATCACATACTGATGCTGTGTGTAGAAGAAGTAGGATATTGTATGAGTGTGGAATCGTGTCCTTATGTGGTCCTTGTGGCATAACAGGATGGTTTATTAAAGAGAGTAAAACTTGGGGAGTCTTGTTTGTCCCAAAGGCACCATGGGAAACTGTAGCACATGAGAAAGTATTATAAGGGTAGGGGAGTCTGAGACCATCAGGAGCCTGGAAGGTATTTAGAAAGAAAGAAACAGAAGAGAGGAAACAAAGTTATTTCATGTCTTGAGAAATTAACTGATTTAAGAGAGAAATACTAATTTGGAGATATTGTATGTGAATGTAAGAAAATTTGAAGAGAATATTAGTAAAATAAAAGATTCAAATGTGAGAAACTATAACTCATAGCTGAGATAGATTAGGAAAGGGAAATTGAAAAGGAACACTGAATAGACCAATAAAAAAGAATAATACATCATGATAATTGGCTTGATAATGCCTTTGTATCTAAATATTGTTTTTGTTTTTTAATTGCTGTTAATGTTAAAGATTGCCCTTTTGGGGTATAAACTTTTAACATCATGAGACATGTTGACAAAGATTTTGAACTTTTACTTAACACATTCTGATCTGGATCAAAGCAACATTTTTTTCTTCTAGTAAAGTGATATTTATCCTTTCCATATCTGGGCAATAATGCTTCTTATTTCTTATTGATGACATCAGGTTTTACACATGACACTCATTCTGAGATTGTTCTGACTTGCATTTTCTTCTTATCAGGTTGTTTAACGAGGAGCCTTTGTAGTTTTTTTGCCTAAGAAACTTTGTAGTGACCTTGAGCAAACTAAGAGTGTGCAGGCAGACTTTGGTAATTTGGATTTGTTTTTTGCATGTAAAAATAGGGGAAAGATTTAGTAAATATGAGAGATATGTATTGCCAGATTAGTAAAATATTATTAATGAGTTTAGACTCTGGTATATATTTTAATTGATGTTTATAAATAGCTTTGCTCCCTGTGGTTTTGTAATATAACATTTACCAAACTTCTTTTTTGATGGAATTTACATATGGCACATCAGGATGATTAAAAGCCAGCAGTCTTTTCACAGCATGGCAAAAAATAGGATTTGATTTATCTTCATGCCTTGCCTACCTCTTGCTGTGACTGTACTTTTGAAATTTTAATATTCTCATTTCTCATAAGAAGTTTGTTATGTAAAATATTATGTAAATAACTTTTTACATTTCTAAGAATTGTTTCTTGAGTCTCTATTTAATAAAATAGTTGTATGATGAGAGAAAAGGTATGCTTAGTTCTCAGCATCTGTAATATTTTCTCAAGGGATAATATGTGCTTCAAGTAAAGCAGAAATATATCTATTTCAACATACTGGAATGTTGAAATCAATGAGGTCATGACTTTAAAAAGTTACTTTGAAAGTTTTAAAGTAGTCAGTGTATGTAGAATTATCACCTTGGCATATATTAACATTACTAAAACATGTTTTAAAAATCAGGAGATTAGCTAATTTGTTTTTGTTATTCCAGCAGCAAATGTGATTCTGAATTCTATATCAAATTGATCGGATATATAGAGAACAAAATAAAATTTGAAATGTCCAATAGTTATAAAGACTGGTGAAAATACAGGTTTGCATGCATGCCTCTACCAGTGGGGGCTTGAGTGCAGGAGGGAGAGTTACAATGTTAATGTGAGAATAAAATGATTTTCTTTTCACAAACAAAATCATTATACCCTTTGGTGATTATAACTTATTTGAATTTTAACAGATCAGGATTATTAACAAGTTCAATGGAGTGATATTACAATTATATAAAATAGATTACAATTTGCTTTAATAATTTCATCTGATTCCATATAAAATAATCCTAGTTACTAGTTACCATACCATAAAATAAGAATTAAGTGTCAGAAATTGTATATCATCTTCCTTAAGTCTTATCAGGGCCTTGCCATATAAGTGATATTTATTTTCTATAATTGGAATAAATTTATGACTCAGGGTTGATTAACATGGCAGTGATCACAAATAGCAAGTGACATGTCAAAAATCGAAGGTCTTTCTCTCTGTATGTGTGCATATATATATATATATATATGTATATATGGAATATATGTGGCAAAAACTTGGTTCAAACTAATGTCTACTTTGTTTTATTTAAAAATTATATTGCTTTCCCCTTAACTGAGGAAAAATCAGACATGTAACATTTATTTTACTGTTGCTATTTTTAATTTTTCCTTTAGTACGTGAGTGTTATATATTTACCACTGAAGAGGAATGGGATATTATTTCTTTGAATACCATGAGTACAGTGCTAATAAGAATTCACACCCATTGTCCCTTTAATACCACAACATTTCATTCATGATATCTTCCTCACTATGGTGATCATGGATCCTTGTTAACCCCAAAAGCTTGCCACTCACTCTATGAAGTAGGAGCCTCTTGAGAGTCATGGTGCAGACGGAGATGCTAAAGCTTGGTGCTGAGGCTCCATTTAGGACTTGAGAGAAGCTATGTCCTTTCCACTTCAGCATAGCAACTTTCATGAATAAAAGAAGAAAAGCCTGCTTTGTTCATGTTTGTTTTAATGCCTGAAAAAAAAAATCACTGAAATCTTTCTGGAAAGATTTCAAACTTAAAAGCCGTATGGTGGAGGTCAGGGTCAGGTGACAGACACTTTTGTTGTATGAAATTTTTATCAAGTAAACTATTGTCAGGAAACTGTTGATGCAATTTTTAGCCTGCTTATAATAAAATCATGGTGTCAAAATCATGCCGCATTCACTGCTTCTGTGGAAGATTTGATTCTGTCAGATGTTCTTGGGTTTCTGCCATTTCAGTCTGATGTGGGAAGTGAGAGAGGTGATGGCTGGGATACGGGAAGGAGTTCCTAATCAGCTACACTGACCTTTAAGGACTATAATGTCGTGAGTTGAATACATTATATTGTAGAGCTATATATAACATTGTGTGGGGGAGGCAGAAGAATTTGAAATGTATGCTTTTTAAGACTGAATATATTTGTGAGGAGGAAAATCTTCCTAATACAACACTCAGATTCTGAGTTGCTTTTCCTCCGCTTTATAGGAAAATCTGGATTTAATATTCCTTGGATGAACTCACAAAACATAACCTCCTTGGTTTAAATGACTCTTAATGAATTTTATAATAATTATACAGATCAAAATTATTTTCAAAAATACATGTTGCATGAGATGTTTCCAATTTCCTATTGCTTGACCTGGGGGTCATACCTTTCTTAAGTATACTGACAAGAACATAATAGATCAGTGTGATTTAAGATCAAGCATTTGGACACACACATCAATATATCTAAAAAGTTAAAAGTTTTCTAACTTTATTGGCAAGATAAAATATTTTATATGATAAAAAATATTAAAAAATGACTTCCTGTTCTTTATCAGTACTACCAAATACTTTGAGACCCTCTGAAGCACCTGAAACTTTCAGTCTTTTGGATTTTCCTTTGAATTTTCCTATTGCTCATAATACCTGTGTATAGGAATTTATTTGCAGTCCTATCTCTAGCTTCCCCACTTCTTGTCTTACTGATTTTTGTGCTTCTATCCCCTACTCCCCCTTATTTTACTGTATTTGTCTTTAGTTTTGTTCTATTGGAGCTTCACCAGGTGATCTCATCAAATTGCATAAATAGCATATACTTTTGTCAATGACTAGTACATTTTTGTCACAATATTCATCCATTTGTTAGTTTTTCTCATAAAGTAGAAATAAAATGGATTACATAAAATGGGAAGATCAATTAAAGACAAATTGTGTTTTTGGCCTAAGCAACTAAGTGGATGCAGGTACCATTTTCTGAAATAGGGGAAATGGATAAGGTGAAAATGAGTAGTGGACATAGTGAAGTTGAATAAAATCAAGATTTCAACTTTGGAAATATTAAGTTTGAATTGCCTCTATGACTTCAAAGTAGAAATGTCACATAGAAAGATCAATATATAAGTCTAGAGTTAGAAAAGAAAAATGACTGAAGATGATAATGTCTGATTCAGGGAATGGATATAATTATTTTAGAAGACAGTAAAAGAGAGACCAGAGCCTGGGAGAAGACCCTTGGGATTTTCATCATTATAATTTTTGTCTCCCATTAAGTGTGATTTTAATGGAATTCTTACTCTCAAATTGCATATTACCATATTATTCATGTTATCATGAAAGCCAAATGAAATCTCTTAGGATCATATTCATTTTCATTAAAATCTGTAAGATAAAGGCAGCTATAACCATACTAAGTATGACTCGTAGTAAATAAAATGTCCCTAAATCTCTTTTAATTGCCAAGAATTCATAAGCCAGAGCCTCTTATTAGTACTCTATGTACAAAGTACTTTGTAGGCCTTTGTTGAACAAAAGAGTCCACAGGGAATCCTACAATATTTTATTGACATCTTTAAGGACAGACAGATGCTTGTCATGTTAGACTTAAGGCCCTTAAAACAAATTGACTCTAAAATAGGTTAGAGAAGATAAATATGCTCATCCATGCTGCCACCCTAAACTTTTATAGTGGAAAACTTACCAGTACTTATAGTAATATTTTGAACCTAGACCTGGTTGCAGAGTCCTACTCTGCATTCTGCATACCACACAAATATTATTACAGCATTGTAATTACATTTGGTGCAAAGATGAAGCCCACTGACTATCTTAAATATAATTTCATTCTGCAAATATCAAATATTTATCAATTTTCTATTTTATATAAAGTATTTATTATGGTGGATGCTGTATTAACCTACATGAGCTGACATAATGAAACACCATAGAAATTGATTTCTCATAATTTTTGGTTGAAAGTCCAAGATCAAGGTTTGGCAGGTGTAATATCTCCTGAGTTTTCTTTACTGGGCTTGCAGATGACTGTCATCTTACTGTGTCCTCACATGGCTTATCCTTTGTGCACAAGCAATACTGATGTTTCTTCCTCCTCTTATAGGGTGAGTGGTCCCACTGAATCAGGGCCCCACCCTCATGAGCATATTTGACAATTATCTTTTTAAATTATAAATTCATTTAAGCTTAACCCCTTACATTTTTAAATATAACCATTTTAGGGATTAGGGATTCAATACACAAACTTGGTAGTATGGAGAACAGGACACTATCTAGTCCATTAATCAATTAAATTAATGTTAAAATATAATATTCACTTTAAGTAATCTTTAGCAATTTTAGCTCAAATATATATATATATATATATATTTTAACCTATACATATATGCACATATATGTAAATATAAATAAATATACATGAAATATGTGTTTATGGTATATACATTAATGTGAATACACACTTACCTAAAACATATATGTCTTTGCACGTATCATACACATTTTACATGTTATAGTCACAAAAATTATAGAAGGTAGAATGTGCTAACTACATTATGATAAGGTACAAAGCTTTCCCAGAGTTCATACATGTCATTAATATGTAGAGAAATGAGAGCAGTTACCAGAGGAACATTTAGAAGACAAAGATAAGAGACCTCTATGTTAAAATATGAATAGGCCCAGTACTGCAGAATGGAGGATAACCAGTCTCTGAAGGTAGACTGAAGATGTTTAAATTTGGGCCCTACTCACTGTGTATCCTGGAGCAAGTTAATATACAACAATTAGAATTCAGTAACAAGAAGCAACTGAATGGGCTGGGGATGTGGCTTAAGCAGTAGCGTGCTCGCCTGGCATGCGTGCGGCCCGGGTTCGATCCTCAGCACCACATACAAAAATGTTGTGTCCGCCGAGAACTAAAAAATAAATATTAAAAAAAAATTCTCTCTCTCTCTCTCTTTTAAAAAATAAAGAATTAAAAAAAGAAGAAGAAGCAATAGAACAAGCCCAAATCTGGAGTTGTTGAACACATGTGGAATTTCTTGTACATTTTTAAAGTGCTAGCATTAGAAGCTGGCACACAATAAGAGACCCCTAAATATTTTTATTATTATCTGAGATTTGAGTAGAAATACAAAATGGACATAAAAGTTATAAGGACAATAAGGAGTATACACTATTAATGTTTTCACAATTGTTTTTTAAATCAACCTCTCCAAATCTCCCAGGAAAATATAACAGTGGATCTCACTTGGTGTCTCCTGACTAAGAAGTATTCTATCATTTCTGGGAGTGACTGATTGCCTGCCCCTTCCCATGGGTTGATTGCATTATGGCAGCTCATAAATTTCTCTACTTTTAAAAAATCTTAAGAGGCCCTAAGATATCTCATCCAGGTTTTAGAGCTGCCTCTTATCCACTGAGCCACAGAAAAAAAAATCAAATTTTTCCTGGAATGTGCACACCATAGTTCAGTGAAAACCAACTCTCTCAACCCCCTCAAGCAGCACAAGGATAAAGGAAATCCCTTAGCTCTGGAATTGCATAAACCCCATCCTGAGAAGCTGGACCCATTCCCTCGTAAGGAGTTTACTTTAACACTAATACAATCTACTGAAGAAAATAAACTTATTGATTATGTTCCAGTCTTATGTTAGAGCCTATTACAGCTCCTTCAGGATGAATCAACAACACTGTAGGATATTGTTGTTTTACGAGCCTTTCATCTTTTCACCTCATATGATCATTTATATATTAGATATGCCAATCTTTTAATGAATCCTCAAAAGACCTATAAGCACACCACTATTAAAATCAGAATCATAAGGATGGTCTTATGGCAGAATAGAAATCTCATTCTAAATATTATTTTGAACAGTTTGTGCTCCAGCTCTCTTGTTAAGCTTACATTTAAATATGTAGGCTTAGTTATTAGAAGAATTGACTTCATGTCCTCCAGCTACTGCAAAGAGAAAAAAAAAGCTTCTCTCTATTGCTGATATGACTATTGTTTCTAATAAGAAATAGTGTTTAAAGCAATTGAACCATTAGCTAATTATGACAAGTGAATTCAAAAGTTTATTATCAAATATATTATACCTCACCTCATTAGTGTCAGCTTTCTACAAAAATGACAAATTTATGAGTTAATTTAGTAATTCAGATTCTTCAAGTGTTTTAAGAATATAGCAATGTTCAGCTACCTCATACTAGATGATCAATTGAGACAGAATTCTCAAAATCATATGCTCTAGAGTGGTCAAACTCTCATTTTTACAATAAACTGTTATCAATTTGTTTTATGGCAGAAAATTTAGAGAATTCAAGAAGTGGTAGAGTATTCTGTATAAACTGTGTTACTGTCTTAGAGCATTCATTCTGAATGGGAATAGATGTCTTGATTTTCCACCCGGGCAAAAGTAAAGCAGATTCCAAAATGGAGAAAACAATGGCTACTCAAAGTTATAGAACTCTGTCTGCCTTAGTTTGTTTGGTGTTG
The DNA here is from genome assembly GCF_001458135.2 of Marmota marmota marmota. Lineage (NCBI taxonomy): Eukaryota > Metazoa > Chordata > Mammalia > Rodentia > Sciuridae > Marmota > Marmota marmota. Next base: position 28,303,150 of record NW_025999968.1, on the reverse strand, counting down.
TCATAATAAAGTACTACAGACTGGTCAACTCATAATGAATAAGAATTATAGTGATTCACACTACACTTGTAGTGAAAATGTCCAGGATCAAGACTTCAACATCCATGATGCAACATCACATGGTAGAACGCAGTTCACTCCAGATCTTTTTATAAAACAGCATTAATTTGTTCATGAGAGTGAAGCCCACATAATCTAATCATCTTCCATTAAGCCCACATGTGTCTGCATTAAATTCACAGCCCAGGAATTCTGAGAGATACACTTAAACCATAGCATACTCTTTGACCAAAACTATAGCATAAACTATATAACATAAACTATTAAGCCACCATTCATTCCCTAAAAAATAACTGTATCCTAGTTGTCCTAATAATATAAACTTCTTTGCTCTAAACTACTTTTTTTCACTTTTTGTATTTAAGTTTTCTTTCAAAAATTAGAATCAACTTTTAATATTTTTGAATATAAAGAGAAATTTTAAATAGAAAATAATTACAATTATAACACAATTTATTTAAAAAATGGAAAAATCATAGGCAAGTGATTGCCTATTTGTTTCAAGATAGGATGTATTCTGGTTAAATGGAGAAGAGAAACAAATTCAGAGTGGGGCCAGGTGTCAGTTCAAAGTGCAAGAAGGAGTCACACTGGACTAGCTTAGGTAATCTTCTAAGTTTAAAATTGTGAGAGAAAAAGAAAAAAAAGAGGAAAAACATTGCTGGGTTAGAAAATTTTATGAGAAAATATGCAGAGATCAAGCAAAATTTAAAAGAGGTGCAGCAAAACAGGCTAGTGACTGTGATACGTTTATTACCCAAGTGGAATTCCTAGATTGGACCATCAGTGGGGCCACACTTATGGATAAGTCGTGGCTGAGATCAGACTTGTTAATGCCATGTTATATGTGTCCATTAAGAAAATAAAAAAGAGGAAGAAAGGAGAAAAAGGAAGAAGATGAAGGAAAACCAGGAAAGAAGGAAGGAAGAGAGGGAGCAAGAAGAGAAAGGAGGAGTAAGAAGAGAAAGGATAGAAGATAGAGATGGAAGCAAGGAAGGAAATAGAGGATAAAGCAAGGAGAATGACAGAGGGAAAGAAGGAAGCAAGGCAGAGAAAGAAGCAGTCTGTGCTAGAGCTGGGGGATCAATTATGTTCACACATAACCACTTCTACTCTCTCTTGGAATATACACCTCCCATGACAAGCAGCTACACTACCACAGGCTCTACCCTGTGACCTCTCATTGCCCTAGCCTTCCTATAACTCTCAGGAGCCTTGGGAGGTACAATGAATCTTTGAATAGGGAATCCAACAGATATAGGTATGATGATGTGTACTTTGATATTTTTTATAAAGTTATAGTCAATCATGCTAATATATAAACATGTCATTTTTGATCTCCTGAACCTATGACTATAGAAAGCATTAATTAAATAAATGTTTCTCACCTACTATGTGAGAATAAGTATAAAATAAGATTGTAATGACCATTTATCAGACACCTACTATGCTCCAGGCATTGTGTTAAAAGTATTCCAATAATTGTTTTCAAATTGCACAACTCTAAATTATATAAAATATAATCATATTTTTTTTTATATTGGGAAATCTTGGCTTAAAAACTTCAATAGACTAAGATCAGTTTGTAAAAGGCAAGGAAGAGATTTCAAACTAATCTCTGCTATAAGTTCAACTCCATCCTTTGTCTTCTAAACTTACTCACACAGCCTCAATTTAATATATCTAATGAATTCCTTAGCCAGAGTTTATTCTCAAATAACCTAGATGCTGTGTAACATTTGAGGTAGATTTTTCATGTCTGTGTTAGTTCATTCCAAATAGGCAGAAAAGCTTTGAGCAAACCCCTTGTCTCTGCTCTGTATCTCAAACATAGGCCAGAACTGTGGCTTAGAGCATATTTTCTTTTGTGACACCACTTCTGCAAAAGACAGGAAAACAAAAGAAGGTGAACCTCACTCGTTTTATCAACTAGGTTGGATGGACAAAACTGCCCTCTGTTTTAAACTACGTTAATCCAGCAGACATCAAAACACTGGTATGAAAGTGTATAAATAAAAATACCTGCCAATTTCCATCCAGTTTTCAAGTACAAGATCAGATCACCACACTTGGAGAATTCATACTTCTTAAAGAAGTATTTATTTTCCTTAAATTAAATGCATATACTATAAGTTGTCATACATGATTACCTAAAATATGCTGACCATGGCACTAGTTTATCATGCAGCGATAGCTCTTAGGAATATCCTAAATTATACTGCCCCCCTGCCTTTGTGCTCAAGTTCAGGATATAGATTTTTACATACATAAGAAGGGATCTGATAAGGATGTTCTTCAAAATTCTAGCACCATGCTGAGCAAATCTTGGGTAGGCCTGTTGTTTGTCAATCTTGACACCTCTTTCATTTTTGAGGCAATTAATCACCTGCAGAGACACTAAGATTTGCCTGGAATTTCTACTTTTCAATCGCTTCTTTGATAGCATCATCCAGATTTTATTTAAATGGGACTTTCAAATAAACAATTAAAAAAGCTAATCATGCCACCTCCCTTTCTTCCCCCTGGATAACAGATACAGAAACTATGTCTGCTTCTTCTTTTTCCATCACCCAATTCTCATTTTTCAAAGCTGACCAGAAGTAAGAAACATAAATTATGTACAAATAAAACATTACATTTGTTAACATTAGAACATATTTAGAGGAATCAAAAAGAACACTGCTAACATTAACTTATACACAAAGAGGATTAATTGGATAAAAAGATAGTCCCCCCCCCCCCCCCAA
>NW_025999968.1:28268260-28300083 GCF_001458135.2 Marmota marmota marmota | reverse complement strand
CCCCCCCCCCCCGCCAAATATAAGGAGGGACGAGGTAAACTGAGTTGCAGGTATCAGCTGCCACTGACTCATAGATATCAAATCACTGAGATGACACCTGCTTCAGTGAGATCACTTCACTACTGTCTGTCTTCTTTACTAAAGCACAGATCAATATCAGTGGCAAGAAATAAATCAAGTGAGGCAAAAGGAGGTAAGCAGACTATTATATAATTCAAGGAGTCCGTGGGAAAAAAATATTTTGAGAGACATAAGTCTAGACTCTATGCATATTTAGCAGGGTGGAATCTGTCAAATACCATCTTTCTGTATCACAGTGTTTTATATTTGACATTTTCTACATAAACAATTTGTTCCTTTTTATTTTGTAAGCTTTTTATGGTTAAAATATAAAATAATAAATTCAGATATAAAAATCAGATTTAAATTTCTAGAAGTAGGGATTCAAACAACAAAACAAGATATATTTTGCTGAATATATATTATTTTGATGAATATATGCATCAAAATTATTTAAATAATAGGAATTAAGTATTGGTTTTATTGATGCAAAATTTCATTTGAAAATACATTTTTTTCAACTGAGTGATAACAGATCCGTAATATAATATCTAACAAATGGATAGTTCTATGCAAATATTTGTTCAGTGCTAAGCACTTGGAAATTTTGGCATGGTGATTTCATAAAATTCAAGCTGCTGTTCATAATTGTTTGAATTATACAGTGAGATGGATGGCAGCAATTAACCAAGAAAATATGAAGTGAATTATCCAAATAATTAAATCAGAGGCTAAGCTGTAATTACATATTGAAAATCCACTTGCAACATTTAATAATTCAGCAAGACTTGCTTTAATTTTTATCATAGAAAGCACTCTGACATTGTGGAAAGAAAGCTGAACTGGTAATCAGGAACCCCAGGTTCTGCTGTCATCTCCAAAACTAACACACTCGTCTGATTTCATTACAGGTTTTTTGACTTTCAAACAGGAAAGGAACTCATTATTTCTTAGGTACTTCTCAGTTCAAAAAACTGTTATGAGTCATTTAACAGTTGCAGAATAGACAATCTGTCCATTTAAACCAATATTCTATGCAGCATTGGAATTATGTAAAGGGTCATCAGTACCTAAGATGATTAGGACAATCAGTTTAAAATTCCAACAGAGATCTTTTCTTTTTTTTTTTTTAATTTTATTTTAACATGAAGATCACACTATTTGCACAGTCAGAGAGTTGACTTTTAGGACATATTGGCTAAAATAGATAAGCCAACAGCTGTCCAAGACAATCCATTGGTGGGGCCAAGGACAGCTGAATTTTAAGTGGACAAATGCTACACAGATAGAAATTAACAAAGAACATGGCTTTATGCTTTTTGAACCTGATGTCACTTACCAGTCCTGAGTTGTAAATTGCCTCTGCCACTTAGTTTGTTAGCTTGGACCATTTGCGTGGCTTTTCTAGAGTTAGTTTCTGTATCTATGAAATGGGAATCCAGCATGTCAGAATGACTGGATAAATAATGCCTTTTATAGTGAACTTATCATAGCACTTGACAGACAATACTACATGCTTAAAATCAGAATATATTTTATTTTGATTAATGTATTGGTTGTGAAGGGAAAATACAATGAGAGAAGAGTGTTATGACATGGATGAATTAATTCACTTCTCCCATCATATCCCCTAAGTGATTGCTTTGCCAAGGAGATTGAATCCCTGGAGTTTCTAGATTTGTTTCCCAGGGAATTGGCACATTTCCATTTGTTTGTGTTTTGTGCTTTTACAAATATTCAAGAGTAAACTCCTAGAGTCTGGTAGGTATGTGCTTGCTCAGTTTTTATGCATTCTTTTAAAGTTAGACCAAAGAGCTTATCTTTGTTTCACAGTGCAGCATACAGTACATAGGAGTATTGACTAGTACAGAGAAGGCCTCCAATTCTGCTTGGGAAGATTGACATTTCTGAAAAATGGATGTTTTGTCTAAACACATGCCAGTGAGAACACAAGCCTAGAAATCTACCTTCTTCCTGCTACCTTTGCTATGGCTCTGTGGCCTGCCCAAAAGTTACTGCCACTCATTTACTGTCAAATACCTTTCTGGTCATGGAACCAGCACTGCAGTATTACTGATAATGTTTTATTATTGAGAAGAAAAGTAGATGGTACTGCAGTGCCATTCTGTCTGTCTTGTGGAAAAACCTACCAGGAGAGGCCCTTTTATTCTTTAGACAAGAGAGAAGTTGAGAGAGAAAGAGAAAGAGTGTCATTGGAGAATTCTTTTAAATATTTCATTTGGGGGGTAGAAGGCTCATTTTAAATGGTGTGTGTGTGTGTGTGTGTGTGTGTGTATGTATGTGTTTGAGATTTCAGAACATCATATGAACATTTCTAAGATTTTGGAGAGGACTTAAAAAATAAGGTGGCATCTATTTTTGCTACCTTGGAAAGCTTTAGACAATGTGTTGTACAAGACTATAGACCTCAGACTTTCTTTGTAGCACTATTAAAATAAATATGTACTACTTTGTAAAATCATCAGTGATTTAGATTTCAAGTTGCTGACAGCTTGCTTGGAATTTCCATTTACTCTTCACATGTATCCGAAAGCTTTATTGAGTTCACCTTCTTTCATTGGACTTGAGCGATTTCATGTTCTGACCTCAGAGATAAAATGCCATAGTCTAAGATGTTTAGCTAATATGAAACTATTCTAGCCTGTGGCTTTGCCTAAGGATAAATGTGTGCCACCCTAGCCAACATGAAGGGGAAATTTGCAGCAGTGAGAGCTCGACAGTCTAATTAATTATTTAGAGGTTTCAAGGGGAAAAAGAAGTCTAGAGTCCCAGAGTTCCCATTTGCAATGCATTAAACAATCAGAATAATAATAAGAAAAAGCAGAGAAAGACTGTCCTGGCTGTCTGGAATGTGTGGGATGTAATTTGAGGGCCAAAATTAGAAATAACCTAGGATCTTAAAGACAATTTTAAGGCTGAAGGTTACAGGAAGACAAATCCTTCTAGAATTGCAATACTATTTTTTCCTCCTTTTGTCTTTATTTTGCATCTTGAAATGTCTGTGGAGCTTTACTTCCCTGCTTCCTAAATTGCCTTCATGTATTAGAAGTCTTTGGCTGAGCATATAATTAAAGAGTCCAAATGTGAACACTGAGGAGAAAGGTGTCTAATAAAGTAAGTGGCAAATGTGAATTTATTAAAAGTAGGTCACATCACACATTGTAATAGCCTTCTTTGGCATATCTCCTAACTTGGGAGATAAAAGTAATGAAAGGATACCACATACTTAAGTTTGAGAAAGGCATTTGGTATTATGCTAAATAATAGATGCCTATAAATTAATTGGATAAATACCTGAATGAAAACCTGGTCATATAAAGTCAAGTCAGACTAATCAATAAATGTACAGCCTCTAAGTGGAGAGCTGCAGGAAGAGTCTCAAGGGGTCAGTATTAGCACATGTTAAGTATTTTGTTAATGACATGCTCACATCTGTCGAATACATTTACTGATACCAGAATCAAATTAGTCAGAAAACACAAGGAAGGGCAAAGCAACCTGCAGAGCTAACAGTAGTGGGATGAAAGTCATGATGAATATAAACTAACATTAAGATAGAGAATACACAGAAGGCAAATGTAATAGGAAAACCCAGTCTGGAAAATACTAAATTGGAGATGCATTCATGATACACACAGGTGTTGGCAGTTAATTTTGAACTGTTCTTATACTTAAAAATAATTGCATTCATACAAGGAGAAAGAACTATAGATACCTACACATAATCACCTGAATTTCACAACTTACTTTATAGTAAGCAAATGGCCAGCAGATGAACATTGAGGAATAAGAGAAGATACAGCATCTGATCTGGTTAGGTACTTGGTGAAAAAGAAAACACACATGGCTATTGAACAGTTTTAATTTTCATGTTCTTTAGTTATCAAATAAATGTTATTTTTGACTACAGAGTAAGGAAAAAATAGATGACAATAATAGCAAATATTTATCACTTGCTATGTGCCAGGCCTTGTACTAAGTGATATGATACATTAATTTTCATGATTGCAACAGCTTAGGAGGCACATTTTAATACAAGCTTTTACTGATGAGGTAGGAAATAGAGAATGAGGTAGGCCAAAGTTACATATTTGTTAGGATAGAATTAGGATGTGAACATAAGCAGGCTGCTCTACCATTTGCTCTAATTTATAATTTTGGTCTGTTCTATGCAATATTTCTGAAGCTAAAAAAAAGTGAGCTGCATTATGTATCTTAGATTCAAGAGACAATAAGCCATGAATTGGTTCTGATGTAGTTAGTGGGAAACTCATTTAAGAATTTCATATGGGAGGAGGACTTGTATCTCATGTCTTCGGTCCATTCATCTATACCAATTGTTTTCAATGTGTGGTCCCAACAACAGTAGCTCAGCAATACCTGGGAATTAGGTGCAAGTGCAAATGTAAAGCTCCCAGCTCTGACACACTGAATCAGAAGTTTGAGGTTGGGGTTCCTGCAATCTTGTGTTTTAACAATTTTTTTCTGGGTGATATTTATACACTGTCAAGTGGGAATCACTGATATAGACAGCATAAATTTTTTTGCTAGTGGTAAATAGATATCACAAACCAAATAAAAGTTATTATTTCTAAGTTAAGTGCAGAATTTTAAAAACACTGATTGTGTTGTTGCATTCACAATCCCTTTTTATACCAAAAATGTTTCTGACATTCTGAAGGAAAAGTGACAGCCTTTTAACTTGATCTAAAGAATACTTTGTTTTCTCACTCCTCTGTCTTCTCCAGATCCCTCTTGAAATAGGCTCTCCTTTGCATTTTTTATTGAAGCTGTAGGGCACTCAATCCCTCATGGCCCTGTCATTTTACTCCAGAGGTCTTTTATAGGCCTTTTCCAAAGTTGGTGATAATATTTTTGAGCTTCCCTACCATATCTCAACTGCATCTTAACTTGAATTTAATTATAATTTCTGCAGAAATTCTTCATGGCCTCTGTGATTAGAAAGTCCTTGTTATTTAATCTTATGGCTTTAAAGATCTCTCCTTGGAAACTTATTTAGCCATTGCACTTTTATAATTATTGATAAGATTAATCTGCCCCTTTCCACCTTCTTTTGGGCAAGTATCATAAGTGCACTTTGATTATACACTGATTCCTTGAATGAATGAATGAATGAATGAATGAATGCTTGTGTTTCTCCATGTCATTTCTTTTAAGTTCCAGACAAGACATGATTTCTACTGAATTAGAAATTAGATATTTTACTCTTTCCAAGAGTCAGTTGAAAGATTGTCTACCTAAAGAATTTTTTCCTATCATTCTTAAGAATGTATCTCTATCTTATTGAAAATACTGCCTAACTAAAAAAAAAAAGAAGAAGAAGAAAATACTGCCTAAGAAGCTGATCAACTTTCCTAATATCAGTAGCAATGCTCTTTTGAAGTACTTTGTTGAAATTCTAATATAGATACCCTTTAAAAATATTTCTACTAGATATATAATTTCCAAGAAATCAGAGACTTCCTAAAGTTCAGAAAGCCACTAATGCATTCCTATGAAAATTCCATTTTTTCCTATTCTGAATTATTTGGCTTGTAATTTTTCATTTGGAAAAGTGATGGTGATTCTTAAATTCATTAAATTAAATGTTTTGTGATTTTTAGCATACTTTCTTTTTACAGATTAAAGATTTCACATCTGTAGTATCCTTCTCAAATTGTAGAGATAGATATAATTACTATTTTTAGGATTTCTTCATTCATTTCATTTTTCATTCAAACACACTTTGTCAGTTAGCCATGTAGTGCAAAAGGGTGAATGAGTAGTTAAACCAATATTCTTTATGGAGTTCTAAAGCTTTAGAGCTACAAGAGAGTGTAGATGTCAAGTATTCAAATACTTTATTTTAGCATGATAGAAGTGAAGGCTAAATATAATAATCCACTCATTAAAGATTAAATAATTAGGATACTGAACTAAAACTGGAAATTATACTTACAACATTTGACTATAAATTGGAAAGATGTGTACTTTATAAAACATCAGAATGCATAACTTTATAACAATTAAATCACTCTGAATACCTTTTAAGTGATGCTGGGCAATCGCATAGGAAAGAGCCTATACAATTAAGTGTTCCTTTGAGATTTCATTATTTCTAAAAAGTTACGTCCTTGAATACATATGTGTTGGTATATGTGGTAAATGTTTTATTCTTATAAGTATACTTTCTTATTTTCTCTTAATTATGATAGCATCATTCATAGAATAAGTAAATAATACAAATGATAACTATGTCACTAATAACTGAACAAGAGTAAAAAAACATAGCTCTTTGTGCAGGTACAACAAAGACCTGGGATGAGCTCATGGGTAAAGCATTTGTGCAACATGCATTAGGTTTTGGGTTCAATCACTGGCATTGCAAAAATCAAATAAAAGAAGCTGGCACTATTCTAAATTGTAACACAGGATAAAACTCAAGTTCCAGAAGCATAACTTTCCCACAGCTGTATAATTGTTAAGTTCTGCTGGCAGATCTGGTTGATTTTGAGAAAAGCCCATCTGAGCCATTGCATTATTTACTGTCACTTGGAAAACTTACTTAAATTGATTTCAACTATTTTAATGTTTCTTTCTAGAGCAGTAGTCCTCAAGCTTTGGTGAAAATAAGAATACTGAGAAAGCATTTTGAGAGTGCCTCCTCTGGAGCAACTGCTGCAAGAGATTCTAACTCAGGAGATGTCCTGAGGGACCCAGTGATCTGCATTTTCATATGCATACCCATAGTATAGTGGTCCCAGAATATACTAGTTAAGAAAGCTATTGGAACATAAAGAAATGTATTATTAAAAAGTTGACTTTGTACCTCCAGGAATAAGTATTGGTCAGCTTTATCCTGAACAGGTACATCATATGTAACAGACTATTCTCACAGCTGTTTTAATCATAAAAGCTTCAGAATATTAAGTTATGATATGTGTTGGGAAAGTACCCAATGCATTATATATGTAGAAATTGACTCAGTTGTTATAGTACTATCTGTGTTCTCAGACAATAACTGAAGATAAAAAGGACACCAAAAATACATGGTAGAAGATTAACATGGTTTGAAAGAGCAATATGTATTTTTTTAAAACTTGACATTACATATGGATGTACAGGATGTGAAATTGTAAAATATGCATATAAATAAAAGGGCATACATAGTGTTTTTCATTTAATTTGCTTTAAAACTGAAAGGAGTTTATTTTTACTCTACTCATCTTTAAAAATATGATTTCTAACTGCTGTTTTACTCCAGTTAAAATCTGGTGATCTGTGGAAAACAAATCTAAGTGTGTCACTGATTTCACTGTGTTTTTACATGTAAAGTAAAAGTGAAGAGTTGGGGAAAGCCATTCCAGTGTAATGATTATATCAATGTTTTATATGCCAAATATATGCTTTCTAGGTGGCTGATATTATATTTTGCATGTTTGAGCATGGCCTTAGAAAATTGCCCGTGTAATTGATGCTTTTCAACAATTTAAAATAGTACATATTGCTTCCATTACACCCTCTGAATCTTGTTTGGCATATACCATGCAAAGTAACAGTTTTTCCATAATCATAGATGCTGTTATTCTTGATTTAAACTACCTTAGGATACTGAAAAGGTAGTGACGAGGAAAAAAAAAAAAGAGGGATGTATAGTAGTAGTTTTTGTCTTTCGGTGTAATTGCACTGATTTAACATAAACACACTTCAGATAACTCAGAGTAATTATGTTGTGAGCTGATACAAGAGAGAAAAAAGGAAATTAACTTACTTCAAAATTTGGAGTTACTTTGACTTGTACCCTTGTCTTATACTTCTAAATTGCTCAGTATGTTTGCTGTAGAAAAAAATAGTAAATTATATGAGACAATGAAATACCTTAAAATTTCTATCAAATACATTCTCAGGTTCTCATTTGTTTCAAGAGCCATTTAAGTTATTTTTTTCCAAATTTACATATGAAACAGAGTTAATACATTGTCTTTTCAATTCATTCTTTTGTTAACAAAAATATGTGATACATTATATATACTGTACTTCTAAATATATGTATACACACATACACACACACACACACACACACCCCTAGTTTACAGATCAGACTGGAATTTTCATTTTAGAAACTGGAAATAGATTTTAACTATATTTAACTAAAACCTAGAGTAACCTGCACTATTTAGCTAATATGTATTTTCTGTATATATTTTAGATATATTCGTACACACATATATAATAAGTTTATTTTATATACTTCAAAATGTCAAAAACTATTCTGTATCCTTTTAAATGTTCATTGAATTACCTTAGACAATGCTATTATTCAGAATGTGTTCAGGTACATTTAAAGAGCTATGGAATATCAAAACATAGTGAGATTTTATGCAACTTACAGTGAAAGTGGTCATTATTTAAATCTTGAAACTTATCTCGAAGCATCATTTTAATGTTCATCAACTCAGTTGAGAGAAAATGCAGATTGCTTTAGGTCAGCAGAGAAACGATTTATTTCACAATTGTAGCTCTCTGAATAACTTTGTATTCTCTCATTAAGAGCAACAGTACAGGAAATCATTTACTGATCATTTTACAATGCACATAATATCCTGTGCATGCTTAGGCAACTATATGGTGATTTACAAATCAGGACAGGCATCAAAATTACTGAAGTTAGAAAATAATTCACTGTGTCAATGTGAATAAATTTTTAGATTTTGACAATATATTTAGTCCAATAAAATCAGGTTCTTTATTCATGAACAAATTTGAAAGGTATTCAAGCAGGACTTCTAAACCATTTATTCTGAATTATTGGCTTTATTATTTTAATACCATTTTCATGTCACTTTGTGGTAACCTTGTGACTACATAACAACAAGAATAAGCGATCAGCAAAGGGTAAGATAGGGAGTTGTAAATCAACAAGTGTTTTACTTTTTTTTTTTTAGAGAAGTTAGGAGGAAATTATGTTACAATCTGATTTGTGTCACGGTATCCTATGAGAATGAACTGACCTAAGGAAATAAGTATAAACAAATAAATAAAATTAGGATAAAACAACATATTAATAAATACATACACACATAATATGTGTACATAGATACAGAAAAATAGTTGGTCCTCCATATCTGTGGGTTCTGCATCCATGGATTCAACCCACCATATATCCAAAATATTCAGGGAAAAAACTTTGTGCTTTACTACACATGTACATTTTCCAGGTAACTATTTCCTAAATAATATAACAAGAATTTTTATAACAGATAGTTTGTATTATGTATTGTAAATAATCTAAAGACAATTGAAAGTTAATGTTCATAGGTTTTATACAAATATTGCATATTTTATGTAAGGGCTGTAAGTATCCACAGATCTTGATGTCTTGGGTGGCGGTTTCCTGGGTTCCAGTATACAGTGGATATGGAAGGACAACTGTATTTCATTGTAGCTAAGATGAAAATAAAGTCGGCTACTTGAGAATTTGAGAGAATAGAGAAATCAGATGTCTAAAGAATTTATAAATAGTAGATTTTCATATTTTAAAAATAATAGAAAAATTTAAGTTAGTGTTTATCCTATTGATTTTATTTATTTAGGTCTTCTTTTCATTTCTGAGCAGCAGTTTTTTAGCCAAACCAAATATAATTAGATACATTTTACTGGTATAAAACACAATTTGTGGTTGTGTTTAAGAATCAAATAGGAAATGAATTAAAAATGTTTTTTAATAAAGAAAAAAATTCCAGTATAGTGTTTTCATAAAGTAGTACAATAGTGCATACAGCTGAAGTCTTTGGCTGTAACAATAATTTTTACTTATTTAGAGAGATATTGACACACAGAATTATTCACTTGATTGTAGGAAAGCTAATTACTTGAAAAATCTCATTACTTACAAAAATGAAGCCAATACTAAACAAATACTTACTCTGCCACTTCTAGGTGTTTTAAAAATATATAATTTGTTTCAATTTGTAGCATATATTTTATCTCAAGTCCCATCTTGGCCTCAAGTCTTGATCCTTCATGAGAATGTATTTTACTATTGCTATGATGATAATAGTGTTACCCAACATTGAATTTAATCCTTAATTCCATAGACAAAAGTCTGTATTTGTGAACACAATTCCTGTCTTGAGATGAAGCATTGAAGACCTAGAAAAAGGAGTGAATAGCAGGTCTTTCGGGTATTGCTGTTTATTTCTCTGCTTGTAAAACCAGTCCTGAATATATTTTAAGAATACAGACCACCAATATGTCTCTAGTCATATGTGCGTATAAGTGTGTGTGTGTGTGTGTGTGTGTGTGTGTGTGTGTGTGTGAGAGAGAGAGAGAGAGAGAGAGAGATATTGAGGAATTGTTATATTTTCTGTGTTTCTCAATCTCTCAGTACAGTAAGCAGTACCTGTAAGTACTCATGAAATTCTCATTTGATAGAATCAAATTATTTTATAAATATATCTAGAAAAATACCCGGTGCTTACACTTTACATGTACCTTTTGTAACTTAAACTGAAGATAAGAGAATTTCATGTTTTATAGCAAACACTGGCTAAGATAAGCACCTCTATTTGGGAAATAGAAAAGAAATAAAATAATGATGTTGATATTTTAATATAAAATGTAGAATGATGTTTCAAAATACTTTCAAATCATCGAGTATAGTTAATATATTTTTTATTTCTAGAAAAACTTTATGAAGTATATAATGAATTAATTCAGTATGCTACAAAAGTAAATTTATAGTTCCAATAATCCCATCCATTTTCTAAAAATAACATTTGTAGAATATCTTCTATGCAAATGTGTGAATACTTGTACATCATCATGTAACAGCAACTTGGTAAAAATAACTCGAGTTTTTACCCAACTTTAGAATCTATTTTTCCTCTTCAGTTTGGAGAAGTGTTGATTGAAAAGCTGTCCCAATATTTAGTATGTATGAGGTCCCATGAAGGGTACAGATGGCATCTTAGACCTATCCATATGTTTAAAGCTTCCCCTTCATTTGGAAGTCTTACAGGCACCAAAACAATCATGGAGAGAAGTGGTCTTTAAATTTTTAATTTTATCAAAATAAACCAGATCTCTTGTGTATAAAACCTTTGCCAAAAATGGATTTTCTTCAACAGACGGCAAGCCAAACCCATTTGTAAAGGCCAAGGAAAAGACTGATAAGTATGCATTTAATCATATGAGATTTAGATTGAATTATCTCTGTTTTGGCTATGATATTTTTGTTATTATGTACACTTTCTAGAGTACTTTTAAATACCCATCAAATATCTCATCTGTTTTCTGAAATTTTACTCTATTTATTTATCTGGTATATAATATATTAAATTCATGAATATATCTGAAAGAAATAGTTACAAAATATTTGCATATTTATATATATGCATATTTTAATGTAACTCATAATTAATAGTTTTACCCTTAATAAATGAAAGGAATTAATTTAGCAAATTTTACTTTTAGGTATAAAAAATGAATCTTTTGATAAACTTTGATAAACAGACCATCTGTGATATTCCTGTAAATGTGCAGCTCAACATCTTCCATTTTATCAGAATACAATCTTTATTTTATGTTGACCTGAACAAAATTCTTAAGTTCCTAAATTAATATGTAGTGACAAACTCATAAATCATTGCTTGTTATCATGAGACTGAAATTTGGTTAAGAATTATGTAATTAATAGGTTTTTAGCTATTTCTTTTATGGAGAATTTTAAGCATTCATAATATGAATACAACTTTTTTAAAAAGCTACTTTTGTTGACCTAAGCCATAATTATCAAGTGACAAGTCAAACTTCATTTCTCTTGAGTCTGGAAACAAGCCAGGGTGTTAGAAAGTGGATAGAGAAAAACCCCATTCAGTGACAACTAGTTTCTGAATGATATTAATTTAAATAAAAGTTTATGTAAAGAAACCATTATCAATTATAGTTTCTATCTATGAGAATTTTTGCCCCTAATACCTCTTGTCTCCCTGAAGAAATTAATAATGAGCTTTGTGTTGACAGTAAAATTATCTCAGAAGGGGAAGAGATTGTTGATTCACAGCTCCAGTTTACAGAACTAACACACCCCTCTCTTAGTTCTGAAATGCATGAAAGTGATTATGGATTTCAAAAATGTAAAAGGATTATAGAAAAAAAATGCCTAGGAATGTCTTTGCTCTTTCCACAAAATATTCCTACATGCCTGGGGTTGTTTTCAAAGCTAAGCTGGTGAACCATGAGCAGATTATAGTTTTATCAACAGCCTGGTTCTACACAGCAGCAGGTGCACTGGCTAGATGACCTGCAAGGCCACTGGTGCCACAGAACCTAAGTTTCTGGCAGTCATCACTTTTTGTTAACACCATTATTGATGGGAGTCCAAACAAAATAGAAATTGCCAAGGAATGTGCTGAAGTAGTAGATGTTTCTTTAAAAACATAGAGGATGGAAAGAATGAATGAAAGAAAGGAAACAGATTCAGGCACTTGGCTTATTTCTTATGTTACGCCTGCCAAATACAACCATGCACAGCCATGGGAGTTGGCGCCACTGGAGAGGCAGACACGCTGTGTGGAGGAAGTTGGAAAGACTGAAAAGTCAACGCTGAAACTGAAAGGAAAGATTGCCAAGTCAAATGCAGAATAGTGCAAGAAGAGCATGTTTTCCTTTCCCTTTTTCTCAATTAGGCATTTCTTTTACTACTTCCTGTTCAGATAAAAGTTTGATGTTCCCAATTTTCAGTCCCCAAATTGCAATGGTTTTGCTACTTATCCTCATGAGTGGATAGGTCATTAAAATACCTTTAAATTTAAAATAATTAAAATTTGAGACATACAGAAAATTGTATGCCAGTTACTTCTAAATCCATCTCCAAAATGTAAATGTTTTTGCTGTATTTTCTTCTGTTATTTTAAATAAAATTAAATTAGTGATCTCATCTCACTTCAGTTACAAGGGTGGTCATCAAGAATAAAATACCAATAAATGCTGGGGAGGATATGGGGAAAAGGTACACTCATACATTGTTGATGGGACTACAAATTATTACAACATACTGGAAAGCAGAATGAAGATCCTTCTGAAGATGAGGAATAGAACCAACATATGACCCAACTCTCCTATTCTGCGGTATCTAACCAAAGAACGAATATCAGCATACTATAGTGATACAGGCACGTTAATGCTTATAGCAGTGCAATGTAAAATAGACAAGTTATGGAACCAGTCCAAGTGCCTATAAACAGATGAATGGATAAAGAAAATGTGGTATATATACACAATGGAATTTTACTCAATCATAAAGAAAGATATGGCATTTACTGGTAAATGAATGGAACTGGAAAACATCATGCTAAACGAAATAAGCCAGATCCAGAAAAACAAGGGTCAGAGTTGGATGTTTTCTCTCATATACATGAGTTAGACCAAAATAAGAGGGGGGGGGAGTGGAAGGGGGACTTCCACTAAAATTGAAAAAATAAGTGGAGCAGAGGAAGAGGACTGAGGGGGAGGGAGATGGGACAGAAAAGGGGAGGAACAATGGAATGCAATTATACCATGTACATACATGAATATGCCACAGTGAATTTTACCCCACATATATATAAAATATGTAAAATTTATATATAAAATATATAAATATATATACATATATATAATATATATACATAGCACTATTTAAAACAACAATGAAAAATAATAGTATAGTGAAGAAAGGGGAACAGGTAGAGGGCAGAGGCGTAGCAAAGAAGTACTGGGTTCTCTGTTGTGTATATATTATTTAGAACAGTAGATGCTGCATAAAAGAAAAATCAAAATTTTTGTCTACCTGCTAGTGAATAATATGCTTTCCCTTTACAATTTTCTTTTTAACTATGCATTTTTTAACATTTTTATGTATGTACAGGCCTTTCATATGCTATACAGACCACCTTTGAGACTGTACAATGTTTGATCATTGCAATTTCCATTTTTAAGATTGTTGATTTTTTTTTAGGTCTTACAAAAATATCTAATAAAATTCTAGAAAGGTTTTAATTTCCACATTATTATCTTTTTGTTTAAGGAGTGTCAGTGTGTTTGATGTTCAATTATAGGATTTTATATTTCTTGTAATAATTTTATATTTCTTGTAATAAATAATATTACTTTATTTACATCATCACTATAATAGCATCTAATAAAGGATTTCTTAGATGAATGAACTCCTATTTTTTAAAAAATCAAATTCAGAGGAACTATAACTTCTCTTTTCCAGTAAGGATATACTTTTGATGATTTAATTCCCCATAAAAAGAACTTGACATATAAGTATGTATGTATATATATATAACATATATATATATTACATGTATATATGCCTACATGTATAAAGAGGCCTAGGAGAATAGATGTTCAAAACAGAAAGGGGAAGTGACTTTAACACCTCTAACATCTATTTAAATCAATGAGGGGTTCTAATTCGGCTGCATAATGGGTTTTCTTTTGGAGAAAGTGATGGGTTTTGAGGTTGTTGAGGTCAGCACCAAGTGCCTCCTCTTATGACCAGAGTGTGCCACATATAGAACGAACAGTTCATTAGAACCACCCCAAATAAAGGATAGAACAAATTCCTCAATACATTGAAGAGTCTTCTAAGCAGATATTATCTATTAAACTTTACCAACTTAGAATTTTTGTTTAATTTGAGCACCTTTGTACATTTATTTGCTGCTAAATGAGATGAAACAAGTAGGTCTTTCAAGTTTTGTAATACCATGAAAACTGGAACAGATTGTGGACCTTTACAGAATTCTAACTTGTGACTCTGTATCACTTTGCTGAATTGGAACAGTGTAATGGGCTGATGGTAAGTGGATCTAAAATGAAGAGAATACACCAAGTTGCTACAGGCAAACTATACTTGCAGACTAAAATTCTCATTAACAGCACAAAGCTAGCAGCCAAATTTCTGCTACCTTAGCAGCACCCCAGCCAAGGATACACTAATTAGACATGGAGATAAACTGTGTTGCTAAAGCAAATCCAGTCTTTGTTAATGATTAGGCATTGAGTGACAGCAATGAGCATCAAGATCCAAATTATAGTCATCACTGATGAGCAGCCAGGGTGTGTCTAGACTGAAGACAAGGAATATGATCTGTCTGAAAGTTCAACTAAACAAAGTCGGATCCCATATGGCTGAGGAAATATTAAAGTGATAAAGTGAAGGCGTGAGTAGAGAGATACAGTACAATATCTTATGAATACTGTATACAAGTCATAATCTGAAATAACCAAATGGTATCATAGACAGCAGGTCATAGCAGATGATGAATTTTAAACAGTCATGTACTCCATAGGTAGTTTACTACAATAGATTTAATTGGTATCAGTGATACAGTGGGAATAGTTGGGACTAGTCCCTCTGGGTAGACATGGCATGAATATTACTAAATTAAGATGACTAGAAATTAAGAGTGAAAGGATTCTGAAGAGGGTAAAGCAAAGAATGAGATCAGATCAACTTTCATGGTGTCATGAGGCCACTGATTTTTTAATGCAGTACCTCAAAGCTGGACCTTAATCCAAGCACCTCATTCTATGGACAATAAATTATAAAATAAAAATTATCATTCCTGGATCACATATTTATAAGATCACAACCTGGATTACAGTTCAAGAGATTTCTGATCCAATGTCTTTCACAATGTTATACTGGTTGAAGATCATAGAAACACAACCATTAAATGCACACATTTTTATATATTACATTGCTATTGATATTTGGATGTTCAAGTAGGTTACTATATTTTCTAAGACAATAAGCTTCCCATTTGTACCAATCTTTTGTTAAATTATTTTATTAAACAAAATGCATTTATCTTATGTATAGTCTCAATACCATGAACATGTATTTAAATGCATGCATGTTTGTATGCATGAAAAACATATTAATTCACATATTTTTATATAAAGCTTTGTAACATGAAAATTCACACCAAGTCTTGAAATAGAGCTCTAGTTAGCTGGCTTGTTATATGACTAAAACAGGTTGTGAAGTTGGTCATGTTTGCATTGTATACTACGGCTAAATTTCTGAGTCTTGGGGATTCATGTGCTCAGGACTGTAAGTTAAATAGAATGGATGACTGCATGATCTGAGTTCAAAACCCATTGGAGAAGAGACCTCTCCAACAAGAATTGATGACTTTTTCTTTGATGCCAAAACTTACTTAACATGTGATGTAATCTGTCAATGGCCAGATATAAGAAATTCAACCTAAACATCTTTGAGAGAAACAACTTAACTTGAACTCCCAACAAAGCATGAGAAATACTTTAATCCTCATTGTGATGAAAACAATTCAATATGCTACAGATATTTATCCAAAAATATTGAACATTGAAATATCCATATATAACCATCATTATTAACAAAGATTTAATTATTTATGTGCCACTAAGTTATTATTTTTCAACTATTTTTTCTCTGCTTAACACAAACATACACATACAGAGATACGCATATACACACAGAGCTAATACTTCCATAAATTAGTGGTCTAGCAAATTTCAGCATAAAACTCTTTGGAGAATTATATTGCAAAATTTCTTAATCTAAAGCCATAATTCTACTTCACTAAGTTTTATAACTCAACTGAAGAAAGCCATTTTGAGGAAAGGAATTGTATGAAATAAGAATACCTGACTTAAATTATTAACACCTTGAAAGCAGATTCATATGGATAATTTATTAGTTTAATGTTCTTACTTTGCAGGTTCATAGATAAAATTATCATAATTTTATGCCAAATGAAAGTCTTTGTATAGAATGGCACAAACAGAAGTAAAGAGAGTGACAAATTTAGAGAGCTATAGCCAGGATGCAACAGATGAGAACTCTAGAAAACAGGGCAACTCATCAGCAGTTCCGTTTATGAGATCACACTTTACCTTCATTTTACATAATTAATAAAGGTAAGGATAACAATAATCATGCTGCTAGTATATAGTTTTTATTATACTGAAATGAAAAATTCTCAGGTAGTTCTCTACAAATTTCAATTTGAGTTTCCCCTTTCTGAGCAGCAACTCTTACTTTTCAATAGCACTACACACCTGATTAGATTCACACAAATCTTCCTAATACTTTCCCTGAAAGATAGTGTAGGAGATAAATTATCAAGTATTCGTTTACTCTCCCCAAAACAACTTTTATTGATTTTCAGATTTATGGCAATAGATTGCATCTGTAATGGAAGAAGCTAGAATTCTATATTTTTCCCTTAGATAATAAGGCAACCATCTCTAATAATGTAGGGTATAGCCAATCACTATGTTAGGTTATGTATTTTCCAATACTCTAATTTAAGTCTCAAAATCAGTTTTAGAAAATGCTACCTATATTTGTGCTCACAAAAATACTGTATACCTGAAAAAACTCACATTAGAGTATAGAGACCTTTAACACTACAATATAGACAATTATTGCTCTTTCTGTCTATAACTGAAACCAAAAAACAGGTAGTTCACATTAGGAAAAACATTAGTTTACCTTTTTAAAGAGTGATTTTACTCCCTTAGATTATTTACATTTATTCCTACTTACTAGAGTTTTATAAACTTACTACTTGGATTTGTAAACTACCATGTTTTCTCAAAATCTAAGGGGGATTAGTCCCCAAATCCCCCTTAGATTCCCAAATCTGCAGATTCTCAAGTCCCTCAATTAAAATTTAGTATTTACATAAAACCTATGTTTATCTTTTCATGTACTTTAAATAATCTCTAAATGACTTATAATACCTAATATAATATAAGTGCTATATTGATAGTAATTATATTATAACATTTAGGAAATGATAACAAGAAAGTAAATATGTATACATGATTAGCAAAGATATTTTTTTCCAAATACTTTCATTTTTGGTTAGCTGAGTACATGGATATAGAACCAGGGATATGGATGGCCAAGTACATTTCCTCTGTAATATTTAGTGCCCTCCCTGGTAACTTCAATTTCCACATGTCACTATTTGCTCAGGTTGATTTAGGATTATGCTGGTACTATAAAATTGCTCCCCTAGTGAAGAAAACTGGACAGGGCAGATACCTGTGAGCTAGATAGCAGGCAGGAAGATTGTTAAGTAAATATATATGCTGAAAAATATATCAGAAGTTGTTTTTATTTTATCAATGACTATCCTGTGTTTTTAGATTAATCTGTCAAGTATTTAAAACATCACTCTTAAAAGCATGCTATCTTAAAGATAATCACTAAGCATTTGTGTTATGTAGTTTTGCTCTGAATAACAGATGCATCTCCATGCTGTGTCATAGAAAATGAGCTGTTTGCATATAGGAAGGATATTCCCCAACCGAACATTACAGGGCATGTCCTTTGAATTTGGGTTACTCAGCCAGTTCTACTTTGACAATCTTGAATTATCTAGAAATATTGAATGATGCTTTTGGAAAACTGTAAGATACTCCCTGAAATTCCTTTAAATCCTCATTGTTCTTACCTCAGATCAGGTCTTTCTAACCTAAGTCACTGATTTCAGTTATTTCTAGGTAACATCAACATCACTGATTGAAACATTTCCCATTTCTTCTTTTATTTTGTTACCATTACAATTTTTAAAAATAAAACAATGATCTAATAAAATAATTTACTATGTAAAATTTGTGGCACTATACAACTATTAAACTGAAAATAATAGTGATAAAACCAGTGCTGGCAAGGATACAGAGATTGGATCGCTCATATTTTTCTGAAAGGAATATAGAATGTACAGTTTTCAAAACAGCTTGGTAGACTCTTACAAAACTAAACATATAGCTAAAATACAATCGCATAGTTACTCCATTGGATGTTTATTTTGGAAAACAAATACATACTTACACACAAAATAACAGTAAATAACTATTCTCAGAACTTTATCTGTAATAGACAAAAACTGACAATAACCCATATATCTTTCAGTGGCTGAATGATTAAATATATGATAGTTTATTGCTACCTTGGAATACCAGTCAATGATAAAAAGTTAAAAAAAATAATGATACATCTATACTTATATGGATCACAAGGGAAATTAACTGAATGGGCAAAAAATAATTCTAGAAGATACATAAACCATAAATTCACATATACAACATTTTAGCAAGAGCCAGGTGTCAGGATTGAGGGCTGAGGTGAGGCTATGAAAGGGCAATACCAGGGATTCTGTGGTAATGAAATTTTTCTGGGGCTTCATAGCATCAATGTAGATATCTGGGTTGCGATATTACACCATAGTTTTGCAAGATGTTATCATGCGGAAACCTGGACAAAGGACACATGGGATCTCTGAATTATTTCTTAAAGCTGTGCATGAACCTATAATTGCTGTATTTTCAAATGAAAAGTTTGACTAAAGTGAAAGACCATCATGCCTTCATCATGACTATAAGAAGTACAAATGCCTTAAAATCACATATAAAGACATTCTGAATATTGCATTCAGACATTTTTTAATCCTTATCACTCTACTTTCTCTGCTGCCTCTTTCTTCCTTTATATTTGTTTCCTGCATGCTAAAATGTATTCAGCTTCTCTCTTGCATCATTCATATGCCACTGAACAGAGTGAGTTGTGATTACTTGTGCTGTGGTCTCTCTCAGGAGCATTGAACTCTGTGGACATGGTCTCTGCCCATAGCCTGCCTCCTCCAACCCCAACAATGCATTCTGCTGACACATAGATATTTTAAACATAAAGATGGAAGAAGGGTTGGGGAGTGTATAAATGACAAATAATCCTAAATTTTTGAATTTATATTTATTTTCTAGAATTACCCCAAAATTTCCAAACATAATCTCATTGGATATTCAGAAGATAGGAGTGTTTTGTTACCCTGCCTTTGAGCCAAGGAGAGATTTACACATATTCTCCCAAGTTGACACCTATAATAACTGGTAATTTAAAACCTGCATTTTTAGTATCATTTGGGAGCGTAGAGATCTCATTCACAAAGAGAGATAAGGATTTCTGAAATCTAGATATACTATTTTTAGCGAGGAAAAGTTGGCATATATCAAATGTAATGAGTTTCCTTTAAAAATAAACAGCTTTGTGCTTTGAAATGGTTAGATTTATTTCATTAATAATTGCCATAATTTATGTCTTAGAAGTACCCTGAAGATGCAGCATTCCTTCAGCAGACACTATTAGCAAATGTCACATTTTTAGTTTCCTTCAAATGTAAACAGAAGCCTCAGGAGACAAAGATGAAACTTCCTACATGAAAGATTATACACTCTAAATGTCAGTCTCTTAAAATACTCTAAACCCTTCTTTAGATAGTTAATGCAAATAGCCTAAAATGTGCCTCAAATTATATTTCAAAGTTTTTTTTTTCCTCCTAGATGAACAAATTGGCAAGATACATGCACAAGTTATAAAGCCAAACAACTCTATGCAGTTATAAACAGTGCTCTTCAATGAGCATAAACAGAAGAACTCCATGAGGTATGAACAAATTGGCATGATACAAGTTGCAATTAAGTATACCATAACACAGATTATTGCCTTTGTTCATAATGGCTAGTGAGTTCTTGTCCAGCTCTTAGAACTACAGGTTATACCCCCAACTGGCTTATGTTAGATCCATCTATATTCAAAACTTTGAGCTATGTACCTTATATCTCTGTGGAGTGTTTTTCCTTCATATATCATTACTCTTCAATGGAATATTTACTTAATAGATAATTCACAAATCTCAAAGTCCACCTTTAGAAGACAGTTATTCCTTAGGTGAGTTATTTCTTTACATACTAAAATAGTTTTCTTGTTTTGAAAGTCATGAGTTGGTAGATGAGTACATATTTCATATATTTTTTCTTCCTTCCCTATAATTTATAACAGTTATAAGTATTTAATTCTGGATATTTTGGAAGAATCCATCACTTTATTTCTCTGTTTTTCTTAGAGAAACATAAATATGTATGTTAAAATTATTTCTTTGAGCACACAACTGGAATAAACATATAGGATTTCATGCCCTGAAATAAACATATTACATATCTTACTAAAATTGTACAGTTAAAGTGTAAAAAAAAAAATGATATAAGCCTTTAAAACCAAGTAGGATGTCCTGAGAGTAGCAATAGAGTAACACAGTTCTAAAGTATTAGGCATGTTAGCTGAGGTACTTCCAGTCTTGAAATATGATGGGCCACAGAAACAGCCGTGTTGGGGGTCTTACTTACTCTGGAACCTAACTTCTTCTGGAAGCTCTTGTTTCTAAGATTTCTGCCCAATAGTTATTATCATTAAAATCTAGCTGTTTTAAGAGAGAATGCATTGCATAGCAATGTGAATATACTTAATGCCACAATTAAAATGATAAATTTATATTAAGTATATCTTGCCAAAATTTTATAAGTACCACTACTGTGCAAATCTGAAATACTTAATACATTTCCGTTTAAGGTACATTTTCATTTCCATTTAGTTTTTAATTTTACATTTCCATTTCAGTTTTAATTGCTCCTCTGTCTTCTATGATTTCTTAAGTAAACCAAGAGGTGAACTCAAGGTCTTGCAATTCTACATCTTTAAGTTCCCCCCAAAAAAAAATGAGAATTGCCTTTCGTCTTTTCTAGAGATCCTGTGCATATCTGGGCTTTTGTTCAAGGGGTCATGCTGGCTTACACAAATATATCAAGAGAATTGAAAGTAGTACTTATCTATAATATAGCCCTCTCTGTACTTTTCTTTCTTTCTTTCTTTCTTTCTTTCTTTCTTTGTACATTTCTTCTTTGATTGCATTTTAAAGGTGAAACAAAATTAGTGGTTTTCCTCTTATCTAAAATATCTAAGTCATACCTATTTAAGTAAAATTGATCATATACTTTTGGCACTGAAAAAAGTTAGCCCTATTACACTCCTATTACAGTTTTACTTAACAGATTTAAATTTGTAGTGCCTTGGTTTAAAGTATTTACAAATCTTTTTTATAATATATATATGTATATATTTTTTTTTCAATATTGGGGATTTAACACAGGATCTCATGCTGGATAAGCACATTATCACTGAGCTACATCTCCAGTTGACCTACATTTATCTCTTGAATTGGTTGAAATTAATGTAAATTTAAATAACATTGCTAAATTCTAAATACATGAAAATGAATGTCTATGAAACACACAATTCCACCCGCAGTATTTCTTTTATTAGTATTTTCCCCTTAAAATTGAGTAATGTCAATTGATTAGCTCAGTTTTGATCTTGTTTTAATTACACTGCTTCTCTTGCCTCACAAAATACTCTGTTCTTGTAGTATGTAGGATAATGTTTTAAGATATGAAAGATCCAAAATGGTGGTGTAGGCAGGTAGTAAATTATTTCATATTATATTTGCACTTTATTCACTCAACTCCTGAACTATAGGCATATTTTACAGCAAGAACACTGTCAGATTTGTTGTAGTTTGAATTTTGTGTGACTGTATTTTTTTAAATATCAACAGAATTTTATGGGTTTGATAATTTATTAAGTCCATTTGCCAGGTGACTTTAACATTTGGGTATATTTGTGTTATCTAATGATTTTCTAGTAAAGGGAATCTCTTGTTTTCATGTGATGTTATACCATTAGTTTCAATTTATAAATTGAACAAAAACTAAAAACAAAAAATACAATGTGGTGCTGTGATCACGTTTCAAGAAAACTGATTCAAGAATATAAGGACATTTTTTTCCTTTTTGCTTAGTAACTTTCCTGGGATAAATGTTATTAAATTAGAAATCATATATTTCTTCACAACAGATAACTTTGCTGAAGAATAAGGTAGATAAGTGGATTTCGGAAAGCATTATACACTATAACAAGAACACTATCACATTTTATTTGCTGTCTTATATATTTGTCTCCTATTTAGTCTCAGGAACAACAACAATAAAATAAAAGGGAAAATACGATGTGAATATTTAGAAGAGATTAGGTGAGCTCAGGGTGGTATGGCCATGGACAAGTGCATGGTTAGATCAGGCTGTGTAATGTATGGAAAAGTGTGTTCCTAGAAAAATCAATAGAAAGGGAATTATCAATTTTTGAAAGTAGGTTCTAAGATAGGAATTATGACCAATGTGCATGTCTTCTCATTGGAAGCAAGTACTATTATTTAACTTCACAATTAACAGCCATAAGAAGACTTATAAGACTCATAGTCAGATGTTGCTGATTCTGCCTTCTGTCCCAAAGAGTCTGTAATATGTAAACTTGTGCTTAGTGACCTCTCTGACACTTCAAATTACACTGGACACACTGTCATGGAAACATCTTTAACTACTGAACCTCTGTTTCTTCCAACAAGCTGAGGAATTTTAACAAAATCATCTTTAGATTTTTCTGATTAGTACCTTCCTAACAAATGGCTTTATTTATCTTTTTATATTTCTTGCTTTCAATCATTAAGAGTTACAATTTTTAAAATTTTAAAAGTTATGGGAAAAAAAGCAGAACAAAGATATTTAGTGAATTTGAAAAGAGTCTTGTTAGACCAACTCTAAGTGTCTGATATTATCATTTCTTTAAGATTCTATCACTTAACACAATGCTTGAGAGACAAATATATTTGAGGGAATAATATATTTTTACTGGATAGATGAGTGAGCAGTTGCTTTTTTTTCATAGGATATAGCTATAAAAACATAGCACACTAGCTGTTATATAAGAAGGCACTCAGAAACACCCACTTCTGCTTAAATTTGCCTTCTATAAGGATATTTTAGTATTTAATAGTAGCAAACTCGAGACTGAAACAGACAGTGAGGAAGAAAGGGATATGGAGGTCTGTATCCAACTACCTTCTTAAATGTGGCTACTTCTGTAATTTCCATTATGTGTGTACAAATTAGTTGCTTGAACAGGTAGTTTGAATATCTAACACTATGGAAGTTTTCCGCACAAAATATAGGAGATAGCAGGCTATAACTTTTACCCTGGTATAGATAAATAGATAAATAATTGAGTATCTGGGATTGCATACTTTAATAGTATTATTATGAAAGGGATGGCATAAGAGTACACTGTAAAACATGGCTTAATAATTTTATGTGCAGAATTGATCTGAAAAATCTGATTTGAGATGACACACATAAGATGATACCACGTTAAACCATTGGGTGAGAAAGAAAGGGAGACTGTGATAAGAATATATCCCAGGTAGATTTTTAAAAAGAGTATGTGCAGCTATATAAAAGATGAGAATGTTTAGGATACTGCAAATTACTCAGCATAGTACACTTCTAAGACTAGAGATGACACCATGTAGTCAGAAGTCAACATATAGAGGGCTCTGAATTTTTTCAACTTCTGTGAAGCTGTTACCTCATTCATAGCATGAGAATAATAGTCTAATTAACATAGGGATCTTGTAAGTTTTAAAACAAACCATGAAAAGTGTTTAGCAAAAGCTAGTTAATAAAAAATACTCAGTAAATAAATGATTTTTCATTATATGTAATAGAAAAATTCTTAGTGTAATTCTTGCAGACTGTCAATATTTTTAAACATAATTTATATGTTATAAACACTTGTTATGTGGGTATTAAATGTATGTCTTTTCAACAAATTTATTTCCTTAGAGAAAATGTTCTCAGCTTTAGAATTATTTTACCAAAGAAGTAGACGTGGCTTCCACCTAGTGGCAGTACCTTACAACTGCAGGCATACAGTCCTTGAAGCAGAGAAAGGGTTCAGGTTGAAGCAACAAATGAGGAATTCCTCTGAGAAGTAAGATTGTCTGGCACTTGCTGGACACATCAGATCTGTATTGCTGATATATAGGCTATGCCACATTCCTAAACTTGATAGTTTTTAAAGACAGAAATGCTGAGATTCCATGTCAATGTTCACATACACACACATGCACACACACATAGTAACCAGATTTTCTCTGTTTAAAGTATTGGGTTCTAAAAATAAATTATAATGACAAAACCTTATGTATTTTTTTTGTTTGTTTATTTACTGTTCTAACCTTCCAAATTGAGGAATTGGAGTCCTCTTGCGATTTCCACACTTTCATGCAAAAGAATATATTTTCCTCAAACCAAAAGTTTGAAAAAAAAATCTGATTTAAAGGACTCATTCATCCAACCAAGTATTAATCCTAGCTTTCAGACAACTATTAAACTAGACTACACCACACTCTATTCTCTATTCATGTGAAAAGCATTCCCTGTTGTATTTTATAATGGTACTTTAGAGTTCACCAAGAGCCACTGAGAGGAGATAGAAACAAATGGAATATTATTGGGGACAAAAATGTTACTGTTAGTTCATCAAAAGAACCATTATGACAAAATTCTCCTAGGTATCAAGACTAGAAAAAGCATTTTTTCTCTGTGAATGAACTGGTAAACTCCCTGTTTAGATAATAAAATATACAAATCACATCAAGTTGTTTTATCAGTTGTTTCTGTTTCTGCTGATTCATGATGGGTTTTTCATTTTTCATTGTGGATTCACCCTTCATTAATTACAGTTGTTTTGTTTACAACTGAGGCCCTTTTAGTTGCATTTAAAGGACACTATTTATTTTTTCTTTAATATTTTATTACTAAAACCATATTTTAAATGCCTCAAAATTAATACTAATCTACAAAGTCTATTCTTATTGTTGTTTTCTTTTTAAAATAGTTTCTTAAATATTCTATAACTATTCTTTCACAGATAGTTCTATATATAATCAGAAAAATAGAGGACATTTTTAAGAAAATCATATATATTCTGTTTAGAAAACATACAATGTGTTATTCTCCCAAAGTCAGGGATTCTCTTCCACTGAAAAATGTTCCTCTAATATTATAGGATTTACAGACACTTCTCTAGGCCTTCCCCCTATTAGCTGTTCTATGCTAAAAGTATAAGAAGTCTGCAGTGTAAGATGCACTGATAATTACATGGCAGTTTCACAAAAAAACTAGAAGTACCAATAAGTGTGTTCTAAACAATAAGTCAGAGGACACACCACTCATCCCCAATCCTGTACTACAGCGACAAAGCCCACACTTTACAATATCATTTTTAAATTAGGCCCTGTATTTTCATTTAACATAGGTTTTCATACTGATATGATAGAGATGTTTTGTAATGATAGTTAAATGAGGTTAAAAACAGGACAAAGGCCATATTTTTTATAGTACTTTAAATAGATCAAGACTCTAGAGTTCTTTTGTTTAACAGCACTTCCAGAAAGTAAATTTATATGCAGTTCAAGCACTTGAAACCGTAATTTATTCGTCAGCATTGCTTTCTCTAGCTATTCTTCATGAAACAGCATCAAGATACTTTGCAATGGAATGTGATTTTGCAACCTGATATTACTTATGTGTGCTGATAAAGGAGGAACAATGATTGTATTCTTCTTCTTTTGCATACTATGAATTTAAATTTCAATTAAATCAGATTAAATATTCTGGTCTCTGCCATCTTTATTTAACATTTGTGGTGATTAGTTTCTAATTTCTGTTGCTATTGATATCAGCTTTATGCCCTCCCATCTGTGATTATGTAGTCAAGGCATTCACACATTTCCATTATATTTATTTGTATTTTGAATTTACAAGGTTTTAAAACTTAACGTTTAACTAAGTGTGAAATGTTTCAAATTAAGAACCACAGTTTCAGAGGCAGTAAAGCACAATCTGGGTTGTTGAAATCTATAGCTGGTAAAAGTTTGAAGCTAATTTTAAGTCATGTTTTATTTTCTCTTAAAAAATGAGCAAATAAATATGTACAGGATTTGCTAGGTACATTTGGATCCAGTGGGGAATATCAAAAGAAACTAATTCACAAGGTACTTATAGAAATAGATTTGAGAAAGTAGATTTGGATCATAAACTTAATTTATAATTTTTTACATAATCTTCTAAAATATAATCCTCTTCTATTAACTTTATTTTCTCCTTTTATTTTCTTTTTAACCTTATGACCCTCATGACTCACTTCTCTTTCTGTCCCATTTTATAAGTAGGTAAATAATATCTTCAATTGAGTTTATACAATTGCTTTACGTCATTCACATTTAATATTTCCTTCATTTCATTTGATAAAAAGAAGCAGCAGCAAAGTTTTTGATGCTCTCTAGTTTGTGGGAAACTGTGGGTGGCAATTTAAAAGAGTGTTAGAAAATTATCCCCTAAAGACATTTTAGGTTAAACAACTTTCAGAATAAGATCAGAACTAGCCCAACGGTATTGGAATGAAAGGGTGATGCGGGTGGTAAAAGGTGGCTTGTGGCTAGAAACTAATTAGCATTGCATAAATTACTAATCAAATTTCCTTTTTCAAATATAGATACGATTTATTCCAGGGAGGGTCTTGGTATAATTGACCTAAATATTGACCTATTTTTGCTATCTTTCTCTGGTATTAAATAAAAGACTTTTGATAAATGGGATTTGTCAAGTGACTTTAAATATATTATTTCAATAACAAATTAACGTTTGCTAAATCTATAATGCATATACAAAATGCTGTCTCTATTTTTTTTTACTGTAATAATCTTGTCTGCATTTTAAATAAGAATTAAGTACATTAGCACATGTGAAGCACTTTAGAACAGGGTTTGGCAAATTTTAAATAATTATTTTATGTAAGTTATTATATTTATTGCTGTATGTCTATTCGTTCCAGTATTCCAAAATCCAATTTTCTACACACACGCATTTGAGACAGTAGAAGTTTATTAGAAGTCTAGCAGGGTTCTTGGCTTTTCAGCTTTGTTAAGATTATCCAGCATAAATTAGCAATATGTGGAATATTTTCATAGATATTTAAAATAATTTATTTTCACATTATCTTAAAAGACATGTCTAATTTTGTGGAATGATTTCAATCACATAAATCGATCTTGTATATAAATCTGTTTTAGTAGTAATTTATATTTACAAATTTTGAGTTTCAAAAATTTTCAATATATTCTTTTCATTTTTTAGACTGATCAACAAAGAACAGAGATAATACCTATTGAACATTAGGACTATGCATAGATATTATAACAGCCCTTTTAGGGAAAATGCTAATATTCTAAATACAAGACGTATGCTTGACAATCATTCTTCCTGGTCATAAGTGCTAACCAGAGAATCCGAACAAATGCTTCCTAAAGAATTCAGGGTACTTTGAAGGAAAAGTTCTTTGAGGATGTCCAGGGATTTATGAAGCAGAGGAATGAAAGGCTTTTGGAGGGAGAATGCTTGTTCCAAGATACTGTCATTTCTCTATATTTGCAACACCATGATAAACAATCCTCTGTTAAACTGCCTTTATTTTAGTAGAATATTGGAATTGAACCCTGAAACACTTGAGAGCTTGCCCAATAATCCCTGGAGTTTAAATAACTCTGATTATGCAGGGAAACGTAGGCTATCATGTCTTTATCTCCCAGTGACTTTATAATTACTGAGCAATTTCTAGAGAGAAGTACATCCAAATATAGACTTTCTTCGACATGTGTAAGTACTTGGTGAATTTCCCATGTACTTAGGGTTTGAAGACAGGAAAACTGAGGTTTTTGACATATAGCTGGTTGAGATTTGATTTTATCTTATTTTATTTCAGTAGTAGGAATTGAGCCCAGGGACACTTTACTACTGAGCAACATCCCAGTCTTTTTCAGTTTTTTGTTTTTGTTTTTAATTTTGAGACAGGGTCTCACTAAGCTGCTGGGCCAGGCCTTCATTTTGTGATTTTACTGCCTTAGCCTCCCAAATGACTGGGATTACAGGCATGCACCACCCACACCTAGCTTAGTTAAGATAAATTTTAAACCATGATATTTAATTTGAAGTTGCTATTACAATATCAGTCAGTAATATTTTGGGAAGAATATAAATAAAAACCAGTATAATAGAACAAAGCATGAAAACAAAGCAATGAGGCAGAAATAATTAAGTGAATCAAATTAACACAAAAGTTTTTCAATCAGATGATAACTGATTAACGGATTTGCTTTGTAAACAAAGAATTTTAAGGATAGTTTATTGTAAAAATAATATAATAACACTGTCTTAGCTCAGGTTGCCATAACAAAATACTATAGACTGGGTGGATTTAAAAATATAAATACATTTTCTCACAATTCTCGAGGCTGGAACTTCAAGATCAGGGTGCAAGGATGAGTTGTTTGGGTGAGGGTTCTCTTCCTGGCTTGCAGACTATTGTCTTCCAGAGAAGGTATTGTCATATGACCAATAAAGTAGTTACCCCGGTTTCTCATTTTGTAAGGCATTAGTTCCCTTATGACGGTCTCACCATCATGAGGGCCAAAGTTTTTGGAGAAGCACTCAGACTATAGAAAGTATTTAGAGTTGTTAGCTATTTATTTTGGGAAGTACTGGACAAACGCTTGGGAGCTAATAGTGAATTACATGGGTTCATGAAATCCCTGCTTACTACATCCTTACTGGTGACTGTAGGTACTTTTTCCACTTTTCTGAGCATTAATTTCCTCATCTGTTAAGTAAAAGGTAATAATTATACCTTGAAATGGTATTTAGGACTATAAATGTTAAAATACTTACGTCTTCACAAAAGTGCCTGGTACATGGGAAGGTCTGAATAAATGCTCATAGTATGTTTTTTTTTTTGTTGTTGTTGTTTTTTAATTTACTGTATCTTAAGACTGATATTCAAATTGTGTTCCTGAAATTCAGGGGACTGGCAGTCTCTAAGTTCTGCATGTCTCTGTTATAGCAAAAGCAGCTAATATAACAGCTCTAAAATAATCTGAGATTTGCATGGTTTTATAGGTTTGCAGCTCTGTTCACTTAATGAAGTCTTTATTTACACATTTAGTCACTTTGTATAAATAATCTTAAATATTCAGAGTTGGATATTCAGAGTTGCTAGATTTTCATTGAAGTTATAATATTGTCACAGTATATCACCTTGCACTGGCTAAATAACTAGATTCACACTGATTAGAATTGAAGTTTTCAGGTTAAGGACTTCTTTTCTGGAAAGAACTTTCCACTAAATCTATAATAGTAAGTGGCCAAAGGAGAGAGTTAAAATAATATTTTTACATATTTCAAATAATGCAAAAAAAAATAAAGTCAACTTAAAAAACATTAGTGATACTTTAGAAATTTTGCAAAGGGTCATATTTCCACATAATTCTAGTTGACTGAAATTATAGTTTTAAGAACTTAAATCTTCTAAATCTTATAATCTTAGGATTATAGAGAACATTATTTATTTTTGAAGAGATAATTATTAAAAATGACAGTAAATGAGATGGAAAATAAACTTTTAAATATGTATAAAGTAAACAACCAAACCTCTTGAAAAGAGTAATGAATTTCCAAATGATATAATTTTTAATCATTTTCCCATATTAAAAATCATCTGAAATTAATGTGTTTAAAGGAAAAATATTAGCATTATGTGATGTTTTTGTTAGAAAAAAAATCTATTAATAGAGGTAAAATTCTTACCAAAATCTAAACTATTAAGTACTATGATTTTGAAATATAATTATTTGAAGATTTCCAATATATAAAAAGTTCCAATATATTTGCTACCACTCATATATTTACATGTGTATATTTATTTAGATTATTTAACCTGTTCATATGGAGACCTATAACATGACACAATTACTTTCTATTCTCTATTTTTAATATAGTTTGACACATAATTGAAACTATACAAAATATTATTTTTAATTATATGATTAAGGAACTATTTGGGGTAAATTTAAACTAATGATCATCTAGCTTTTATTTAGGTATAAAAACACATGATGTGTGTAGTTCAATTACAATATTTAGTGATCTAATTTTAAAGACTTTATGTTTTAATAAAAATAAGAAAAATTCAGGTGTCATTAAAGCAGTCTGTGAAATACTGATAATAGTACACTGGGAGCAGTCTGTATATTTCATTCTAAATAATATTAATCTTCTACCTTAGTTATATCTATTTGGGTTCATTTTTAAACCAAGATAGAAAGTTCAAATTTAAATATTAGTAGTATACAAATAATACCATGCCATCTATTTATCTATAATAATGCAAAAGTATTTCAAAACTCACTAATCAGTTTTATTTGTTCATAAATACATATAATAGTTTTTGTCATCAAAATGGGATAATTGGATTTATCAGTTTTTCTATAAGATATGATATTTAAGTTGCCTATACCAACTTACTGTACTTGATGACATGTTAATACCATTTTTTGCCCATACATTCATATGTGAAAGAAAGAAAGAAGAAAGGAAGACAGAAAGAAAACCAGAGAAGAGAAGCAGGGTTTGTTTTAGAATACACATTGTTTTGGGTGAGCAAAGAATATTATTTTTACTTTTTAAGAATTTTGAAAAAGGCTTGTTCTGCTTGTAGCACCTGAAAGTTTAAACTAGAATCCCTTTAAATTATACTGAACCTGTGTTTTTATCCCATCATTTCTGAAATTCAAAACTTTGCTGCTTCTAAGCTATTTCCTTGTAGAATTTCTAAAGCTTTGATCAATTAATTTTTTTTTATTATTAGTTGTTCAAAACATTACAAAGCTCTTGACATATCATATTTCATACATTTGATTCAAGCAGATTATGAACTCTCATTTTTACCCCGTATACAGATTGCAGAATCACATCGGTTACACATCCACTTTTTTACATACTGCCATACTAGTGTATGTTGTATTCTGCTGCCTTCCTATCCTCTACTATCCCCTCTCCCCTCCCCTCCC
>NW_025999968.1:28147417-28268236 GCF_001458135.2 Marmota marmota marmota | reverse complement strand
CTCCCCTCCCCTCCCCTCCCATCTTCTCTCTCTACCCCATCTACTGTAATTCATTTCTCTCTCTTGTTTTTTTTTCCCCCTTTCCCCTCACTTCCTCCTATATGTAATTTTGTATAACCATGAGGGTCTCCTTCCAATACCATGCAATTTCCCTTCTCTCTCCCATTCCCTCCCCCCTCTCGTCCCTGTTTAATGGTGATCTTCTTCTCATTGATCAATTAATTTTAATCTCTATTGGAGCATGAATTGGAGATTTGTCAAATCAAATTGTAATGGTTTTACAAATTTATAAAAAAAATTGAGTGTAAGACTACATTACACTGAAATGCAATTGATTTCAAAGATGATACTAGAAGAACAATCCAGAGAGATTTGGAGTTTGGAAATATGGGTTTGATTTCTAACTCTTTACTACCATGTTGGGTAAGTTGCTTAACCAAGCTGAGCCTTCTGATCTTATAACAGAGAGAAAAATAAAATGCCTCATTTATCCCACAGGGTGGTTGTAAAGATGAAGTGCGATAATATATGTATTAAAGCTCGTAGTAAAACTTTACCCACAAAAATTATGTGTGGCCATTGGTTTAGTAAATATAATAGTGCTTAATGAATCACATCTAAAATAAAATTCAAACAGCTATCCTTCTTAAAGGGATTTTATTCTGTCATTCAATGTGTGATTTTGTTTACTGGAAACCACCACTAATTAAAGTGTGGTTGATGTTCATGCTGTTTGCATTTGTCCAGTTTTTTACCCATCATCTACTGATAATAATTCATGAGCATTTAAAATGTACAGCAACAGTCTGCTACAGCATGGCCTATCTCACATCTCCCTCGCTCATGCTGGGGTTGCACAATGGAGCCTGCTGAGACAAAACAGTTTCACAGTATTCTTAGGGTGAATTGCTTTCTATTTATCCAGGATAAACCAAATTCTAAGCAATTCATTCCAAAAGCCTAGTCTAAAAAATGCAAAATAGAAAAACAGCAGAATAAAACATATAGTTTTTCTTTGCAAAATCAATTATATTTATACCTCTTAAGGTCAATGTGAATGTAAAAGGGCAAAATAAAAGGTATAATTACAAATGTAATATTTGTAATAAAACTGTTTTTCCATTTAGATTTCATTAGAAAAGATGATTCAAAAAATAAGTACAGCTACAAATATCTCTCACTTTTATGGTAGTAGAGATAACATTAATTTTGCAAGTACCAATACCAATAAAGGGATGAATAGATGTGATAATTAAAAAAATAATAAAATTACAAGAAGTACAGCTATAGCCTGGTTTGGCTACACAATTTCAGTACATAACATCTTGAAAATCCAAATCAACATTGTCTTCAAAATCCAGTGTGAAGTATCATCTTTGAATGGCTTACTTCATTATTCAAGACTGTAGCAATGAGTACCCTAAATTTGCCCTCACTCTCTAGTGAGGGGGCCTAATGCTCTTCCACTGGATCAGTACAAAACTCTCAGCCTGCAGATAGTCATGAGAATGGTCTCACAATGGGTCATGTGTGTACCACATAGGGAGTTTAGTGTATGGAAAACAAAGTGAAGAGTAGATAGCACATGGGTTCATTAAAGTGTGATAAAGTGATTTTGGTATTATACAGATGAACGTTCAAATCTTATATCAACAGAACCTAGACATTTAGTTTACTAATGTGTAAAATGGCATAGCGACATTTACTTCATTGGGACTCTTATAGTACTGAAAAGATTCTGTAGGTAAAGTGGCTGAGAGAGTCTCTAGAAGAAAACAAGTTGTCAATAGAAGCTACCATTTGGCAGATCTATGGGAAAGCATAGGAAGTTAGATACAAATCAAGTTGGAAATATCAAAAATGCAGTTGATCATGACACACATTGCTAATAGATCATGAAAAGTTGTGTGCACAATAAAAACTTATATGTTCCAGCAAGTTAGGTTATATTCACAAGTTATGCATTTTTCCATGGATTAAAGAATCCAGCTAATGGCACTTCATTTTTGTTGTGAATAAGGTATCTCAGGGGGGCAAAAAATCTCATTCTTTGGGAAATAACCATGATACAGCTGGCCTCTAAATAAGTATGAAAGTGGGTGTAAATACTAGAATTCCTGCCAACTCCTAGGATCTTCAGGTGTGCACAAAATTTTCCTCATCCTTGCATTAACCTGTTACCAGATGCCTGTCCTTATTCTATGAGCCTAGTTGACACTTGTATTGTTTCTGCTGGGAGAGATCCACAATGACAAAAGAAAATAGTGTGCCCGTAAAAATGTGTGACTGGATCTCAGTTCAGTAACAAAACCTTAAGAATGGGTAATTTATTAAAAACTTCATACTGATTGATTTAAGAAATAAAATGTTCCACAGTAAATGATGTATGTCACCTATCAAAATGGCCATAAAGCATTATTTAAAAAATTCAAATTCAACTGTTGATGCTCCTTAAAATATTACTTTTAAATTCTGAAGTAAGACTTTCAGTAGAGCTGTAAGGGGACTTGCTTGCAGTTAAGGATGCAGAGATGTCTAAAACGCATGCCTGCAAGTTGATTGGAGGGAGAACGCTCACCCCACACTGACAGTTAAGTTTATGATACCAATGTTGGCAAAAGGGAGGAACGCAAGCAAGCAGCAATAAGAGCTAGCAGAGCTGCATTAACATTTTATATGTTGAATTTAATAATGTATTCTTCATGCTAAATAACTTTCTGAAACTTATTTCATCTGATTTGAGATGTGATTTGAGAACTGCCAATATGTTAGGCAATCTGGTGCAAAATTGTCTGTTTTCATCTAAGTACCTCTGCATCATCTTTAGCTCTGCTGTGTACCATTTTAGTTATTTATTTTTTTTATGCAGCCCTACTCAGCAAATCAGAGAGTTTAAACTTACATTTCCAGTGGCAATAGTGCACTAAAGGGATTTTTCTAGGTACATATCAAGGCCAGTAAACAAAGGTAAATATCAGCATCTGGATGGACACTAGAATCTGTGCAAAGAGTGCACCTGTGTAGAGAACCAATTAAATTAACCTGTGAAAGCAGAACGCTGTGTGAGGGTCAAGGGACAAGGTGCGATTTTCAGAGTTTTGGGAACTCCTGACCATTCCACTCACTGCTGGCCTATGCATTAAATGCCTTACTGGCAAGAGTTCATTACTTTAGGGTTTATGTCTCCAAAACATATATTCCTATCAAAATGTAAACTCCACAGGGAAGACTGAAGTTTTAAAATTGTATTAGAAACAGAATTTTTATGAGTACCATCACTATCAGTCCTGAGGTATTTTAATCAAAAAAGTGGGAAGGGGATACTTTAAAGGAGAGAAACACATTGAGGGGTGGGTGACATTTCCTTTTACTACTTTCCTGTTTTGTTTGACTAACTGCCCATAAGTGAGAACTACAACCTCTTTTAGGAGTTCATATGTGTTTCTAGTTCTCCAGTGATCCTATTTGAATTCCTGACTCTAAAATCTAAATTATTTAGGCATAATGGTTGAGCTGAATCAGTTCACTCTGAAACCTCGTGGTGTTACAGGAGAAAACCCAGCAAAAACGAATCAGCTCCAATATTGAATGACTTCAGGACAATTTATCGTTAACTAACTCAGTGATCCCTATTGCTACCTGACTTTCCAGCCTCACAATTGTTCTATCATAAGCACCAAGGTTGTGTGTGCCATCAGGGCTCTATATGCTGGTCTATCACTAGGTTTTTTTTTACTAAACATGTTATAAATGTAACAATAACATCTGAACATACTCCTTGAAACACATTGGGAATCCAAACACAAGAATGACTAAAAAAAATTATTACACATACACACACACACACACACACACATTATCATTGCTTCTATTAGGTAAACTTTTTGAAATTATTTCAAAATGCTATTATTTTAAAATAAAAAATGAAACAATTGTAGTCATCAGGGTTTCCTAACTAAATTGCATAAAACTTGGCTGACTTAAGGTTGAGAATTTATGAAATGACAATGAGCACAGAAATGAGAAATGCGTGAAATGTAGAAATAGAAATGAACTTATAGAAGGTGAATATATCTATATATAGTATAGATACTGCCAATGCTTCTTTAAATTTGTGGAACTTAAAAGAAAATGCCTTTGGGTTAACAGCTTGGGCCCACTTAGAGAACTATGAAATATGAGGCAAAAGGAACTGTTAGTATAGCTTGAGAGACAGTTTCATGAAAGATGTATTTAAGAACAGGGCATTGGTTATTTTGGTTAGATGAGAATA
The DNA here is from genome assembly GCF_001458135.2 of Marmota marmota marmota. NCBI lineage: Eukaryota > Metazoa > Chordata > Mammalia > Rodentia > Sciuridae > Marmota > Marmota marmota. The sequence continues at coordinate 28,263,963 of NW_025999968.1, read as the reverse complement.
AATAAGAGATAAATCCATTAGCTGGTTGTCACTGATAGTTCATATTATGGACATTTTTCCATAAAATTCACCAGATCCAGTTAAATCACAAATACACAGAATCAATCAGAGAACAGGAAATTCATCTAGGAAAATATATTTTGTTATTTTCATCAATAGGGAAGGAGTCTTTGACATTCTCTGAAGACCATGCTAAGACACAGAAAATAGCTTGTCCTAAGTACCAAGGAGTGAAACTTGGGGCAACTACTGTGGAAGATGTAAGGGAACACATGCTTTCTGGTGCTTGACCGGAGTGAACTCATTACCTAAATAATTCAGACTTTTAGATGGAAAGCAAGAAAATCTCTGGGACAGTTAAATGGAGTAGAAAAATAAACACATGGTATGTAAGACTGAATTAAGTGAAGACTTGAAAGAAAGACTCTTACAAAGAGAGCATAATTTTATTTCCTGGGTATTGTGAAAATAAAACAGTTAATTATACAAATTCCATTTTAAGTAAGAATGAATGTTTTTAGAACTATTATAGAAAGAGAAAGAAACTTTTAGGGATAAGACTTAAAGAAAGGCATTGAGAAATATGGGTAAAAAGGGTCTGGAACACAGGTGATAAGAAATTATTTGGTAAGCACGAAAGGAATAAACCTTATGAAACAGAAATTGCTCTGCTAACGAAGACAGTATACTAAAGGAAAGCTAATGCAATTGATCTTCAACAAAAATAAATTGAAAAATTGAATTATCTTCATACTCTAAAGAGAAATAGAGAAAAATTTGGGGTTGCACCATATGTGATATTTAAAAAAAATAAACTACCAATTAAATATTTGAAAATGCAAAATTTATTTTGTGTGTTCTTTTGTTTGTGTTTAATTAATTAGTTGAATGGCATCATGGAGCTCTTTAGCCAGAATGATTCTGGTTTGCAGTACATTTTGTGAAGATAACTAGAGTTTGTTGTGAGGTAATATCACGGTTTTTACTTGGTACTTTTTCGATGTAAGTAATTTTCTTAAAATTCACAATCTGATGTGAGACATTTGACCCTGATTTCCAATTTTAAAAGTTTGGGGTTCATTGTTCATGTGAGCAGTAAGATGTTTTATCTTGCCTTTACTTTCAAAGAAACTGAACCTTTACTGTTGCTAAAATTCTGTGAACTCTATAAATCTGTGAAAATTAGACAGAATTGAAGATGATCCATTTTTTCAGAGTATGTACTTTTGGATGTCTGGACAAGTAAGAATATATTTAAAATGCAAATATTATACTTGAAATGCTAAAATAATTTGCATTCCAAGACTGCAGTTTAAATATAATTGCATTACATTAAAACACAGTTGGGCTTATCGTGTGATATATAAATTTGGTTTATTTTTTACAGATTTATGGTGACTAGGATTTTTGTTTTGATCTTGTAGTATGTACAGAAATTTCACAACCATCTCTTATAATTTGTGAAGCTTTAGCAGCAACATTTGTAAACACAAGGGGATGTTTTCACTTTTTAGTAGGGGAAGAGCAGATGGTTGGGATTAAGGGAATCACTCCTTCGTGTTTAATAATGCAGCAGGGAAGACAGTGGCAAGCTAACTTTTCACCAAGAGAGAATAATTTTTCAGAGCATCAGCTGGATCTTTGCTAGCTAGAATAGAGCCCCTTCAGATGTGTACCATCTGTATGGGAGTGAGTCACAGCAAAAGATCTAATAATACTTGTAAAATACACTTTGTTCCCAAGGAGTTTTATATACAGAAAATAATCTCTGTATTTTATGGAAAGGACTAGTGAGGAGAAATTTGCACGTAGGTAGAGGGATGATGGATAAAAATTTAGTAAGACAATTAAATATAAATTTAAAAAAGTTATCTTTGAATCCATTATAACATACAGGGAGACAACTAAAAAAATTATTTTAAGAAAAATTATTTAAATATAACTTGAAAATACTAATAGTCATTAGTATATTATGATTTAAAACAGTAAATTAGTTGTAGATTTAACATAATGTAAAAAAACCAGCATATTTGAAAACTGCATTATCATTCAGTGCAAACATAAGATGGTAGAAAAATTATGGAGGAATAGTGTATTTCTATCCATACAGGTCAGTGTAATTAGTCATTATTACAAATAATTTCATATATAGAAGATAATCAAATGATTCACTCAATACATAGTTTCACATTCACTACAAAGAAAAATGTAGCACAGGACCAGTTTGGTGACCATCTCTGTTCAGCTGATAAACACTAAGTTCTGGTGTTCTTTCAAGCTGCCAATGGTGTGTATAAGAGGAAAATTGTAACCACAGAAACAATAACTGAACAAATATTTGGCCTCCAGGAATCGCAGGCTGGAGGACGGAATTGAGCTGTCTTCATGGTTTTGGGCCAAGCAGTACTTTTATCTGTAAGCCCTCATCAAAAAGAAGAAAGCTCATATGGTTGGTGAGTGGGATTAGTATCAAAGCCAAGAACTTAGCCAAGAAAATAGTTAAAGAAATTGTCTTCATAAGAATTTTGTGCATCCTGAGTTGAGAAGGGACCTCATAGTGCCTATGTTCTGTCTGACTCCAAGTGCTTTACCAGTGATAAGTGTTAAACAGCCTTCCTGGTTCTAGACAGTGTTTTACCCCATTGTATTTTAACATAATTATTGTATTTTTCAATTTTTGTCTATTTACTAACATACTTCTTAAATTTAGCTTTTTAAATATCAATATTTTATCCATTTGAAAGTTCAAGCAGAATGAAAAGGGCCATAAAACCAGGAAGTTTTTTGAGTACTAGTCCTGCCAATTAAAATTCTAAAAGCTTAGTTTCTTCAACTACCAAATGACCAGAATAATCAAATGATTATTAATACACACACTATTGCACGATTTATATAGATCTGTTCTTGGCCTTTAAGAGGGATTTCTGTAGAAGATGAAAGCATTTCTTTTGAACTTGTGTCTGGAACAAAGAATTGTTGCCTGTGATCTCTGTGTACAAATTTGTAAGAGGCATCATCTATGAGCAGAATAGCCAGAACCTCGTATATAAAACCATGGGTGCTGCTGTGGTTAATCAAATAAAAATTACTACTTTCTAAAATATCTCATATAAAGCTAAAGTTTGGTATCTGTCAAACTTCTGATGTTCGAATGGGGATTTTATATTCTATAAGACTTTGAATCTCTACATTATAGAGTGTTAAGCAGGAGGGAATCAGATGAGAGAATTTATGTTATCTGTTAACTGGGTCAAGGACTCTTTCCAATACTTGAAATAATTCTCATTGTCATCCTTTTCTTCTATGAACAGAGGGAGGCACAACTGCAGAAACACAGTAGAGATTTATTGCTGTTAATCATTATACAAATTAATATAGGTTAATTGAAGATTAACATTGGAGTTATATGAGCTGAATATAGTGAGGGGTAAAAAAGGTAAAGCAGATTACAGTTAAATATTCCAAGGATATATCTTGCATACTGTCTTTTACTGGTTATATATTTATTCATCCAAATTATCGAAAACAGCAATTATAATATCAAATTTTTAACCTTGTTCTTTAAAAATATATAATCCTCCTATTTTTATTGTCAATGCAAGAATAGTTCAAAAGTAACTTGAAATAATCAGCATTACAAATGGACAGATACATGTCTTTAAAGAGACTCCATTCGCCTGACTCAAAGGCCAGAGTCTCATGATGTTAGGAATATAAAAAGTTTTTGTCTTACACAAAAATAGGAATCATAAAAACACTCCCAAGGCTTAATTAAATAAAATGATACTTTATTTCAACAAATATATAAAAATAGACATTACACTGAATTCAGTTGCCATTTTAAAGATAATTTTGTTCTTCATGCTTTGGGGTAGCAATGGAAGAATTGTTTTGCTGTCACAAATGTGGCAGTCAGGGATATAAATGAACACAATTATGAACATTTTTGAAAGCTAAATAAAAAGCAGTAGAACCAATTGTGTGATATTGTAATAAAAATATGAAAATGACAATGCACTTTTGTTTACATTTCTATTTGAAGAAGATGAGGCTCTACAAAAAAATATATGACTGGAAATGCAAAAATACAGAGAACATAGAATAATTACAGTTACCCTTCTGTTATTAGTGAGATATTCTTATGTTTTCATAAACATGCTATATTAAAAAATGTTTTGTTCATAAAATGCAGTGACAAAGAGCCGAGCCTCTAAATTCTGTATTGTTTAAAATATTATAACCTGGGGCTGTGGGTTCATATATTAGCTATGCTTAAAGTATGCTTGTTACTACTTGGCACCGTCAGTTTTAATGCAGCTTTTGTTGGCTTTAAACACTGAAACAAATAGAAAACAATCAGGCTCTAGTGGCTTGGAAACCTGGATGGCAGCCCAGCTTTCATTTATTAGGACCCTGGGAAAATAAATTTAAAAGGGGAAAATTTTCAAATCTGCTTTTGAGTTACATTTAACAAGTAGTTCTCCCAAAGATCTCCAAGCCCTTTTACATGCATTTACTCTGCTAGTTGATGATATAAATTGTAGGAGGAACTAATGCATTTCAGGACTGAAGTGTTTATTCAAATTATTTTGGGGCCTGAATAGAGCACCGGTAGTTACAGATGAAATCACAGTGTTTTATCTGTTAGAGTAGCAGCTGCAGCTGGGTATGAAGGGGCCCTGAAGTTCACCTTTAGAAATCTTCTATCCTTTAAATGTCTTCACTGGTCTACTTGAAAGATTATTCTGAGAACTCAAATTTTGTCCAATTGAAGGACATGGTTACATTGGCAAAATATACAAGTGACTTACAAACCTATATTCCATTACTATATTATTTTTATAGTTCTGCCAATATTTGGAATATCTTTTCCTTATTGTTTTGTCTGTGGTATTTGGGCAAGTATCTCTTGAGAAGTTAGCCATGCTTGGTTAAGGACAAGGTTCCACGCATAGTATTACAAAGTATTTCTGTAAGGTGGGTGCAAAGTATAAGAATTTTCCAGTTTTAACTCTGCCAGTCCTAGACTTATAATGGCCCAATGAAAATATAATTGATAAATGTGATTAAAAACATATTCTCATGTGGTTCCTGAATCTTCTTTGTGACTAGGAGGGTAAGTGTACTCTGAATTAAAGTATAAAATAATATTTTGGTTCTATGTTATCAATTCTTCTTTTAGTAAAACTATTAAACGAATATCTATCTTCACTGATGAGATTTTAAAGTTTTATATATTGGTCTATGAAGATATAATAGATTACAAAAAAACTTTCATCCCAATGAAATAATTGTATTAGTTATTAAAGCCAATATTGAATAAAAGAGACTTGTTTTTATCATGTATATTTTGCATTTTCAGCACTGCCCTTGAAATCGCCATATAAAGTGTCTCTTGCATTTTTTTCTACCTAAAAGTAAATTTTGCTTGTATTTAAATTAATTGGTATATAATTTCACATGGAATAATTACTTTAAATTTTTGCCTAAAATATATTTATTTAATTACCTGAAAAATACCTATTGTGAATTCTGTTCCATGCATACATCTGTGATTTTATTTACACAATCTATTTTTGTTAGTTTATTTTTTTACCTTCAAGGTCCAATTAAGAATATCTCATCTGGGTTCCTATGAATCATACTTGCATACCTTGATCTGAGTTTATCATTAAAGTATTTTAGGTGTGAAATAGTTTCAGTTAAATTCGAACCATAAATGAGAAATTTCATATAATGCATGCTCTTAAGGAAATACATTTATAAGAAGTAAGTAATGGTCATAAAGACACAATTTAAAGCATTCTTTTTCTTAAAATTTGACAGTTTTATTTAATAGTATTTGGCACACAAATTGTATTATTTAATATTTACAAATTATGGGTTTGAACTTGTGTATTCACCCATGAAACAATGCCACAATCACATATTAAGCTTATCCATCAACTTTAAAAAGTTCCCAATGCATTCTCCTATTGTTTGTGGTAAGAAAACTTAACATGAAATTTTCCTCTTAAAATTTTAACTGCTGTCACCTATAGGCATTCTCTTAGTCCATTTTCTGTTGCTTTCACAAAATACTTGAAACAGGGAACATTACAAGGGAAGTAGGTATATTTTGGTTCATGGCTTTGAAGAAGAAAAACCCAAGCTTGGTGGTTACATCTGGTGAGGGTATCATACTGCATGGTAACAAGGCAGATGACATCACACTATGGAAGCATGTACAAGATGTGATGAACAAGTGGTGCACGTGGCAAAGAGCACATGACAAGAGAAGAAGCAAGGGAGAAAGCAGAGGAAACCAAACCCACTTTGTAACAACCTGCCCTCAAGATAATTAATACAGTTCTGCAAGAATCTAACTATCTCATAAGAAAATCATCGGTCCCTCTTCAAAGTCCTACTGCCTCTCAGCACCCTTACTTTGAGGACCAGTCTTCCAACCCTGAATCTTTGAGGGACAAACTACCCCCAAATCATAACAGATAACATACTGTACCTGAGATCTCTACAATTTATTCACCCTGCATAATTAAAACTTTATACCCATTGAATAATAACTTCCCATTCAAAAAGCATATTCTTTTGTAAACTGCTGACTTGATGTCTACTTTTGTGTATTCAATATGTTATTAATATAAACTAGAATAGACTCCAAGCTCTAAAAGTATCCTTTGTATATTAAGTATGGTTTTGTATTGCTTAGATTTCAGTGATGTATTAAAATTTTGGTGTTTTCAGAGAGGGGTAAAAGAAATAAAATAATTAATATGGAATTTCTAGAAAGAGCACAAGATTGCTAAGAGATTAAAAGCTACCTTATATAAAAAGTAAATCTTTATGGGAAGCTTGTACAACTCTCCAATCCATATGGTACTTGAAAGGTTAGGTACAACATATACTCATCTAAGTCACCTCAGTGCTATTGTAATTCTATGTAATGCAAGAAAACTATTCCTGATGTACCTGTCTCAGAAAGGCACATCTCTTAAATGCTATTTATTAATACTAATCTGTACATAACGTGCATATCTTTCTCTTTGCAAATCACATTTCATTCTATTTCTTGCCTTTGTGTTACACTGATATTTGAGATTCCAGTTCTCCAGAAATTGCATGATAGTGGAAAACAAATTATCAAAGCAATTAAAATGTTTTCATACCTACAGGAGCTAGAAATCTATGCTTTTAAAATTATTTATTAGTTTCAACTCCTGAAATGAAGACATGGCTACAGGTATTCAATCAAACTGTTAGAATGTGCTATTTTAAATCATAATGAGACACATTTTTGTCAAAAGTATATCTCAATATGTGAAGCTATCTGAAAGATTTATTGAACTTCAATAAAAAATAAATAAAGGCAGCAAGGTTGATTGGAAGGTGTTTCTTCTCCTTGATAAAAACAGTACAAATCTAACCACTTATCTGCTAAAAATTCAAATGATAAAAATTTCCTAATATATTTAATATGTCTTAAAACCACTTAAATTTTGGTTAAATACTTTGGAAAAATAAGCCTAAGTATTGATAAACTTGAAACATTTATAAGTTTACTTTAAAATACTTGTAGATGGAATTCTTGATGAGATAAAATTGCTGATTCTTTTTTTAATAACATCACTTTAATAGTTTCCCATACAACTTTGGATTACATACTGGATCTGGCCATTTTGAACTCCTAGCCATGTTCTCCCAGGTGCCCTGTAATCCATACTCATTTTAGGAGACTTAAAACTGACACTATGGTAGATATTTGCAAATGTGACTCTTTCTTCCCCCTCCACACATTTTGCTAACAAAAGAAAACAAAAAACCACATAAGATCACCATTTTGAAAGGACTGATAAAGTACAATCCAAGCCTGAATTTAGCATCCCGGCTAGACTTAATCTTCCTTTTAATTCTCAACAAACTTTCCCATCTAGCACAGACCTTCCCATCAAGCCAAATACCAAATTAGAGGCCTAGAGACTTAAAGGAACCCTGAAATTTACCTGTGATGAAAACTCCTTCAGGCTCTTCTAGGATGGGAAAATGTCTGAAATTTCCAGGTTTTATATACTTAGAACTGTTTAGACAACATTTATTTTTACATTTTTTTGTATAAATTAACAACTCTATTTATATATCTATTGTAACACACATTACAGTATCCCATCTATGAGGGAAAATTCCACTTGCATCAGCAAATATTTATATTGAAGAAAAGATCAGAAAGGTATAGGAAAATGGCATAACGGTGATATTTAGAAGACCTAAAAGCTTATACTTGTTATGCATATATTTAATTTGTCATCTTACAAAAAGTATTTACTGATATTTAATATGTGTCAGACTCTCTGTTTACACGTGCTGAGAAAACAGAAAAACTACTTAAAAATTCCAGCATTTGATAAGTGTATATTGTATTGATTGCTTTTTAGAATCTGCTTAATTTCTATATCAATTTATGTATGAATTTACATAAATTTGTATACACATATGTACATAGATAGATATTTTAGTCAAAGGGCATTCTCAGTATATATAAAGGGTCTCTATAATATAAAAAGAACCGTCCATTCTCCTTGTTGGTTTTTACTTATCAAATCATCCCTAACCCTTCAGAGTGACATTGAACTTCCTCTTTCAAATGTTGAGTTGAACAAGGTCAAACTATTGTCTCCAGATTTGCTGTTGTGCATCCCACAATAGCTTTGACCTTTCTTTACTGTCCTATTGCATTTAGGGCAGATACCTGATTTGTTAGCCACCTTAGGATTTTTTTTGGCAATGTACCTATTCATTTTCTTTTATCCTTCATGTCCCTACCTTTTAGAATTACTTGACATAAAAGTTATATTTGTTACAGAGCAAAGGTTAGCAATAACTATGACTAGAGGCCACTATTAGGACTTGGCTATCTTTAAGAGGCAGAATTATAACATTATATTAAAGTTGAAATTACAGTTTTTTTAACCTGGAATGGCTCTTTAAGATCACCTTCCTATCCTATCATTTCACAGAGTGTTCAATCATCTAGCACAAGGTCAGATAGCTGGAAAACAGCTGGTACTTTGTCCAGAGTCCACAGCTCTTTTCAGAGTCCAAAAAACCTCTCATTTATATGCACTTGTTCCTTCTTCCTCCTTTCTTTCTGCTCTTAATGATAACAATACAAATGTCTTGCTTTGACATAGTTGGTGATGCATTTTAAACATTTCAACACCAAAAAATTGTTTCCTGTAAGAATTGCATACTCCCCCCAAATCACTTGCTTAAAAAAATTAACTTCACAACACAATTACTATCAGATATAAGATTATAAGGGTATCAATTGATTTAGATGAGTAAGAAAACTGTACAAGTGACTATTTAAAAAAGGCATAAATGACTGCAAAATTTCAAATTTCTTTAGGAAATTTGTAATTGATACTCTTCAGATATTGCTGTGTCAGTGTAATACATAGCAAATATTAGCTCAACTTAATACATGATAATAAAACACTTATTTGTAAAAGTGTTTAGAAGATCCTGGATGTGGCTTAGCAGTAGAGCACTTTCTTATCCCCTGGGTTTGATCCCCAGGACTGCAAAACAAACAAACACCTATAAATGATATGGACAGTCAATGTAATTTTAAACATTAAAATGATTCAGGACAAAAATGTAAGTTAAGAAAAAAATTTTAAAAACTTTGTTTATTTCCTCTCATAGGATAAAGTAAAAATACGTGTACTTTTATAATAGGGTAGAAAAGTCTTAAAGATATTAGAAATATTTAAGTCTTGCTACAATTCTACAGGAGAATAAAGTTTATTTAATAAAATATTTCATTATCTTTTAAATATAAATTACTTCTTGTATGGTGCTGGTACATAATATCTTTTGCCATTTTAAGCAGTTTTACATGTTTGAAAGTCAACACACTGCTTGCCTTTCACAACAATCACAACAATTCCAGACAGAGAAGGTACTTGGACAATCCCAGATTAATTTAGGTACCTGTGGCTGAACTAGTCAGGGACCTAAGGGATTGATTGACCTGCGATTGCTCTATTAATGCCATCATAATAGGGACCATATCTGTATTCTTCCTCAGGGCCTTGCATGCTTGAAGTAGAGTAAGTACTCATTAAATATTTGTAGCATGATATAATGAATTAATGAATGATACCCAATGCTCAGGCATCTAAAAGTAATGGAGATGGGCTGGAGTTGTGTCTCATTGGCAGAGCACTTGCCTAGCATGTGTGAGGCACTGGGTTCGATTCTGAGCACCATATATACATAAACAAAGTAAAGGTCCACTGACAACTAAAAAATACATTTAAAAAAATACATAAAAGTAATAAAAAAGTATTTCATCTGCTTTTAAAAAGATTGCAAAGATGCTTGCAATTTAATTTTTTTAATTTGTTTTAATTAGTTATAGATGACAATAGAATGTACTTTGATCGTAATATATAATGGAGTATACTTTCTCATTATCCTGGTTATACCTGATGTAGAATACCACTGGTCATGTAGTTATATATGTACATAGGATAATAATGCCTGTCTGAAATTTTAATCTGTTTGAGATTGTTATAACTTTGAATTTGAAATATGCATCCAGATGAATTTAGCAAGATTCAGAATGCTAAATAAAGTTTTCTGCACTCTTTCTGATTTGCTTTGTTCATTTTTAGTTTTTCTTTGAAATACCATTCTCAGAAAACTATACATAATCAATCACAAATATAGTACAAATTGGCTTTTGTTCAATCAGTACAAATCATCATAAATTATATTGAAAATTTCTATATATCTGTGTCAGCTTGTACTCTATAAATGTAGATTTTGAAAGTTGACTCTATATAACTGGAAAGACTAATTTTATCAAACTAATTCAATTTATTTGTAAGATAAAATGGGATGATAATTAGATCAGGGGAATATATAGCAATTATTAGAGTATCTCTTCACTTTGAATTTAGTTCTATAGATATGATTACTGAAATTAGAGAACATGAGATATAAAGACAGAAATAGAGGAAAATACCCTAGAAATCATTGCATCCATATTTGTACACACACACACACACACACACATGCATACATACACACACATACACATACATCTGCATAGGCACTTATATCTATGGAAATAACGTAAGGAACAGGTGAATGTAACTCAACCCCAGTGGGTAATGCCTTGTTATTTGAGCTGGGGTAATGCCCAAGTTACTGCAGAAGACACAATAATTGTTCAGTGCCCTGGAGCATCAGGACTTAAAGGGGTGTTTGTCCAGGGCAGCTCCAGACAGAACACAGTCTATATATATAAATATGTATACATACACATATTTATGTATATTTCTTTTGCTCAGAAGTGGGATACAAAAAAAGATGATATTGTATGATATGATTTGACTTATTTCTATACTTAATATTTGGGAATATTATTTTTGAATTGAGACTACATGTGCTATATTAATTGTGTATGAATTTATTTTCTCGGTAACTGGAAGAGTGTCTCCATTAGATGGGCATTTATGTTTAAGATATTGAAACTGACACATTCTATTGCAATCATAATACATTTAACTCAAACTACTCTTTTTCTAACTTTTATAATATCACATAAAAGGTGACATTTCTTTATTCATGAAATGTTTTTGTTTTCATTATTTCTATACCTTCCCTTATAGATCTACTCTCAGATACCATTTTAAATCATCCTATTTTTAGAGAGCATTGTATTCATTCAGGTTTTGCTTATTTAGGTTAATTTGTTTTTAATTCTTTATTTCTACGTTAATATGAATTTGAATCTATTATTTTTTTCAGATCATATCTTCATGTTATTCTTTTACTTCTGTTTTAGAATTCTTTCTTTTTATTTTGTATTCACTTATTATGCATTTGCCTCAGTGATTTTCATGAGCTTGCTGTTTATATTTCTTCATATTCTCTCCTTAATTGTGTCAATTTTTCCATTTCTGTTTTCTTTAGCTGTTATCCTTATATCTTCTACTTGTGTATTCAAATTTATTTAAACAGAAATGTGTCTTAAAATTGATGCAACATCAGCTGAAATTTTAGAGTGTCCAGAAGAAATTCAAAGCAAGTCAAATTAATACTGTCAGCAGGAAACAACTTCAAACACTATTATATTCAGTGGCTACTATTGTAATTCAAACTTTCACTTGGAATTAAAATCAGTTATGATTAAAGGCTTTCTGTTTTGATTTTTTATTAATATGTAGCACTGTAAGTCTGTTAATGCTACAAAAGTGCATTTGTTTAAGAGTGTGCAGCCAGGATTCAAATAAAATGTGGTTACTTAAAACCCTTATAATTTATGTTCTGATGCTCCTCACTGTTGGAATATGACTCAGAACTTAATTATCTGCATGACTACTATAAAATTCTGTGACAAATTTTTCTAGCAAATATAAGAATACAATTTAGTACAAAAAGGTTTTATATTAACTGGCTTTCGCTCAATGGAGTGCTATCAGGTAACTTTTATTTTGTAACTGAATTTTGATCAAGAGAAACTAGAAAAGATTTCAGGCATCTTCACTCATTCTTAAAAAAATAAGTTGCAGTTGGTACAGCACTTGCCTATCATGTAAAAGGCACTGACTTTAATTCCCAGCACAGCACAAAAATAAAAATAAAAAAAATTAAAAAGTTGTATTGTCTACGATCTTAATCTAATAACAATCCATTTGGAAACTTGAGATATTGTCTTTTGTTAGATTTGCTATATTCTGTGGAATTTGTAGTATTTCTTTATCAAAAGTCAAAAACTACCTGTTCTCGTTTAGCTTGGTTGTGGAACATATGATTTAAAACATGATATAATAGAAAGTTCTTATTTGATTCTCATAAACCAAATTAATCCACATTCAGTAGTAGAACTTTGAAAAATACTCTGTTGGAAGTGTCAGTAATACTAGCATCAAGATCAACAAAGGCAGTTTTAGATGTGACATTTCACAATTTTGGCAAAGGTGTTCAGTCACATTATCTCTTCAGTAAAATTTGCATTTGACCCTTGACAGTGCTCTTTGTCTCTTTTTAACATTTCAAATTCATTGTTTTCAGAAAACTATTTTGTTCTGAACCTCCTGGATTTCTGGCCTTATTTTTGCAGTGCTTGTTTATGTTTTTGATATTTCCTTCATCGTTCCCCTTTTTGAACTGATTTATATAAACAGAGTTAAGCAAAATCCCCTTATGCTCCAGGTTATAGTGTCTAGCACTCAGTAAACAGTTTGTTCATACTCTTTCTCCTACAAGACGATAAATTTCTTAACATGAAAAACAGTAGTTTATTTATGTGTGTATCCTCAGCACCTATCACAATATCTGCTCCTTAATGGATCTGAAATATATGTTTAAACCTTGAATATAGGAAGGAATAGAAGAGTCTTCTGCCTGTACTGAATCATGCTGAAATTGAGTTCCTTGGCTGCATTTCTTCTAATAGTATCACTGACAGTTCCTCCTTTTGGGGAGAATGGTAGATGCAGTCTGCATTTCATGTTTTTCAGTACTTATTTAATTACTTAACTTTGCAAACAGAGCATTTTAAAATAACTTCTCCTTTTCATATTTTCCTTCACACTTTCTCAGTCTATAAACCTTTGTTTTTCATCAAGTCCAAGAGTAAACTCATGACTCAGCTCACAGGACTCCATCAGCCTTCTTGAATAATTCCCCGAGGAATTCACTTGCTGTTACTGAACTAAACATTTTTGTTTTAGAGGGAAACAGAGGTGCTGTGCACTGTTGTTAACCACTAACTTCTTTTTACCGGCTCAGCACCTGTTTCCCAGGAAGATCAATTTTAGTTTTATTAGTACTTTTTGTATTTCCTCTGTACTTGATTTTGATCCAGTTTGCTTTGACCTTGAGCAACTGAATTTCAATCAGTATACCTAAATAAATGCTTTAAAAGTTTTCTGTATATTTTCAAACAAGGTCCACAAAATTGATCAATCAACCAAAAATGGACTAGATTCCCAAAGGTCCTTCTTAAAATCAAGAAAACAATGTCTAACTTTTTTCCTCTAAATACTTTAAGAACTAAAATATGTTCTTTAAAATATTTTAAACTCATTGTTTGATGCTTTTTTCTCTTTGCATTTTTAATTATGAAAAACTTGAGATTTATAAAATATCATTCTACATAATTTTATAACTCCATTTAAGGACATTAAAAACTTACTATAATAATTTAGAATGCTTTGTTTTACTTTTGCTCCTCTGGATTCCTTTCTATCATTCACCTAATCAACATACATAAGAAACAAAGGATAGTCACTGTATTCTTTGTTTAGCTCTGATTTATTCAATGCTCTATATAGATTGTAAACTTGAAGTATAGTAATGTAGTTAACATTAATGCCTATTCAGGAAAATGGGTAAAGCAGATGACAATATTTATACTGGAGGAGCTGTGCTCACAGAGTTCAGTTACAGGGTAATCTTAAGGTGCTGGAGCCTGGAACTTTTCGAGCCTCATACCTAGCACTACATCCTAAGGTAATTACCACCTAATATTTTCTTCCTTCACTTATGAAGGATCATTCCAAAGGACTCCTATTACAAAATGTACATTATGAACTGTGCATAGAGTCATGTCATATTAATTTACTGATATGAACTCTCTGTAGATGTGTAGATTTGCAACAACTGGCAATAATATATATTTTAACCTTATATTGGTACATGATAATGAACTAGGTGTCACTGAACAAAAAACTTGGATGAATGCTCACCCATTTATATTTTCAGAAAGTTTAGTGGCTAATTTACCAACTCCTTGGATCAATCTCATATCATGGTAAAGATCAATGCTAACATCTTCTTGTTGTGATGTTAATTAATTTCTGCAGAGATTCTACAATTCATATATATCCTCCTAAAGCAATCCATCATCATGCTAAGGCAAGGTAAATTCAATCCATCACTGCTGGATTCTGATAGAGGGCTTAGGGGGAATGCAAGTCATCTTCCCAGCAGTAATCAAACAGCTGTGATACATGCCACTTTACGCTTATATCATCATATAATAGATGGCTTTCCTCTTCATGGAAGCTTGCCTCAAAATTTTCAGACAGATGGACTCTGATGCAAAGGTTTCATTTTGTGGAATTTAGGGCTGTGAACTAGTTATTGACAAATACTACATCATCAGTTCCAGTTGAAGACACAGCCTAATAAGTAGAACATTGGCACTAATCCTTATTTAATCAGCCTTAAAATGGTAATTTCAAATTGATGAGGGCACAGGGAATAGATTTTGTACTCATAAAGTGCTTCTAAAAATACCAGTAATATGTGTATACAACCCAAGGATGAAATTAAAGAGCCCCCAGCACATATAATAAGAAGAATAAACTATAAAGAGCATGACAAAAGTATGACTGAAGGACCTCATAAAACTCAGAGAGGCAAATTCCTTCAGGTCTCTCCAGTAACACATATTCAGGTTTATATTCTCAAAATTGAATCCAGGGAACAAATATTCACAGGATTAAAAGAAAAGGATTTTTAGAATGGAGTATAAGTACCATTAAGAACTTCTGTCTCTTCTGAAGACAGCATAATGAGAAAATAAGCAAGTTTTAATGTTGAAAAGGATTTTTAGATCATAAGATCCAATTCTATCATTCGATAGATAAATGAATGAACAAAGTTAAATCATACAGACAGCTGTTGGATTAGAATCTAGACCTATAGTCTCTGGGCTGCCTCTGCAAACAGGCCCAAGACGAAAGAATTGGTATGGATCTACCCCAGAATGACTCAGCCCCAGCCTCCTTATATCATCACTAGTACCATAAGTATACGTAAGGTTGTGATGCACACAAATTTGTCATTTAACATACCTTTCCATCTTCTCTGTGTCACTAGTGACCAGCTCTCCAGGACATGCCATTCACATTGTCCTACTCTTCTTGGTAAACTTGATTTGAGCAAAGAATCTATAATCTGTAGATACTAACATCTGATCCCCTCACACATGTTAACAGGGAAACACTTTCCTTACTATATAACTTCAAAGATAGGCCTCATGGCCCCAGGATAGGTCAAACTGTGACATGTTAGTAATTAAAGAAAATCTGGACACAATAGTCTCTGAGAAGGCACACCTTCCTCCCCATGCTTCAAACAGCTTTCGAGGTTGGCTTCTCATTAGGCAGAGTTGGAAATTTGATTTCAATAATAACAACAAGAAATAGTTAATACAGACTCAGCATATGTATATGGTATTGAGGATGTTATAGAAATTCTTTCCTCTTTGCAAAACCTTCTTATCCCTATTTTACATATGAAGGTGTGGGGAGAAGGCAAATAACCCACTTCAGATATGAACCCTCATCAATGTTGTGTGTTTCTTTTGAATGATCATGCAGTACAATTTCTTGCCCTCCTCTGCTTTCTATATGCTAGCATTCTCAAGGTCACACTTGGTCCCTGTCATCACATTTCCCCCAAATTCTAAGCTAATGTCTGCATGGCAAAGTTCTAGTGCTCACAGCATGGTTTCTGAAGGATCATAATTTTAATATATCTCAGTTTTGAAGTAACATGATAAATACATAAACATAATGAAATATTTATGTTTATTAAATTCTGTGGGCAAGAAACACACTAAAAGCTGTCACTTAAGAAAATTAACCTTTCTATTTTATTATAACAAAAACTTATATAACATGTGATAATATATTTTAATAATTAAGGTATATGTGCATTATGGTTTTGTATATTTACGTTATATTGGTATACATACTAACTGCTAGCCATCATCAATAAGTGATGTGAGGAATATAAAAATAAGTGATTCAAGTATACTAAAGATTTCTAGAGCTGATAGTATAGGACTCCAAAGTCCTAAAAGTAGGTTGGAACAAAGTGCCTTGAGAATACTGCAGAGAGCTACAGGCAATGAGAAGATCAGGACACTCATTTCTTGCTGAGGTGATCAATGAAGATTTCATGGAAGTGTTCAGATCTGAGGTGGAACTTAACATATGAGTAGGATTGGAAAGAACTGAGGTGGAATAACTAGATTTCAAGGAGAAAACAAAGAGAAGGTTAATGGAAATATGAAACATCCAGGTTTTACTAAGTACGTTTGGAGAACAGTGTGTGTCTGAACTAGAAAGAAACATTCTATCTGCAGCACTGCAAGTTTAGTATAATGAAGAAATATAAACTTGTGAATAGTATTTTCAAACTATTAGCATTAGGAAAGTTTGAAAACTGAATAAGTGAAGATTAGTGATGGAGAAAACAATTAGGAGGTTTTGACAAACAATATACAATTACAGTTTTATCTTCTATTATGCAATAACTATCTTACATATATTACTTGAGTTATCTCTACAACATACCTAAAATGTGGATGCCAACTGTTTATAGGCCAAGCCATTAAAATTCAAGGTGATAAATAGCTTATCCAAGGTCACAAAAATTTTAAGAAAGAGGAAAGTTTTCAGATTCAAGAAAATGAAGAATGATTAACATTTGATAATTAAATGGTCATTGGAAAGCAATTTCTTCAGGGGGTTGAATCCTAATGGCAGATACTAAACATAAAATATTATGATTCTAATTTCATAAATGAAGTGTTGAGTAAAATATATGATGGTGGGATTAAATTAGCTGAGGGATTCTTGTGTGTTTATAAAGATATTTTGGGAAGGAATGACTTGATGGCTAGAAGTGTTTGGATGGGTATAGGTTAACTGAACACTTATAACAAAGTCAAAGGATAGTAAAAGATAAAGGAGAGAACTTTAGAAAATTCACAGAAGTTTCAAAGAACTAGTAATACTGAACAGCTACAAATGGATTTGAAATTGATCCTTTATCAATTCATGAATTCATAATGGATTGAAGACATATAAATTTTATAGAGAATAATTGTTCTCCAGCTACTACATATAAAGCTGACTTAAGCTGTCTGTTTCAGAGTTCTATCAATTTTCAACTGTGTGAATATATAATGAGTCTATTCTAATGTTAACTAGTTGATTTTAGTTCATAGTTTCTCCTTGGCACTAATTTCCTAATAAACTCTTATTTTGAAAAATAAAACTAAATACATCTATATGTACATCTGATATGTCTCTCTCTCTCTCTCTCTCTCTCTCTCTCTCTCTCTCTCTCTATATATATATATATATATATATATATATATATATATATTTCAAGCATACTTTGTAAGGCAATAGAGTTTGGATTTGCATTTCAAAAGTGAAGACAGCTTCTTGAGTAAAGCCTCTATTAATTAACTATTGCATTGATTTAGTATGTCATTACTCTATCAGCTCTGAATTTTTGAGCTGAGTGGGATTAGTTTGAAAAAAAACAATGCAAAATGCTTGATTTTGTTAGCATCTTATTTATTTATATTTGGTGGAAATTTTTAAGAACAATATTGCTTGGTGTTTTTAAACTCTACTGGTGATAAATAAATTAATTATAAGAGCAGAACTTGTTAATTTGGGTCAGAAACAAATGCATGGGCAGTATAAAGTACATGGGATAAAGAATCTAAACCTACCAGGTATGTCAGCTTAAAAAGTCAAGGTAATTCAGTTGTAGGTTATTATTTGAGAGACTTCAAGGTGTATTTTATGCTGATCAAACTAATTATACACTATAGAATACTTTCTAGGATAATTGATGCTTTGTCTTATCACTTTCTCTTGTCCTATTGTTTTGTTAGTAGTTAAATTTAATTTGATGTTACTTTAGGGTAAGTAATAATCTAGTAAACAAAAAAGCCCCAAATGAGAGGGCAAAAAGAAAAGAGGCATGTGTCTAAAAATATTCTTGGTACGCTTTAATTTTTCTCAGCATGCCTGAGCTTGAAATATGTAAATTTAAGTCAAATCATATGCATATTTTCCAACTACTTACCTGAATTATTGTTAACATATTTACATTTGTGTTTCAATTGAATTTTTCCATTGGTACTATATTTCCAAAACTCCCTCTATATTTTTACAATTGGCTTTGTACAAACTGTACTTTTCACCTTCACTCTGCAGAATACTCAGTTTGTCACCAACTTGAGTCAGAAGCCATATCTCTACCTTTACTCTGTCAGTGTAAAGGATGATTCCCTATTGCTTGTTTCTTAATATTCCAAGTCTTCAAGTTCCTGTACTATGAGAGACATTAGGGACATGGCATGCACCTGGGTAATCCTTGTGAATATTCAACAAATATTATTGAAAATATGTTGGCTTGCAAAATATTACATTCAACTTTATATTCTCAGTTGAAACATCATAGTTTGACGTGATCCATTAGTAGTAAGAACAATACACAATAGATTGAAACAATAACTCTTGTTATATTGGGTGAAATTTGTTCCTGTTATATCTCTACGAAGTGGGAAAGAATAGTTTTTTTAAAAGATGACTGTAATACTCTGGACCTGTTAGTCATTAAATAAAATAATATTGATATAATCAGAAAATAAATAGGTATATAATGGGAAAAATATGTAGCTATGGAAAAATGTGTTGCTGTTGTAGTAAACACTGTGAAGAGTTCAGCAATAGTTATTTTACCAAACATATAGAAAGATACAAAAGTTCATGGTTTACTTCCTACTTAAAATATTATATAACAGATTTAGAGGAACATCATGTAGAATCAAATAGGAGTGAAATCAAATAGGAGAGAAAGATCTTCCAGGAAGTAAGATCAAGAGTAGATAATCTCTTCCAAACATTTAGGAGTAGTCCAAAATGCTCATTAATTTACAAAAATATACATTTTGGGCCTGATATCATGTTTTCAAGATCTTGGTTACTTAATATACAACTGTCCAACTAAAGTAACTCCTAGGTCTCAGAATTTCCATCTACTGCTACCAATGTGCTAATAACACATTTAACGTTAAAGTTATGTGACTCTATCAACAAACCAGTTTACACTGCAAGTTTATTTTACTCTATAATAAGTATGGTGAAGATCATTGTTTCTCATAGAAACTTGCACAGCAAGGCCTACAGAATAGCTTCCCAAAAGTGAGCCAAAAGATTGCACCCAAAAACTTTCAGTATAAATAAAAAGCCTAGAACTTAAATATTAACATTAGATGCCCAATTAATTTTAAAGCTAAAATAGCTTGTTTTGAATAAAAGGTGAGAGAGAGAAGCCTGTTTTAAAATCAAGTATACCTGAAAATGATGTGTAGACTTCTAATTGTCAATGGTTGTTTTTAATGTTCAGTCAAGTAGTACTAGTCCAAACTGAGATTCCCAGCTGATAATTATAATAAATTCTGATTTTAAAAGATGGTCATTATAACAAGGTTTTATTTTTCAATAGGAGAAAGGAAATAACAGAAGAGTAATTATAGAAAAAGAAAGGATATATGTTATTTTTGTTTTATTTTGTTTATCAGCAAAAGAGTTACTACATATAAGGAAAAGCTTCAGAACAGGATTACACATTAGTTTAACCATGGTTTCCCTGTGTTTATATGAAATATTCAGTCCCAAACATCTTGTTTAATTCCTTTTCTATGATAAAAATTATGTTTATATCATTTAGAAATTACAGTAGCTTTAAGAAGAACTCTAAGCAAATACATCAAAAAGTGACATACATTTTGTAGATATTTGTTTCCAAGAAAATGTCTGTACCTTAAATGACTGAGAAAAGCTGTCTTAAACACATTCATTCTATAGAAGGCTTTTGAGCATAGTCAAATGATAATGCCCCCTACAATATTCTTATTTAAATTACAAGTATTTAAACATGTTTTTAATGCTTAGGCTTTCAATATAATTAATAAAATACTTTTGACTGTTTTTGCATTAGTCAGAATAAAAAGTGGTGTCAAATTATAGTTGATATTAATAGAAACCTAAGATAGTTAATTATAATAAAAGCTGATCAGAATAATTAGTTGAAGAGATCAATATGCAAAATTAATAGACAAGTAAGAATAATCCCAGCTCTTTTGAGTGTTTATAATATACTAAGCACTCTGACAAATGATTTGTAAGTTTTAGAACTGAATGGAAACTGAGGTAAAGGAATATTAGCAAATAATTACCGGAAGACACACAGCTAGTAAGAAGTAGATTTGAGATTAAATTCAATATTGCTCCATGGATTGCACTCCTTACCACTTCATTATGCCAAGCAGTAATAAATGTATTACATGTATCTTGAAATTGTTCTTAATATTCTTAATTTAGAATTATTAAAATTATACATTAAAATGTTAGTATAGTGAAATACTTTAGAGTTGATTATGACTTTTTATTTGTTTTTCAATAAAATGATTTAATATAAAGTATTTAATTTCGTTTTTGTGTCATACATTCTCATGAGCTTTGGAACTTGAGAAAAAATATCTTGTAATTTTTTTCTCTGGAAGTCAGAATGTCACATGAGAGGTTTGTAGATAAAAATAATAATTATTTATTTTGGGAGTGTCTGTCACAATTTACTACGTAGTTATGAAAGTTCATTTGCTGGCATTTGAAAAATAATAGAATATAGAGGAAAAGAAAGAAGAAAGTTTATGAGTAATCAAAAGAGAATATCAGGGGATTAAGGAAAATCTCATACATAAGTGATTTTCAATATGTCTTTTGTGATTTGAACATAACAATCTTTCTTTGTCATAGCTAATGCGACATTTTGCCAGTGGAAACATATATTTATTTCTCTGATAGTAATAATAATGATGGTGAGATTGCCAATATGTCCCTATTAAACATAAAATTATTTTGGCAAATTTCCAGAATACTGCCAATAATTTATTAATAGAAGGCCACAGGCTAAAACTAGGGTAGAGGGAGGATTTTAATTTACAAGGATTAATTAAATGCTTACCTTAGAGTGAGACATGAAAAGGAATATATAAATGGATAAAGTCATCCCTGCTTTGAATTGCCCTGAAGATAAAAAATGGAAGAAAATAACTATAAATCACTTCTAATAAACTCTTGAACACATAGCAGTAATTTGTAAACAGTTATTGAGCACAATGGGAATAATTAATACTGGCTAAGAGGGAATGATTGGGAGGCTAGATTCCACTGGACTGCCATTCCTGAGCTGTGTCTTAGAAGATGAGTGTAAACTCACTGGGGTGAAGGGTATTTGCGGAGAATAAAGCAAAATATATGAGATGAAAGGTGTAGCCAGTCAGTCCATCTTCCTTAGAGAATGGGGAGATTGCATAATGTCCTTGAAGCATACAGGAGGGCAGCCTTGGATGTTGAAAAAAAAATGCATTCTTGTTGAGGGAGTACTTGCTGGAATTGAGGAGCATGCTGATAGGGCAGCTTCATTTGAATATAGGCAAACTAAGTCTATGTATTAAGATGGGCTTGAAGGTGGAGGTTTAGTTTAGAGAAGTGTGCTCATGTCTGAAACAGGCAAAATTAGCTTATTCAGGAAGAAGAAATAGGTTTGGCTAATGAGTCAAGAAAAACCAGGGAAAGACAGGAAGTTGGACAGACCAATAAGTAATGATTTAGGAGCTGCATATTTAAGTTTGAAATACTATGATTCAAAATTTTAACCATTTTGAAACCAACAAAAATACTACCCGTGGTAATCTGAAAACAACTTATTATGGTTTGAATTAATCCTATAACATAATAAATTTGTCATGAGAGACATTTATTGAAGCATAATATCTATACAATAGGAAAAAGTTTTAAAATAGCTATGTTAGCAACAGATTTTTATTATTAGCTTGATAGTTAAATCACAATAAGTATATTAATCACATATTGATGTGTATTTATCATAAAAAATAACTGACTTATTAAATTGAAATCAAGTTGCTTTTTAAGATTCTTAATTTGCACTGTGACCAGTCATCCCATTGATTATATGTTTAAGTACAGTTCTAATTGATCATGGAGTTTTTTGCTATAAATCACAGAGAGGGAATGACAGATTTCACATGTTGGTTGTGGCTTAATGACAAATTTCACAGTTTGAATAGAAAAAGGATATAAACACACACAGGAATAAGGTAGTTACATGGATTCATGATGCGAAAAGTTCTTTGCTAATGCATGCAGATGCATTGATAAATCGAATGTGAAAATACAAAGAGAATATTAAGCAGCGAGAAAATCAAAGAATGTGCTATCAGTTGCATCTACTCAATCTTTTTGTTTAATAGTAAAAGATTGACATATATAGGATTTAATGTTAAATATTCATAACATATTAATTAAAGCATACCGCTTCATTATAAAATATTGAGTAAACATTTCAAGGTGCTTATAAAACTTACATACACACACACACATATCTGTAAAGGCTTCATATATGAGGGAAATAATTATATTTCTGTTAAAAATTTTAAAAATGAGTTGAAAAGAAATAGCATGTAGTGGTATAGGTTTGTTTACTATATAAACACAGCTAAGAACGAGGGAAAAAAATGAACTGTTTTATTTACATCCTACCTCTTTTACTTTAAAATGCCTTTTTTGGAAGTATGTATACTTTTCACCAGTGTCTATTAATGTCAACAATTTACAGGACTGTAGCTCATTCGTTATCTCTTGCTCTGGCCTATGTCTAGATAGTGCAAGATAGCTATAAACCTGCAGAAATCTCATGTAAAAATTTTGGCTCTGAGTACATAAAGTTGAGAGGTGCTGAAAATTTGGGTGGACTTCTAGCTACAAAGCCCAATTTTGTTTGTTTCTCTATTATTGTGATGACATCATTCAGACTAATTTTATAGGTACTTCTATTTCTAGGTGAACTTGGTGTCTTTTCACAAAAATGCTAAAATGACTACTTTTGTTCTCAGCTATAGTCGTAGTCACTTGGAGGCACTGAAACAGCTCTATTAGCAAAATGAAGTGTCCAATATTGCTCTAGACATATGCAATTGCTGGTAAAGAATGAAATTGAATGCACAAATGCATAGCCACTTAACTGCAGATGTATATTTTATAATGTTTCCTTTGTTCTTTATTTACTTCTAATTTCAAATTTGTTATTTATTGATTTCTTTGTTCTACATGTCTTTGTGCTTTTGAATGGTCTCTTTACTACACAGAGAAAGGAAGAAAGGAAAGAGGAGAGAGAGAGGAGGTTGGGAGAGATGGGGAGAGAGTCAGAGTCTGATATTCCACAAGAAAATATCATAGAAAACCTTTTAATTTCAGTGGAATTTTGTGACTTTTTGAACATACATGGACTTTCTAGACACTTATCTTTCATACTATTAAACTTGAACTGTACTCAAATATCAAGCATGGTTTTAGAATTAGAACGATTCATTTGAACCAAAACAAAATAATCTTGACAGGCAATTGAATCAAATGTATTCTAGATATTATACTTGTTGACATTACTTTTTATAGCCATCTAATTTTCTTCTTCCCCTTTTCTTCTTTTTCTCTTTTTGAGGATAGAGTAATGATATACTTTGCTAGTCTAAGGTAAATTCATGGGATTTCAATGGCAGCACCAACTCTGCAAACAATAGGAAATTACCCTGTTGTTTTGGAATTTGGGTCCACAAATTCCTTAATACTTACAAATAGTCACATACAGGGGAGATTTCCTTCATGTAATTCATACCTCTCTGGAGATAAAATATGAGTTGATTATTCTCCATGTCTGTTCAGATCATATAAAAAAGATGGTACTCTCAGTTTGGAGTTATAGCTCAGTGGCAGAGCACTTGCCTAGCATGTGTGAGGCACTGTGATTGATCCTCAGCACCACATGAAAATAAACAAATAAAGGCCTTCTGTCCATTTACAACTACAAAAAAAGAATTTAAAAAAAAAAGATGGTACTCTCAGTAACAATTTCAGTAAAATCATTGACTCAGGAGATTTCAAGATATTTACCAAAGAAGCCTAATTTGGTGAAGGAGAAGGCTCTGAGCTTCTGTCTGGAGAGATTTTAGGAAGCTTGTAGGAAAAAGTGATGAGTGAGGGATGACTTGTGAAGTTATGCTGAATGGGAAGAGCCTGGTTATGTTATGGTTTGTTGGGCATTATTACTGAACCAAATTATGTTTTATTAAACAATTGACAAAATTTAATAATCACTTATTAATGACAAACATTAATAGTTGATAAAAAGAGCAGTACTGGTATAAAGGCAGTTTACAAGAATAAATTTTTACCCTTTATCAATATAGGAGCCTTCTTACTATCTACATTGCCTAATTTCATTCTGAGTTTTAAACATATGATAATCATAGCATAAAATATACTTTACATACACATAGAAAAGGCACTAAAGATAATTTCTACTTTAAATAAAACCATCCCAAAATTAGTAACTTCTACAAAGATATTTCCATTTAAATTAAATGGTCATCAAATATGAAATTTTGTTTAAATTTTATGCTTTACAATATTTTCACTGGGTCAGATGATTTGCATATCCTAAGTTTTTAAGTAATTGATTTTATTCTCCCTGCTCTGTAGGTGCAAAATGTAGCATATAATAAATGAGAGAACACAAGGCTATGTGACCCAAAATCTAGTGAGTCTTGTCACTGAACTACACTATCTTAAAATGACATGATTTAATAATTCATATTCCCAATAATAATAATAAAAGAAGTTTGAATGTCATTATGCTAAGATGACTTATTAAATCTTCCAATTAAATAGATTATATGAGTTTTGATTGAATGCAAAAATGTATCATCATGATAGTGGTGACTGTGCCATTGGGTTCTAAGAGAGGAACCTGATATCCACTTCATCATATGAAGCATGGAATTATCCAGAAATAAGTGAGGAGAGATACAAAAATGTGGCTAAAAATACAGTGCAGACATACTTAGCTTGGTAATCAAGTTGAAAAAAATAATTTTAATGTAAATTGAAAAAGATGATCTAAGAACAGAAATACTGAAAGGAAATAAAATACTGAAAATATTGCATATTGTAATAAGATCAGATGATGACATTTTCCCAATATTTTTATTTTATTATTACTATTTTAGTACATTATAGTTATACATAAAAGCAGGGTTATTTTGACATATTCATAAATGCATGTAACATAATTTTCTCCATTTCAATCCTCAATTATGCCCTCTTACCTCCCCCAATCCCCTTCCTCTACTCTATTGGTCTTGCTTTTATTTACTTAATTATTATTTGATGTGTTATAGTTAGATATAAAATCAGAATGCATTGTGATATCTTTATACATGCTCATAAATAGATGAATTGACAAAGAACATGTGATATTTATACTCAGCCATAAAGAGGAATGAAATTATGTCCTTTGCTGGCAAATGGATAGAACTAGAGAATATCATGTTAATTGAAATAAACCAGACTCACAAAGTCAAGAGTCAAATGTTTTCTCTCTTATGTGGAAACTAAAGAGAAAAAAGGAATGAAAAAAGTGATCTCCCAATATTTATTTTTTTTAATTTTAAATCTACAGAAATATTGTAACATTAGTGTGAAAACATCAATATACCCTCCACCTGGATTCACCTATTTTTATTAATTGCTAGTATTTTGTCATATACCTAATTTTTTATTACTACTACTACAATTATTAGTTTTATGAACTATTTGGGAATAAGTTGCAGACATTGAACACTTTATCCCCAAATATTTCAATGTGTTTCCTATATTATAGCATATGCATATACCTTACAATATAATTACAATGTTAAAAGAAATGTAATATTGATACTATTCTGTTAATCAATATGCTTTTCACATTCTCATTTCTCCACTTGTATCAATGATGTTATATATATACTTTTATTTTAGACTCAGTTTAGGCAAGGATCATGCATTGCCTTTACTTTTCATGATCTATTGGGTTTCTTTAATGTGGTACCAACTTCTCTTTATCTTTTATAACACAGATCTTTTCAAGAAGCCAGGCCAGTTGTGCTGAGTAACGTTCCTTCTATGTGGATTTTCCTGATGGTTTGGTTTGCTCATGTTTAGTTTCAAGCTAGTATCTATTCCTGGTTTTTGTGCCATTCACAGATGGTTGATAAAAGTCTCCATTCCCTCTTGGACTCCTGCATGGTTCAGTCTCTTTTCAGTCATTGTATTAATTAGGAAACAGGCTAATCTAATGTAAAAAAAGATCCACATTTTTGGAGCACACACAAGATGGCTTTCACGCGTAATAGTCTACAGTGAGCAATCTGCTATCTCAGTGGAGTGGCTTTGCTCCATGAGGTCACTCAGGGACCCAATTTCTTTCTATCTTGTTGTTCCATCATGGTGATACTCAAGCTTTTGTTCTTCTCAAAGTCAAAGTTGTCTCATCTGAATTTCAACCTTAGCGATCTGTTGAACTTATTTCTTCACTTCACATGAAAGAAACAGGCTCAGAGTGGAATTATAGATGAAATGGAGTAGCCCAAAATGAAGTGGAGGGACAGGTATCAATCAGACTAGGCTTCTGAGATGCCATTATTCAAAGTACACCACTAAGCGTCATTGAAATTATTTAAGTAAAATACAGCAAAAATTAAATATTTGTTTCATTTATATTATATTAAAATATGTTTATTTTTCTGTCCTTTTCCTTGATACTAGTTTTTTTACTATCACTTAACACTCTTATTCACCTTTGTAATTTTTACTCTTTGTTCTACTCATCTACTCTGTGAAAGAGAAATCCCTAGAGAATATCCAACTCTTCTTTTCTCTTTAAATAATCGGCGTTTCTAAATACTTATTATCACTCAAATTTCAGCTTGTCTGTATATTTTAATAGACTGGCATTTACTGTGATACACCTGCATTTATTTTTTTAATATAACCTCAGTGATACTGAAAATTTTTAAGCCTCAATGTGAAGAATTATCTGGTTTTTCTCATACAGTAATGGAGATCTGCATATTGGCACTCTGCATATCACTGCTGCCCTGATGTTAGATTGAAAATGTACAGACTGAAACATCCGTGCATGAATCTGTACATGTGTGATCTTTATTTCTTTGGAATTTAATAGTTGTTTTCCTTTCTTTCTCTCTCTCTCTCTTTCTCTCCTCCTCCTCCTCCTTCTCCTTCTCCTCCTTCTCCTTCTTCTTTATCCACATAATGAGGGAAAACCTACCTCTTACTAGTCGTTACCATATATTTTAATATGTAAATGGTTTCAGTGAAAATAGTGATACTTCTAAGAATATGTGAATGTTTGAGTAGATAAAAAATGAAAGTATAAATCAGAAAATGGTTTCCATATACATTTCCAAGAATTGTCTAATTAGTTTTCATGTAAATTTATTGGTTATGGAGTACTATAGCATAAAAAAAAGTACAAACAAAAAATCTTTAAGTAGTTGCACCTAAAAAAAACAAAATAAAACAAGAAATGCCTCTCCCTTGTCCTCATTTCTCTTTAGAGACAGATTTGTTATCAAAAGAATACAATTTTGGCCAACTGTTCTCCTTTGAACTTCTTTGTTTTGTTGTTATTATAAAAGGAACTGGACTTTCTCAATTAACTCTCATATTCAGATTGTCCTTTTTATTTTGCATTGAAACTATCTGTTGCCCATTTTCTGTATTGTATGAATCCTAGACACTCACTAAATTACACCTTTTGGTGTTTAACACTGTGGTTAAAAGCATGCAATCCAGTAATTATGACAGAGTTCTTCTAATCCATTTGTAAGTTGCTAATTTTAGTTAATTTATTTATCATGCCTCTGTTTTCACTTCCTCGTTGGTAAGATGATGATAGTAGTGGTGTCATGTGAGTGCCTGACACACTGTAAGTGCTCAATAAGGTTAATAATTATGATTTTGTCACATATATCTACACTTAATTCAAATATCAACTAAAAAAAATACCAGTCTCTAAACATAGCAGACAGTAAGCTATAAACAGGAAGAAAAACAAAATGTAAGTTAAGTCTTTAGAAACTTCTAGATCTAACAGGGAAACAAAAGTGCCACCTCCCCAATTAAACCTCAATTATAAACCATCGAACAGTGTTATATACAGGACAAAATGGGAATATAGACAAGAGTGTCAAAATTTTGGACCTCATCTCTGTGAACTACAAGTGTTTATAGTCAGTAAATGAAAATATAAGTATCATTTCAGGCAGCAGGTTTCTTGAAATACAAAAAAAAAAAAAACTCTTTAATACTAGTACCTAGTTTTATAGTCATGTTTTTTCACTGGTAACTGACATTCTCTAGTAAAAATAATCTCATGGAGCTTTAAACTGTCAAGAAGGAAAGAAAGCCAAAAGAAGGGAAGGAGGATGGAATGAAGGAAGGAAGAAACAAAATGATTCTTTT
Organism: Marmota marmota marmota; assembly: GCF_001458135.2. Lineage (NCBI taxonomy): Eukaryota > Metazoa > Chordata > Mammalia > Rodentia > Sciuridae > Marmota > Marmota marmota. The sequence continues at coordinate 28,234,684 of NW_025999968.1, read as the reverse complement.
AAACCATCTACACTGCTTCCCTCATTTTACAACTGTTTCGCCATTTCACTTATGAAATCATCTGTCTGTGGAGATCACAGCACATCAGTTAAGATACACCACCTGACACTTATATGTCAAATTCACCTTGGGTCTTTTAACTATAAGCTCTCTGAGGGAACAATCTGGCTTATCTGAATCTGACCCATCAGTGTTATTTCAAGAATGGTACCAAAGGACTTGTGAAGATTAAGATATCCTGAAGATCACTATTATTCTTGCCTCTGCCGTTTTATAAATTTGGTCTTTATGCTCAAGAGGAAACTCTTAAACTTCTTTTCATCCCTCTGACAGAGAGGTTTAGAAAATGTGCTTATGTATCTTATCTTTAAGGAAAAATTCCAACCCCATCGCTCCCCTCTGTTCCACTCATGTCAGTGAAAAGCATAAAATCAGCATTGCTTATATAGGGACCAAGAGAATTTACAACTAAATCTCCCAAGTCCCAGACTGTCAGAAATCCATAAAGGAACAAACTCAAACTAACCCATACACTGAAGAAAATCATTTCACAGTCTATTATACAAATACAAAGTGTGATTAAATATCTCTTCATGAAAGTGATAGTTATTCTCAAACATGTGAACAGACACTGTGAATATGAAGCCAGACCTCTAAGCTATTGGCAAGCAGCACTGACTCATATCCAAGAGCCCAGTATCCTCTCTCTTGTCATGTCCTTGGGTACTAGAGTGATGAATTCACACGGAATGGAATTACAACTAGAGAGATGATATAAAAATGAATAACTGAAAACATTGGTATCAAGCACTGTTTTGATATGAAGAACATAAAATGCTTAATTTAATCAAATAATCAAGAAAGTTTTATTATTTGGCTTGTATCTCACTGCAGGATGTACATTACAAAATTTAACATGAACTAAAGAAATTTCTGTATGAAGTTCATAGATTAACTAGTAAACAAACACAAGCCCAGGTGAAAGATGTTAGAGAGATAATAGAGATAATATTGGTTCTATTCCAAAAGAAACTACCTTTATGAAATTTCTATAAGAAATACCTGTAATTTTAGTTATAAGATTAGAAGTGCTTCTTCTTTATGTATTGATTTTTGTAGTGCCAGGGATGGAACCTAGGATCTCACATGTGTTAGACAACCTCTTCTCTCACTGAACTCCATCCCCAGACCCTGAATTTCTACTTTGCTACCAATAGCCCATTTTCTCAGTGATTTTTGTAAAATCATTAAACACAATAAAATAACATTTTAAAAATAAATTTTAATTTTAAACATTTGTGCAATCCTTAGAACAACTTTCAAACAATGATTCAATATCATCTGGAACAAAATGCAAAGTCATAGTCCTGGGATATTGCTATCATTAGAACTTACAAAGATCATCAAATTTGTCTAGACACACTTTTTCCTGATGTTGGCATATGTTTCTGTGACAGCACTGTTGGATCATTTCTAACTTTAGTCAAATGCCTCTGAAATTTGGGAGAATACCACTTTGTATAAAAATTTATGTCTTTGAGAGCGTTCTAGTTGTTAAAAAAAAAATATTTTGAGATGAAGTCCACCAACTAGTGAGTTTCATTTGTAAATAAGATGTGCTTTATTTTGTTATTTCTTTAAAAGAAAATAAAGCTCAAAGAGTGTTCTTTCCAGATAATGTTCTTCAACAATGAGAGGTGCCTGCTAACAACAGAGTGCTGTCATATGCCAATACAGGAGGTGACCTCTGTTCCCACAAAAGTATTCAGTGGTTTCCTTGGAACATGTAATCAAACTGAACATATGACTAGTATCTCTCAGATTAAAAAAAAAAAACACCTATATTTATTTATTACAATTAGGTATTAAAAACACCATAAATGCAAAATAATGAATTGTGCTTTAGGGGTGTTATATAAACCAGTATATAGAGGCTCCTTTCAAATTCATTTTTAAAATAAAAAAAATAAGATCTGTTCATGAATGAAACATTTAAAGGAAGTAAGGAAAGAATAATCCTAAGGGAAAATCATATTCCTATGTTAATAACTTATAAGCATTCTACCTGTTAAAAGCAATAACTTTGAAAATTTGAATTAAATTCTTATGAGATTTATTTTGCCCAGCACATATAATAAGAAATAATTTATAATGTATTATGTCTTTATACACCCTTTCTTAGTTTGATGCAATTACTGTACTCTGTTGTAATAGTGAAAACCTTTAATAAAAGAAGACTCAAATTTATTCTAGGAAGAGACTCATTTCTACTAACTTGTATTGCTTCAAATCTTTTTAAATTTTTTTTTTCCTTTGGAAATCTGAAAAAATCCTTTGATTTGGATAATGAACACAAGATTTTCAGATTTTTGTAATCCATCAAAATGCTTTTGACACATCAAGAAATTACCAAATCAGCACTGGCCTGACCACGATGACAACTTGTCAGACTGATATGACCGTCCTACCTAGGCATTTCATGTTTTGTAGATAAGAAGTTGAGAAGTGAGTAAAACTACAGTACAAAAGCACAGAGAATTCTCCATTTCCATTCCATTGCTTACATCTTCTCCAAAGATTAGGTAGTTTTACCAAATTAAAGTCTATACTTTAGTTTAAAACTGGAAAGTGAAAATGTGAACACACATGAAACTGTAAGCCTAGAAAATTAGCTCAAACAATTTTGCTTGCTTTATATATGGGTGGGGTCTATTTTCATATGGTTAAATATGGGGAAAAAAGTATCAGTTCTTATAAACTGTTTGCATAAATGCTCCCGGCAATTGGAAATAGTGGTTTGGAAGGAATGGCAGAGCAACAGTTTTCTATGTCAGCATATCACCCTCATACAAGACTTCTGCAGGCAAGGTGGTACATGCCTGCAATCCCAGTGACTTTGGTGGCTAAAGCAGGAGGATTGGAAGTTCAAAACCAGACTCAGCAACTTGTGAGATCCTAAGCAAATTAGTGAGACCCTGTCTCAAAATTGAACAAATAAAAATTTTAAAAAGGACTGGGAACAGTGCTCAGTGATTAAGCACCCTGAGTTTAATCCCCAGTATTAATACATACATACATACATACATATGACAGATGTAAATAAATATTACACTGTCACCTTTGCAATGCATAATTTCAATTGAAGGAGGAATTATTATTTTTACTGCATTCTAACACAGTTTAGATCTATTGAACGTAAGTACTATGTACACTTTCAATCCATATAGATGAGCACTCTAAAGGCATACCACAGTATGGAGGTTACCTTTCTAAAAGGGTATTATTATACACAATATTGACTGGCACTCTGTAAGAGAGGGTGAAAATGGAGAAAATTTAGGGAGGTGTCTATAAAGATTTTTGTCTTATATTAATAATAAATTCTATCATATGCTGATTTGGAGTTTGTTTATAATGAATCTTAGCACTGTGATAGATATCAGAAAAAATTTGCTCCTTGTTTTACTTTGATTAAACATAAAACATTGATTTTAAATCTGCTTTTCATGTATAGCTCTCAATATTTTTATTACAATATTATAAGTAGAAAGATATTTCATATTAGGTTTATATCTACCAAACTTGATTGTTATTCATTTTGGAAAATAGTATGTAAAGTAAAAACTTTTAAAATTGTATTATTTTAAACAATGAGGCAAAGTTATAACTCCAAACAATAAGTTTCAATAAAATCCTGTCAGATTTATAACGGATATTTATATTCAATCATTTATTCCTAATTGATTTAGAACAAAAACTAAATATTGGAGTATGACTTTGCACAGCATATTCTTTGTAGATTTGGGATTGCTTTCTAGTTAAATTGAAAGGTCATTAGAAAGGAAGAAAGATTAAATGATATCAGAGTGACAACTCAACTTATGACAATAATTATAAACATTCTATTAAGATGAATATAACTGATTTATCAGCTTTCTGTTAGTCATCACTGATGTCCCTTAGTAGCAGGTAGTATTGGAAATATTAAATTAAACAGTTTAATTTACAATGAAATGAAATGAATCTCAGTAGAATAAATCAAATGTATCACCCATGAAGGGTAATTATCATTTTCTCAAAAAAGACATCCATGACTGAGTTATGTCTTCTCACACTAAGAAAGTAATGGAAGCTATTTCTAGGTATGTATTTATATCCCCTCATTTTATTTTTAACATTTTGTTATAATTTCCCCTGATTTTTCTAAAATATTATCAATAAAACAGTCATTACTTTGTCAGTTACTGTTGACAGCAGAAATGTTCCATATGTGGTTGAAAACTATCAATTATTAATTCAAAATCTGTAAATTGTAGACACTATAATGATTACAATGAGTATCTATTTTCCCCTAAACTTTAGCATTGCAAATTCCATTATTAATGATCCCACATTTTCACACTCATCCCCCCACCTTATTTTTTTCCTTAAAAGCAGCTAGATATACATAAAAGAGAAGTCGAAATTGCCTGCTGGCTAGTAAGTCAGTGCTTAGCTGGGCTTCAATCACTGAGGGCAGAAATGAAACCCATTAAGGAGGAGGAATATTTAACTGTCACAGTTAAAGCCCTGGTCCTTCAAATAGTTTCTAGAGACTGTAGAGTCAAACTGGAGACTTTTTCTTTGAACTGTGTGTAGGAATGTTAGTTAAATTGCTTTCATTAGCATTAGTAAGAGGCCCCAAGGCCAGCATAGCACTTGAAAATACTGGCAGTAAAGCAAACTTGAATTAAAATGTTATTTTAGTAAATATTCCTTCCTTATTTTGTATGTCTTTAGAAACTTTGCATTTGATGTTATCAACTTTCAGATCATTAAGATGACCTTTGTGTTGCTGAATAGAACTCAGTTCCAAGAACAATGACACTTTATTTCAGGCTCTGGCTTTGTAATTCCTTCTGCTTTCTATTAGAAAGCATCTCATCTTACCTGCACAGATGCACATGAAAGATTGTTAATTTGAAATGGATCCATACAACTTTTTCTTTAAGACTCTATGTGTGACAGATACGCGTGTGTATGTATATAGATATGAGTATATATGTATATATATATACACACATACATATATATATATGTTTATATTCATATAAATACAAATGTTCATATATGCACACAGTGGAACCACCTATAATTGTATAAAAGCAGTACTTTCCATAGCAAATGTTAAATATTCACATAAGAGAAAATAAAAGACTATTTGAATCACAATGGTTTAGCCTCCTGAGTGTGCTGTATCCTGAGGATATGAGTACTACATAGCTAGAACATGAGACATCATTGAGACTCTGTAAGTTCTCAAATTAAGATAATGGTGGGGTTTTTCATGTGCTAAAATTCTACTATTCTGTTAGTTTAAATGTGGTATTCAAAAAAAAAAAAAAAGAAAGAAAATGTAATATAATCACGCTAACAAAACAAAGCAAAATTTAAAAAAAAATCTATGTGTGTGTGTGTGTGTATCCCAGAGAAAATGTCAGCCCTCCAACAGTTCATTTCTCATTTTAGTTGGAAACGAGTTTCCAAAGTTTTTATTGAAGATATAAGTTAGTTAGAAAATTGGACAATTGTGAGCAATCAAATCTAGTAAAGGTACAGCAAACGAATAGCAGGTACTGGTATGACTCTTCCTAGATTCCCTGGATTTTCACATCCTGATGAGGTTCTCTGCTCTATTTCAAAATAACCACTTGCAAATGCTTCCCTAAGCTCTGGAGTTGTTTGAGTGTTGGGCCGAACAGTATGAATCGGCAGTAATAAAAGCATCAGCAGGATTCATTTGCAGCCCCCTGCCAGGAGACACTTTACCTTAGCAGCTCAAATTATATTGAATTGTAATGAATGAAGAAGTGGATCCCTGCCAGGGAATAGTTTGTAACTTGGAAAAGTAGATATAATTACATAATAATTCTGCCTTTGCGGAAGGTGCCTCTGCTTTAGGAGTACCTGATGTTATTTACAGCTGTTACTTGCAGGCCTGTTTAGTCATCGTGTTGGTATATCAATCAAACCCAGGAATTTTATGTTCTTTTTATTCCTACTTTACAACTAAACAAAAAATGTACTGGCATCTATTTCACTCCTGCAATCTATCTAGGGTTTCAGCATCTTAACTCCTAATACTGCATAGCAGGTTTCTTTACAGATTATAGATATCAATAATAAGAAAGTATATTCATAGCTTCACCCCCCCTTCCATATATATATTTGGTTGCGCTAGGATACCTGCTTGAACTAAAGTATTAGTATTTGTACACTTATATCATGCAGGTGAATCCTATATGAAAAAAAGTAAAAGCTCAAAAGGAGATTACATGGGAATATTTTATCTAAACCCACAAATTCTTTAAAACACACAGAAAATATTTTCTGTTTGACTTTATCATTTTCTGTAAATTGACTTAATGTTATGAACCATAGATAATATATATTTAATACACAAGAATTATTCTAGCCTATTAATGTAGGATAATTTTATATAAATTATGATCACTACACAGTAAAATACATACATTGAAAACAAGATCATACTCTATATATGATGACTATGGTTATTTAAAAAAATTCTACAGTTAGTTTTAACAACATATAGAAACATAACAGTTAACCTGCCATCATGTAACTGTAATTTCTGTGAATTTCAAATGGTATAGTAGGGACACAACTTTTGTACATAATCATATTGTGAATTTTAAGGTAACATTTCAAAGATATTTTGGAATACCTTGGGGGAGGCACTTTTCTTACAGCGCAAAGGATAATAAAGTTGAATTGTCACTCAGTGTTTAACTGTGAAATATATGTATGTTTCAGAAATATAGCACAAGTTTTGTCAACAAAATGATGAATAAAGTCTGAGGAAAGAATAAAGTAATGCAAATACTGGTGATACAGAGAATAGAAAGAAAATGACCTCATCAACAATACTGAGAACAATGTCTGAATCGGTTTAGGTTTATAGACTCGATGTGAATTATTCTAAGCTAATAACATATATTTAACTAAAAACATTTTTTAAGAGATAGGAAAGAGAAAAACAATGATGATTAGTGATGGCCTCAGGTGTCAGGCATAGTTTTAGATGGGCTTGCACGTATTTTACCATTTGTTACGGTTTAGATGTGAGGTATCTCCCAAAATCTTAGGTATCAGAAAATTAAAGAAACTTTAGTGGGAAAATGATTGGGTTATGAGAGCTTTAGACTAACCAGTGCATTAATCCCCTTATAGGGATTAACTGGGTGGTAACTGTAGGCAGGTAGGATGTGGCTGGAAGAGATGGGTCATTGAGGGGATATGCCTTTGGGGTATATATTTTGTCCATGGTTAGAGGAACTCTCTCTGCTTCCTGGCTGTCATGTCCAGAGCTGTTTTACTCTATACCTTTTTGCCTTGATGTTGTTCTTCACCTTAGATCCAAAGCAACAGAGTTGGTCATCTATGACTGACACCTCTGAAACCATAGACCCCAAATAAACCTTCTCCTCTAAAATTGTTCTTGTCAAGTCTTTTGGTAACAAAGATGAAAAAGCTTACTAAAACACCATTTAATCTGCACACGCACAAACAAAAAATGAAGTTGACATTTTTCAAGAAGTTTCCTTTAGATATAGAGAAGATAAGAAACTTTACCTAGGCCAACTTCTAAATGGAAGTCACCAGATGATAATCAAAGGTCTAGCAAAGACAAAAACTTGCTGTTCTATTCTTTCCCACTCCTAGACTGGAAATTGCATTAAAAAGTTGGTTACAAATGAGCAGATGGGTCACACAACTCTGTGGCATTAAAATTCTCATTTTCTTCACATAAAATATTAGAATAATGAAAAGAACTATGTCATTGAGTTTTTATGCCAAATATTTGAGCTTGCTTTTCTCTATAGTCTAGTCCCCATAGGGATAGAGATACTACTTATGATATAAATAAGGAATTGTAGTAAAACATGTTTAATGTTCTTGATCTATTTCAGATGCTTGTAACATATTTTTTCCTGTATTATTTTGTCCTCTATTATTTATAGGAATGTGGATTATGTTAGAAACTGGGACCTGACCTTTTGCTAGTACTCTCTGTAAATTCATGAATGCAGGAAGTTCAAACATTTCCTGGGTTGATCTCTTCTTTCCACTCCAGCTATCTATCATTCCTTAAAAATCTTAAGATTTCATTGTGGTGAATTTCCATTTTGATCCATGCTTGATGATCTTTAATCATGATCTTTATTGTATGGGAATGATTTTTTCCCTCTACTCTCTTCCAATTGGCACAGTCTGATTTCTTATTTGAGACAAGCCAGTGATCCTCCTCTGTGGGAAACCTTCCCTGGCATTACTGCCAACATTACAGTGTAAAAACAGGTCCTCAGAATAATGATCCTCAATTGTTCATGTACATAAAAATCACCAGACTAGATCATCGAACAATGTATATCCTCAAGTTTTATCTCCACAAACTAATTAACAAGGTATGGAGTGATATCAAAGTATCTGCATTTTTAACTAATCAAGCAAATTATTCTCATATAGTCCTAGATTAGGAAGAAATGTAAAATTTCTACCAAGAATTCCTTTATAATAATTCAGTTATTACAAGGGACACGTAAGGGACATTTAACTCTTCTATTCTTTGAGCAGCCATCATTTTTCTTTTCCAACAATTGCTCAGTCTTTTCACTTCAGGTCTCAGGTAGAAAATCATCTCTTTAGACAGACTTTCTTGAAGGCTATCTCAAAACTACCTCCCACCCCATCTCCAGCTCATCTTCATGCTAACATGTGTCATCTCCAGCACCTGGTAGGAGAGCTGATTCATAGGCACTCATAAACATGTATTGAAAACTGGATGTACTGTTATTGTGGCAGCTCTAACAACAGTTTTATTCCAGAGGTTATAGCATGTTAAGGTTGACATATTTACATTTGTATACTGAAATAAATCTTTCACCAATTAAAATAAAATAGCATGCTAGACTATAGAAACTTTCATATTTTAGGCAAATATCTTTTCATTATATATATAATTTATAAATTATAAAGAGCTAAGATATTCACTTGAGCCAGCAAGTGAACTTATATGAGAATACAGATAAGAAAAATCAGAACTGAAGGAGTAAGTTAACAGGACAGTTTCTCCCCCAAATTAATTTCTTATAAACTACTTTTCTAATAATAGGTGTGTTTATCTGAGACATTTTAAACAATACAATTCTAACAATCATCTAAATTTTGATGTGAATATATTTATTTTCTTCCTAATTGATATTTTGATAAAGCACAAAAATAATAGCAATATTTTTGAACAATCAGTATTATGTCTCAAAATATAAACCTTTTTCAAGATGTTTTCGAATTTAAATCTCCATTGATGATAGCAATGTTATCCTTACACAAATTCACATTTTTTTAAAATTAATATTTGCCAACTGCTGCAAAATTGACTAGTTCAAAGACTTGAAACTTCATGTTATATCTTTGGTTTGTTATGATTTGCTTTTTTTTCCCTCTACAAAACTTAAATTAATTTTAATATGAATTAAGCAAATGAACAATAATACCAAAATCAAAATCATGTATCATTTGATGAGCTGTTTTATGACTGCATATTTTGTGCAAGAGAATTTTGTTGGCTTAACATAGAGAATTTTGTTGGCTTAACATAAGCAAAGTATTTTGGCTGGTTCCTTAATATATGGCTAATTCCCTTTATCACCATATGGTTTGTAACTTCAACCATAAGTGTATAAATTATAAAGAGCTAAAATTAGACTATGTCCCAAACAGCAACCCATTCAAAGATCCCCATGAGGTAAACGTCTTGATTTCATTACTCCCTTTATGGTGCACTTCTGTGAGTATTTTCGAAAATTTCCAGTGTTTATATAACAAGCCCCAAGTTCACAGTCAATTTGTTTAGAGTCACAGTAGGACAAAACTTTTCTTCATGGAAGACTGAATCCAAATTATATGTCTTGAAAATATAATGTGTTGTTTATATGGAAATTTAATGTGAGCTATCATCTGACTTTAGATAAAAATCTAACAGAAAATAGAATAACTTCTGTATTGTTTTATTGAAAGGTTTATTTTAATTCCAACGGCTATGCTTAGAAATTTAGTGTACAGCCTTAGGAATTCAGTATAATAAACCATTGTCAAGTATGCATGCTATTCATCAAATCTATTGACATCAACTTTAGACATTCTCAAAGCTAGAAATAATATCAATAAATGTAATTTACTGAGTTTTTTTAGAATAAAATCCTGACTAATCATAGTATTTTGATTAAATAATATTTGTGGCTGTTACTATTATTTATTTATTTTTGTTAGGTGTAATGTTGCAAACAAATGAAGAGCTTTTTCTTGTTGTTGTTTCCAGCTTTGTAACTGTAACTTTGTTGAACACTCTCCCATGATTGTTGAATTTCTGCTTTAAGAACTCTAGCCTGCTGAAGATAATGCATCTTTATTAATGATATCAACATTTTTCAAACTAGGCACTATTACTTTCTAATCACATGAACTAATGCTGTTAAATCATTGTGTCTATAAACCTTGTTTTCCTAATTTTGAAACAAATATAATAATTCTTATATCACTATATTATGAAACATAGTGACTTTGAAAAGAAAAATGGGATAATCTATTAGGTTGAACCATGTGAATTGCCAATCACCATGTCAGTGATGCACAATTTTACATATTACTTTTATCAGGGGCATGTTCAAATAATACTAATGTCCATGCATCATGATACACCAATTAAAATCAAAATTTTAAGGGTAGAAAAGGGACATCAGAATTTTCTTAAATTCAAAAGGTGATTGTAATGCACCTTCAAGATTAAGAACCACTAATAGATGCAATCCTGTTCTCAGAGTATTGTCTCCACTTTTACGTGGTCAATCGCTGTATGCACGAAATGGTTTTCCATGCAAAAGGACAAAGAGAAGATGAAGGGGGGGAACTGTTAATGAGCTCCAAAAGTGATAATAATAACATTCCAATAACATTCCAATTCAATTTTGTGCAATATAACAGTAAAACCATGACCTCCACAAGTGAGTAAATGACAAAGCACTTAACATTTGTTGCCACAATGCTATCAGTTCTGCCTGATGTTGGACAATAAAGGATAAGGTAAAATTTTAATTAAGCAGGAGCCCTAAACAAAACACCTATGGAATTGTATGATCAGACTCCTGAAATAAAATATAAATAAAAAGGAGAAATCTGTTAGATCAAATTCTAGGGTTCTTTGTAAAGAGACAAAACTCCCTTGCTTCAGACTTTGGGCATACAGACAAGAATCTAGATGACATGTCTTGAATGTAGGAAAGAAAAAGAGGATAAAATGAAGTGACTAAGCATAACCCCAGGTATTGTCAATAAAGTATTAAAGATATGCTACTACATTCATCACAGACCAAGTTACTTATAAAGAGACCATTTTCTTAAATATATTAGAAGAATTGCAAGATGTGAATTCTAAAGTTTTCTTATTTTATATAGATGTCTTTTTATGAGATTTGTGGACTAAACTATGTACTGAATTTAAGATATTGCCTGGGATTTATTTTTATTTTGAATAATTTTCAACTATTTTACTCTTCTATGTCCTTTTTAAAAAGTTCATATAATTGCATCCACTTGCTGACTATACTTTAAGTGAATTTGACATGGTTTCTCTTCCTGTATAACACTGTATGTGAAAAAGTTTGTAAAATTACTGTCAAACCCATACAGAATTAGTATTTGCTTTCTTTCTTTGGAAATTTTTGAAAACCATAATATCCTGGAATTAATTACAACATGATGAATGTGTAAATAATTTATTTCATTATAAATATTGAAATTTTATAATTTGTGTCTGTATATTATCCCAGACATACACTTGACATATTCTCCATGATTTATATCAAATCAATCATCTTGGATGTAATTTTGTTAATTCTAAATAGCTAACTTTCTGATATGACAATGAGATTTCTTGACAAAAACTACCCAGTAACTTTAAAAATAAGAATAAAATTATTTGAAAAACAGAATGATATCTATTTGTACATATATTTAACAATTTATTCACACAACTATGGCTCAGTGTTTCTTGACCTATAAAATAAAGACCAAACATTTCTTATGTCATAAAAGTGTTGTAAAAATTAAATTACTTAGTTCAAGAGAAATCTAAGCATAGCACCAATATATTTTAAAAGCTTAAATAAGTAACAAGTTGACAAAATGAAGAATTTCAGTATATACTTCTTAAGATTTCTTCCTTTGGAGCTTGTTCTAAAACCTCACTGCTCTATTTCTTCTATATTTTTAACACAATCTCATTAAAATGGTAAAGATCATGTCATGACTGATGCACAAAAATTTTCTTAGAATAGAGGAATAAAAGTCACTTACAGGAATAGAACCTAAGATCTTCTTTCAGTTTTTGACATATTCTACTCTATCATGCTGCCTCTAGTTTTCTACACAGTAAAATTATTTATGAATAGGTAAAAGTTGTTACAGATTTAACCATAACTGTTCTGAAAACTAGTTAGAGTTGCCTCGTAAAAGTAATTTTCAAGATGGTTTCTTCAGTAGAATTTCTACTATTGTTGCATATTCTAAAAATTTTAAAGTATATTGTTCAGTTTTTCTTCAATATTTTGTATGTTGTAACTCTTACAACTAAGGGGAAGAAATCTTTGAATTAAAGTTTATTCTAAATTAGTCTAGCATTGAATTATCTTGTTATGTTAGTATAATAATGAAGTAATTTGCTATATCACACAGAAATTAAACATAACAAAAATTGAAATACAAAAATTCTATAAATAATATATACACTATTCTAGGTGTTTGTAATGACAATTACTTTGATTTGAATATACAAGAATGTGTTAGTGAAAATATATCTATTTATTAATTCATTCAATAGGTAATTGTGGAATGTCTATTATATGTCATTATAAAATTGGCTTAATAGGAAGAATAACCAACAATTATCCTGAAAGCTAAACATTAACATTATGCTGACTTCTTTTTGGTATTATTTCAGTGATAAATTATCTGCCAATGACTAAATCATGTATTTTCTATTTTCATTGAAAAATGTGTGTACAAAGGTTATACATTTTCTAAAATAAAGAAATGTAAAGATAAATCTGCATATTGATATTAAATCACATCATATAAACTAGGTTTTCAAATCAAAATTATAATGTCATTTAATTATAATAATCTTTTTTTGCATTTAATATGATCCAAATTTGAAATAATTCTTTTTTTTCATTTTCTTTTCATAGGGCCTTAGGGAAAAGGTATTGTTAAGTTTATTTCTTTCTAGAACAGAAAACAGAATTTCCAAAAATGACAATAACTTAGCCAAGGGCATCTAATAAGTGAATGTAATAACAGAGCTCAACAGGGTATCGTCCACAACCCATGATCTGGTTTCCTTGAGGTCAGATAATATATGGAAGAGGACAAATTTGTTACAAGCCTTTAGGTGACAATAAGGCCAAAACAAGGCTCCTAGACCACTAGAATCAAGTGTCATCAAAGGTACCCAAGCATCCCACAGCTTTTCCATTCAATATTCTGTTGATCCTATATCACACAAGGCAGTAAATAATCTCATAAGTAACATTTATAAAGAGGATATTTCCTAGGACAAAAACTTGATCTTTTGATGCAACAAGCCCTCTTAACACATTAGGATTATTCAGTAAATGTTGATTTACAACCATCATTATCTCTTAATTGAGTATGTAGATATTACAGATGTCTCCTGAACACTCAAATTAAACAAGACAGAATATTCTTTAGAAGATTTCAATTTGAAAGGAAAGCTATAATTTAAACAACTATATAAAATGAATGAATTTGAAAGTACATGGAAAGAGTATTATATCATGAATAAAGAAGTTAGCTCTCTTTCTGGACATTTTCCAAATTTATAATACTTCATTTCTGTATTTCCTAAATTTTTCTACCAAATAATGAGCTCCACAAAAATAGACACAACTAAAGTTATACATATGTGTAAAATATATTTTTGAATATTAAATGTTTGTTATTTAACCAAGATTATGATGATTAGATCAAAAAGTATTTTCTCTCTAAATAGTTTTTTTTAGTATGTTTCAGCAGAACTAGTTATGAGTTTTATATTTCAGTCAGCTTTAGATCGCTGTGATCAAAAGATTCAACCAGAACAATTTGTAGGAGGAAAAGATGATTTAGACTCACACTAAAAGAGGCTTAGTTCATAGTCAGCAGACTCCAAAGCTCTGGGTTGGAGGTGAGGCAGAACATCATGGTGAAGGATTGTGGCAAAGGAGAGGAGCGCAGAACATGGCAGGTAAGAAGCAAAGGGAGTTATGCTCACCAAGGACAAAATATAAACCCTGAAGGAATGCCCCCAGAGACCTACTTCCTCCAACCACACCCTACCTGCCTGTCTGTGCATTAATTCTCTGATTAGGTCACAGCTCTCATAAACTAATAATTTCACCTCTGAACCTTCTTGTATTGTCACACAAATGAACTGTTGGAGGACACCTAATATTCAAACCATAACAGTGTATCTTAAGAAATCTGCAGAATGTCAATGTTTGAAATCTACTGCATATCAAATATACTTATGTTTTTCTTGGCACAGAGAGTGTGTTTCAGTGTTTTTACTCTATTTTCTACCTTCTCTTTTTCTGAGATTACTTTTTAGTAATTATGGAAATGCTACTTGATACTTCTTAAATTTTGCTTAAATGCTTTACTTATTCATGCATAATTTTTCCTCCCTGAATCTATCTTTCTTTATAGGGGTCAGTATTTATTTAATCTTAAAATATATTATCAGTAAATCACAAGCATACATATGTAATTTACACAAAAGACAGTTACTAGTTTTTTTCTTTTTTTACTTTAGTAGTTTCAAATATTTTCTTATAAATTTAGAAAATATTTTTTAATAATGTAAAATAAGAAGAGCACAAATTGAAACAATATTTATGATTCTGTAGGTGAAGGTGCAGACTAGTCTCCTGGTTATAGGTAAATAAGAACCCAAAATATATACTGTCTGTTATATTTTAAAACAAATTTATAGTTTGTTTTTTAAAACCTATGATGTATGAAAGATGCTACAAACCGGCTTTTATAATTATATCACTTTAAAGTCTAATATTGTATCACAGAAGACACCAGGCAAATGTCCATGAAACATCAAAAGTAGAGAGATAGTAAGGTAGTCTACTGTCAGCAATACACATCACTATTAGCCAAGATTGCATCACACACTACAGTAATGTACTTGCTCTGATATTTGACACCTTGTTTGAAATTCAGGACAAAATTTTAGAAGATGTAGGGAAATGTGTTGGCTTAAAGCTAGTGAAACAATTTTCTCTACCACGTGCCATTGACTTTTCCAGGTATCAAGTTCAGCTAACTTCTCGTATGTTCCACATCCAGGATTTGTCTTGCTCTTTTTCATGGTTATTCTTTTTGTTTCCCCAAAACTGTCAATCTATAATGTGCCTCCTCATTTGGCTTATAATTAAAAGGCATATATTATCATATCACTTTAATGTTAATTTGTAATGAACAAGGTTTTTTTTCCCCCCCTGATATAATTTGAGAGTAGATACTAATATGGAAACAAGTGGTGTCATCAAGAGAGAAGGAGGTTCCAGGCATGGTGGCACATACCTGTTATCCAGCTACTGGTGGGAGAGGGTACCTTGAGGCAGGAGGATCACAAGCTCAAGGCCAATCTTGGTGATTCAGTGATCCTCTGTCTCAAAATAAAATTTGAGAGAGAGAGAGAGAGAGAGAGAGAGAGAGAGAAGGTTTCAGGACAGAGGGTATAACAACTTTGAATCACTAATATCAAGTGTACAAGAACAATAGTAACCCAAAATGGGAAATGAAAAGTGACATGGAAATAGTGGTAAATATCAAAGACAGAATGTTTCTGGTTGACCTCCGTGTGATTTTTATGATCTAAAATCTTAAGGAGGCAAAATAATTTCATAAAATAGAAAAGTGCTGTCCACATTAGCATTTGTCAATTCATACATTCATTCATTCACTCATTCAAATCATGTTTATCAAGTGCCAAGCAATATACTAGCTGCTCAGAGAGGACCTTGTTCCTTAATAGCTTTGTTTTTTAAAACCTATGACATATGAAAGATGCTACAAACCAGCTTTTATAATTATATCACTTTAAAGTCTAATATTGTATCACAGAAGACACCAGGCAAATGTCCATGAAGCATCAAAAGTTTGTGACATTTGGGAGTCTTCTGCCTTTGCTTTTTGTGGACCCTGTGCATCTCACTGCCATAGTACTTTCCACCAAATATTGTAGTATTGTAGTCATCTGTTTATTTTTTTCTTTTTCATTGTGAAGATTATAAATCTTATTTTTGTATTTCCACTACTAAATAAAATGCCATAACAGTCACAGGTTTTCATTGTTGAATAAATGAGCAAAGCACTATCCTTGCTTAAATCTCTGATCCCAAACACATAGCCTTCTATGATTAAATTTAAAATGCTAAAGGGAAGGTTTGAGAATTGGGAGAGTGTATTATGAGAGAGTTTGTAATGATCATGTTGAGAAAATAACATTCAGTCTATTCTCAATTCTAATCTGGCATTCACTGGGAGGAAGGGTCAGTATGGCATTTAGCAGAACAGAGGCTATAAGCTAAAGAAGCACACAGCATTCTTTAGAGAACAGCAGGAGGACTGGTGTGTCAGGAACCTTGGGAAGGCAGACTAGAAGGCAAGACAGGGGCCAGACTGTGACAGGATTCAAGGTGATGGAAAATGATTACTTCCTAAAGGTGGCAATTTGTTGGCAGAGGTGAGAGAACAATCCATAGCACTTGAGAGGATGTATAAGTGAAAAAGAACTATTAAAAAGAGGCCATTTTAGATTTGTTGCAGAAGTTCAGTGAGAACGTGATCAAAGTCTAAGTCAAGGTTTTGGCACTAGGTGGAACATATACTCTGGAATTTAAGGATATCTTTGAGGGGCATTTCTATTTGGCTTCAAAAGGTGGGTCTGATTCACCTCAGTCTTGACCTAATTGATACTCTATTATGCTTACATTCCATATACAGGTGAATATTATTTGAAGTATTAAATAAAGGAGGTAACCATCATCAGTATAAGATCAGAGCCTAATACCTACTCCAAGCTACTCAAGTCTAGCTTTATAACTTAAAACATATTACACTTTAAATCAGAACTTCCACCATGACATTAAATGTCATGAGTATGTGTCACTTTTAATGTATTATATTAGTGCATTATAGTTTCTAACTCTTAAAGCTATTGTTTCATCACCTTTTCACTTAAAAAATAAATAGTAATAGATAATGTTGTTCTTCCAATTACCCATTATTAAAACAAAACAAATAAACACCTCTCTCTTCTGCCCAAAACTTCATTTCTGGAATCACACAAAATCCATACAACTACAGGGAGAAAAAGTCATAATATGTTGGCTTCCAGAATAATCGCCTAATAGCATAGTTGTGAGGTGAAAAAGGAAATAATGAGAGCTGGACATTTCTAACTAAACTAAAAGCAACTGAAGAAGCCAACTTTCTGAGTCTTGATAGGTTATCCACCCACTCTCTTAAAAAAAATTCTATTGTTTGGAGAGGGAGAAGGGAGCCTGGGGTTATTATCTAGCAAAATTATATTTAATATCTTGAAGAAGATCAGAGATATCCAAAATAATGGCTGTAATGTAGATATCTAAGGTGTGTGCACTCACCTCATAGTTCTAGGACATTCCATTTCTTTGACTTCAAAATAGAGCTTGGAAATTCACTTTACAGGGCTGAGATGGAAGTGGGTGCACAGAAAAAATATTAGAAAGAAATCTCTCTTATGCATTTGCCCAAGTCCAATGGAAGGGTTTACCTTGCAGAGTTCAGTGAAGAGCGTTTCCTCAGATGTGGATAGACAGAACTTTCTAATATTAACTTCCTAAGTTCTGGTTAAATGCGGATATTCCTAAGGGGATAGATTCAAAGATTCTGGAATAAGGCCAAAATTTGACAATATATGTATATTATTTAAAATATATACCTAAGAATTACAGGTTTACTACTAAAATTAGCAAGTAAAGTATTAAAGTATTACGTAGAAGAAATGATACAATAGAAAAATTGAAAATGGAAGTAAATCAAACATTTAATTCATAGCAAAGAGAAAGAATAGAGTGGAAATTTTAAAAAGCTTATCAGGAAAATTTTAAAAGCTCATCACTTTTCATTGCAATTAGATGAAAAAAGAAATAAAAAATTTAATCAATTATGCTGGCAAAATTTTTAGGAAAAAAACTTGTCTATTGTTTGCTCAGATAACCTAACTTTATAAGATAATTGCCCAAACTTTCATTTAACTTTACCTCTGAAGATATTGCTTGGAAATGATATTAATGAGATGGTAGTAATAATGAAATACCTCATAGAAAAAATGATTCATTATTCACTGCAGTATATTCAAGAAAGTTTCAAGTTGCATAATTATGATAGGAGCAGAAAATGACAAAGATAGAAGAAATTTTGTTACAGGGTATATTTTAAATATGGTATTTGGGAAATGACTGTGAAAGATATTTTTCCCTGAAATGAGAACAAACTCATCTGCCTCACTTTCTTTTTTACCATGTTTCATCATAATGTTTTCCCTTGTTGAATTTAAATGACTGTGACATTCTTTTTCCTACCTTGGCATATTTTTCAAGGAGATATTGTCTTAGGTATATTAATAATTCTAAAATATGTTGTAAAGACTGGTTTTAATTGGAAAAACAATTATAATATTGATTGTTCATGGTTCAATTTCTTGGCAGATATTTCTTCAGCAAACTACTGTTGACCATAAAAATGAAATTGTGATTTTGAATTATATTGTGCTTGTTTAATGTAGCATGCACACTTTCCTGGCTCAGTGTGGGCTG
This sequence comes from Marmota marmota marmota, assembly GCF_001458135.2. Lineage (NCBI taxonomy): Eukaryota > Metazoa > Chordata > Mammalia > Rodentia > Sciuridae > Marmota > Marmota marmota. The sequence continues at coordinate 28,215,695 of NW_025999968.1, read as the reverse complement.
TTTCACAAAATTGTAAAAACTGGCCTGTTTTGTTTTTTTTTTTTTTCCCCTCCAGCATAGGCTGGTACACCACATGAATTATTCAACTTGTTGAAGCATCCCAGAAAATTTTTCTTTGTTAAAATTGTAGCAACAAATAGAAATTAATTATTTGTTACAACACAAAGAACTTTTAAGATATATTCCCAATTTTGTTTTACATTGAAGTCTTGATTTGCAAATGTGAGTGAAAGATTGACTTTAAATTTCCAGAGATGATTAGCTGCCAGCTCTAATCAAATTGAGAAGTAATTAGCAAATCAAAACTTGATTAGCTCTTTGCTTGATTTACTAAAATTATAGTTTATGCAGTTTAAATAATGGGGGAGGGGAGTTGTCTGTACTCCAGATAACAGTACTATGTTGGGGCAGGAGGGCAACCCACCACTTTATTTTCTAAACCTGACAATATTTTTCTCTTTGTGCTAGATAATTCATTGCTGCCCATTAGTCTTGTCTTTTCTTTTTTTGAGAAAAAAACTTTCTACTATTTTCATATAAAATATAATAAATTATATGTAATTTAATTTTTAAGGATCATTTCTAACATACATAGAGTCATTGTTTGATCATGTATGATCATGTATGTTGGCTATGTAAATGATTTTTTAAAATTCCTGGGTATAAAAGGTTTGCAAGAAATGCTGACCTGTGCACTAAATTAGTGTACATTAAGATATCTGTGTGAAGCTGGATAGTCATGTGTGTGTTTAGCAGGAACTACTCTGGTGGGCTTCCACTTCAGAGCACAGCAGGCTGGGTGGTCTGAACAGTACAAGTTTACCTTCTTTCAGTTCTTGAGACTGAATGTTCAAGGTCATGGGGCCAGTAGGGCTGATGTCTGCTGATGGCTTGCTTTCTGCTTACAGATAACCATTGTCTTGCCATGCCCTCACATGGTTTTTCTTAATATATGCAAAGACAGAAACAGACAAACAGAAAAAGAAGAAAAACAAGAGACTAGAGAGACCTTTTCTGTCTCTTCCTCTTTTTGGAAGGATATAAAACCTAATGGATTAGGACCCCTCCCTATGACTTTGTTTAACCTCAATTACTTCCTTATAGGCCTTATTTCCAAATACAGTCACATTGGGATTTAGAGCTTCAGCATATGAATTTGGCATGAGTATTTTTCAGTCCATAACTACCACTAAATTTTGTTTCTATACAAAACAGTCTACAAGCTAATGATACACAAGAAGAAAACTGTTGGTGTTCACTATTACTACCCAGCAGGGCAGGTGGAAGTGAGCTGCAGGATTCAGAAACTAAAATCTCCCCAGCACTCTTTCTATAAAAGTTAGAGATATAGTAACTGACTATAGACTGACTTTCTTAAAATGAGATTTTTTGTTTGTTTGTTTGCAGGTGCCAAGCCTTTGTCCAAAATTAAATATGAATGCCCTTAGCCAGATTTAGATATTAGAACTGTGACTCATTCATTTCTATAGCTGCAAGTGAAGTCACATGTCACTTAACAACAGGGCCACATTATGAGGAATGAGTCCTTAGGTGATTTCATCATTGTGGGAACATCAAGGAGTAAGCTTATAAAAATTACTACCACAGCACTAGTTTAAGGGACCATGAATCAGTATATACATGGGCCACCCTGACCCAAAAGTTGTTATGTAACACAAGACTTCATGCAATTTTATAACTTTGACATTTTTAGAATTACCAAGTTAGTGGCTCATTATTGTTTCTCTGCTATTTGTTTGGTGATTTAGTCATTCTCTCCTGGGCAAAGCCCTAAGGTTCAAAATGTTCACATACTTGCCAGGAATAGTAGCACAATTATCTGTGGATCTTCTCAGGAAGTGCATTTATCTTATAATTCTATTTTTAAAGGTGCACAAAAATCTTAATTGTTTAAAAACAATATCTAGGTCTTTAAGTATTAATCATAAGAATATATCCTTCTCTTACTCTCTCTCAAAGTATTCTACAAGACATATTTAGGTATCATTTATGTAATGTGTTAAAATTCTGATTTGTAGAAAATTAAAATTATAACTTATTTTTATTTGATATTTAATAATTCTGCTTTTCCCAGAAATAATTCTTTAGATGCTTTCAAGCAAGGCATTGAAAACATGGAACAGTCTTAGAAACACAACAAAACTGTTGAAGCAGTTATAAGAACAGCTGCATTTTAAATTAATTTTAAACAGCTGTCTTTATTTGAAATGAAGTAATAAAATTATAGAAACATCTTTCTAGCAAATGCATTTTCAAAAAAATATTATTTCAAACACATTATATTTTAGACAAACACTATACATTTATATAACTAGAAAACTATTGTTCTAGTTTTCTTTCTCATTTTGTTTTCTATATAAAAATTATAAACTTGCTCTTATGGGCCTTATTAGTCAGGCTGCTCTGCTAGAAGAATATCAAAGTTACTGAGTGAGTTTTAGGCAAGTATGAAAGTATATCTACTTAGTGAATAAAACTGTGTAAGAAAACAAAATATTTTAAAATAGAAACTATTTTTCTTATTATTCCCTTTACACAATTCATCTTTTAAATTTTAAAAAAAAAGGTATTCTCAGAAATGAACTTTGTAAAAGCAAATGCTGGGAAATAAATTATAACAAATATCTTCGCAATATGGATACAATGTTTTATTTGAAGAATGATGCATTGCCTTTTAAACTAAATACTCAGAAACAAAAAGAAACAACAAAAGAAAGATTGTTTTTCAAAAATTTATACTTTTGGAGGGAGAAAACAAGAAAATATGTGAGAAGTTAATGCTCAAAGCAGAACAGCATTCCTAATCTTCCTTATTCTCCTCATGATGTCTCTTTTAGAATTATCTTTGAACAAAATCTGCCTTCATGTATTAGGAAAGGGACATATCTAGGCCAGTACTACAATTGTTTACAGAACTTTGTGATCAGTTGAGGCACTTCTGCATGCATAGGCTTAATTCTAGTGGATCACTTCCTGTAATGAGTACAAGCACTGGAGAAAAAAAAAATTACATTCAATGCCAAACTGAAACACTTAAGCCCTTGTTCCTTCTCCTTTGGCAGATAGCATTTCCATGACCTGTGCATCTTCTGATTTCAAATCTTACCTATTCTTTAGGAGATAGACTGGGTATTGACCTTCACAATTACTTAAAGAGGTGCTGACCCAATTCCATACCCAATAATAACTTCACGATCAATTTTTAGGTAGAGATGTTTTGTTCGAAAGACTTGGTCTGAGAAATCTTCAAAACCTAACTAGCTTTCTGATAAGTAGTTGCTGGATTAAGTAAAAAATCAAGTATGAATGCAAAAACTGACTTGAAGTTTCTGACATGGTAATTTCCTCCAATGTCTTCTGTTATAATGATTATATTAATCATATTATTGATTATATGATTATAATAATCATATTCATAATATGAATATGATTATGAAAGCAGGCAATTTGTCCTCAATTCTACTCAATTTCCCAGTTCCACTGGAGAAAACCCACCCTTCCACTCATTATTTCCCTCTTATTATTTTATCAGATATTTACCGGCATTATCTAATTGTAAAAAAAAATAATTTCTCACTCAAATATACTTGCATCTTAAGAAGAAATGCTGTAAATAAATCACAAAATGTCTTGAAGACCCAAGGAAAGGAATAAAATTTTAGGCACCATAATGATTTGCAAAGAGAAGTTACTTGGATTGGTAGTTATTATGGTTGGTCCTTAACTCTATCAATAGAGTGGTCATCTATTATTGCTCATGGTTGAACACCAGGCCAGATTTAAAGTTTGAGAATAAAACATTTTTACAATATTTTTGATATCTGTTGTCTCATTTATTTACCTAATCTATTGTTTTACAATTTAAAACAGAAGTAGAGAAATCAGTTGTTTGGAGTTTCTACTTATCCTTGGCCTGTGGTAGAGCATCCATATAGTATGGGTCTCCTGTAGACTGGCAAGATGTGTCTGTAGAAAAACTCTATTTTAGTGATTTTTTTTTTCTACAAAGAAGTTAAATTTGTGATATTGGGCATTTTAACAATTTAGGCTTTGGTGTTACCATCTATAATATGAGGAGGGTTAAATTAGATCAGCGTTGACACACATTGGAAGTAAAATCCCCCAAAGTCCTCCCTAACCAGGAACCCATGGAAAAAGAAGAAAATAACTTGTCCTCTCTTTCTATTTTAAGTCATGAGTAGTTGTCCAAAAATTGCATTGCATTGCCATTGTGCTTCATATGGTTGCAGCACAGAAGACAGAACTTTCCTGCCGTCCCAAAATCTAGACACAATTGGGAAGTTTTCCTTTTAGTTTAAGATTGTTTATTTTGTCATTTCTTCTGCCTTGAATGTGCCTTACTGATGCTGGGTCCTAGTAAATTATGAAATATATACTTTGTACAATCAAATTACAAGTTCTTGAGTACATTATGACAATTAATAAAAACCCTTATTGTATCCCTAGAAAAATATGCATTCAGTTTCATCTATTTTGGAAATTTTGAAACGTTCTTGTAAAATGAATGTTTTAGTAATTTTGAATATTTGAACACAAAACTTGATTACATATACAGTTATTTTTGACAATTATTTTTTAGAAAATTCCATTTAATTTGTTTTATAACTCCTTATAGTAAAAGAGGCCAAAAAATAGTTGAGATGAAGTTTCATTTTTCAAATTTATTAAGATTGCTAATTCAAGAATTGCCATGGCCTTCATTTATTTAAATAGTGAAAATTCCAAAACCAAGTAGTTATCAATTCAGTTATTGCATATCAACACAGATTTCTGTTACCAATATAAAAATAAAAAAGGAATTGACTCACCACTCAGTCAATTAATGTTATAAGCTCTTCCTTGGCTTAATTCAATCTGCTTGGATGATTTCCCTTATTTCTCATACATTTCCCTTCTTCATTTATCTTGTTCTTTTATTAATTTCATTTCTTTCTTTCTTTTATATACTATTGAAATGATTTACCTCTTGCCCACCAAGGAATTGTTTCACAGTACTCTGGTCTGAACTTGAATACAGATTTTTTGCCCATGTTTCTATGGTGTAATTTAGGTAATTGACAGAGACAAAGCCAGTTCACAAAGTTAATTAAAATTTTCCATCTCTTCACTTTCAATTAGTTTCATTGATATGACACATTTTTTTTCCTATTTAATGTCTTACCATTATCACTAGGCAGTACACAGGTTATGCTAGTTTGTCAAATAAATAGTGATTATTAAAATAATCTTTAAGTAGACATTATTTTGATGTTTTAATTGTCCTCTTGTCTTTGAACAGCTGAGTGTTGTAATTAGTATTTACTTCGTTTATGTAGCAATTTTAATTTGTACTAGAAGCTTTTTTTTAAATTTTGCTGAGGACCACAAAAGGTTTGAAGCAAGGCAAATGAAGTAAGAAATAATAGTGTAATATATTTGTTATGGTATCTCTATGGCAGCAGCTGAAATATTTGCTTAAAATTATAGAATTTTTAAATTAATCCTGATTCTATATGTCACTCCTCCTGGTTTAAAAATGATTTATGATGTGGGTCAGATAAGTTGATCAAATTTTATTTAAACTAAAGGAACTTTACAGGAATGCTATTAAATTTTTTCATAGGTTAATATATTCAATTGAGGAGAAATCCAGTAGTCACTGAAAATTTTTTCCCATACTGAAATTTCACCTGGGTGACTTTATTCTGCATACACATACACACAATACAATTGTTAGTATCTTTTCTTTTGATGCGTTTTTGAATTCTGCTCTTTTGAAAGCCATGCAATATTCATAAGAATGAATCATCTGTCAAAAATAGTAGTTTATTTTCTTATGTTTTTACTCATAAGTTCTGACTCATCAAAAGCCTCCCTCTGTTTTTCCCTCCCACAGTGGATTTGATGTCATGTATAAGGGAGGAAATAAGTTGCTCTTTTGATGAATTGTGTTCATGCATATTCCACTTGTGCTCTACTCAGAAAGAAAGTTAACCGGTCTGGATAGAGAAATCCAATCAGTTTTAGAGTACATTATTCTTCTCTATGGAAACCACTTTAAATAATTTTAAGTTTTAAACCACTAACAAAAGCAATTTAGATAATTACATTACAAAAAGTGTTACTTGAATTTACAATACTTTAAAAATTCCTAAGAGATCATCTTAATTTTTTAAATTTGATGACCAATTTAATAGCAATGTCTACTTTCTAATAAAACCACTTCTCTTTCCTATGAGTTTTTTTTTTATTATTTAAAAATAAATAATTAATTATATGGACTCATTGATCAGTGAATTTGTTCATATTTTAATTTTTTGGTACTAAAAAAATGGAAGCCAGGGGTACTTTACCACTGAGTTACGTCCCCAGTGCTTTTTGTTTTTTACTTTGTGATAGGATCTTGCTAAATTGATGAGGCTGGCCTTAAACTTGTGATCATCCTGCCTCAGCCTCATGGATAGCTGGGATTACAGCATGTACCACTATACCAGGCAATCAGTGATTTTTTTTTTTTTTAGGACACCTGTAATGATCATTCTAAATGAATTATTTTACAGATAAAAAGTTTAACAAACAGCCATAAAATATGGCTGAAATATGCATTACTTCTGAATTTTCATCTTAAAGTATTTCCTGCAAAGTTCTAATGTTTATGTTTTTTGAAATCTGACAAAAATTTATTATAGAAACAAGCAACATTGATTTTTTGTTTTCCAACCTATACAACACTAAATGTCATCATCTTTGGGTACCTTTAGTTATGCTGCCTTAAAGAAAGAGACTTTCAGGAAATAGATGACATGGAAATAAAGGAAAAGCTTAAAGATGAACTCCATACAGGGTAGTTGCTGGGGTATCTCTCAGATCACCAAGGACATAATGATGCTCCAGTCTCCAGTTCAGCCATTGGCTCATTGTTGAGCCATGAATTCACTCTTACTTCACATCCTGGTGCAAATCCTAACAGTCAGTGGACTCCATCCAATTATGAATTATGTTTCATTTGGTAAAATAAGTGTCAATTATGGCCACTTGGAATTATGTCATGTTATACAAGAAGCAGATCTTCTTGGGAGAAGGAGTATGTGAGAGAGGATCGAGGAGGTGTGAGGATGATAGGGACAGCAGGAAGCAATTGATAGCCCACATATAGTCATTACATTAAGGCTCCTGCTTATTAGGGTTCCATTCACTCTGTGAATCTTTTCCTTTCTCTTTAATTCTCTCTGTAAATTCATGTAGCTCCAATTTGACTTTGTTATGTGTTTTCTATAAGCCGGTTATTTTGATGGCTATTTGTTTTATGTCAAAAAATAGATACTATTCAGGTAACTGAATGTCCTGGATGGGGGAAAACACTATATTTTCTGCATTCAGACCACCCCCAGCTCAGGAACCAAGGGTGCAGCCTTATGGAGAGTTCTTTCAGAAGTTCAGATTTTTCTGTATACCCATTACACTAGAAGAGAAGTTGAGAGAAACTTTCTGTGGCAAATGTGGCAAGTAGACAAAAGGTATTCCTGGAATAGGATTCACTAATTATGTTTGAAAAGACACAAAAGTACATGTGATGATTCTGGAGTAAGTCTTTTTGATTTCTGGAATACATGACTTTAGGGGATCAATGTTATCAGGTGTTGCCATAGTTTAAGTGAGATGTGAACTGAGAATTGGCCATACTGAAAGCTGATGATGACCTTGATAAGAGCAGATCAGTGGCCTTATTCAGGCCAAATACCTGGTTGGTATAGGCTTAAGAGAATGAATGTGGATAATTTGAAGATTGGATTAATATGTAATTCTTTTAAGAAAGTTTCCAATAAATGGGAACAGAGAGACTGGTTGGGTGCTTACTGGAGGGAAAAGTAATTTAAAAGAAGAATTTTTTAAGGAAGAAAGAAAACCATGGTTGTATGCTGATAGGGTTATGTCCAATGGTGAGAGAAGATATGACACTGTGACAGTAAAAGGTGAAAATTACTGAAGTTGTACCCTTGAGTACACAGGAAGGGATGGGAATTAGTACATAATAAGAACATACGCTTTGGCAAGGACTATGGGGAATTCACTCATTTTTTAACATAAGGGAATGTAGCGCATATATGCAGAATTGTCAATATATGATTAGTAAGAGCTTTCAAAAACTTTCCTCTGAGTGTCTTTTCCTCAATGAAATTAAGAATCATGGTTGCCAGCCAGGAGAGAGGAAAACAAGAAAAAGAGGTGTGAAGTCAAAGTCATTGAGACTGTGGTAAAACAAATAGCCTAGAGAAATACAGGAATTCTGAGTAGGAGTAAGGACCCACCCACTTACCACTAGAAGCCATAAATTTAAAATTATACCAGTCAGCCTTTGATTGTTCTTTACCCCAGGTTTAATTTTTTATTACTTCTTTGGAATGCCACATACTACTTTTAGGGTGATGGAAAGTTTCATGTGCATATTCCAAGTATAAATGTGTTACCTGGGGTCATGCATTTGTTAATTCTTGTGTTCTGTGCATCATTGACTATACACTCTAAATGTTTTTGTTAAGTGATTGATTGATGACTTTAGTAATAAATGAGAGAACATCACTGAAAATGTAGTTGCAAATAAAAATCTTAGACATCATTGAGTCCATTCACAATATTTTATGGTTAAAAAATTGAGAGCTAAATAGGTTAATGAACTGGTCATAGGTCATACTTAGTGAAGATTAAGAATCATAAAGTGGTGGGAATTCTCATTCTTTACTTTGGAATATCATATTTCAAATTGGCTTGCTTTGTTTAAACCACCAGTGTTCTTCTACAAACCCAAAAAGAGAAAAATTGCACTTTGATAATTTTTTAGTCCTAGTTATTTCTATCTAATTATCACATCTTAATAAAAACTATTATTGTTTGGCATTTACTACAAGTCAGGGACTGTATTAAAGACTTCACAAGAAAAATTTCACACAGTCTTCACATTAAACCTATCAAGTGAGAATACTTTTACAAATGGAGAAATGTGAAGCTTCTTCAATATAAATGAGTTGTTTAAAATCACAACTAATAAGAAATAAATAATAAATTTAAACCCAGACCCATGTTCCCAATCAGTTGAAGCTAGTGATTCTCAACCTTCAAAGGGCATCAGAATCACCAGAAGATCTTCTTAAAGCACAGATTAGTAGGTCCCATCCCTCAAGTTTCCTAGTGAATAGGTCTGAGATAAAGTTCCATAATTTTAATTTCTAACAACTTTTCACATTATGGTGTTGTAGCTAGCTCAAGAACACCTTTGAGAACCATTTTTGGTCTATTTTCCTCTTACTGGAAATATGTCCTGAATATTGCACCAAGAGTTCCTCTTCTTTTTATTCATCTCATCACTATCCTAATTCATGCTTCTTGATCATTAGTCTCCTCCCCCATTCACCTTGGAACATTGACATTGTAAAAACCTCATATATCCTACACTGGCGTTTTTGAATTAACAAATAAAAGTTACATGTTTTCCATTACTAAAAGCAGATGTTATCTTAAAATTTTATATGCTTAGTTTAATTATTTTGATTGTTATGGGAGCACGTTAGATTTTTTAAAATTTATAAAAATAAAACTAAAAAAAAACTCCCATAGAGGAATTTATTTATCATTATTAAAGCTTATATAGAATCTTAGAATATGTAAGAAAATATTTGCTACAGAACTTTAAAAATATTAAAGAAAAATATACCCAGACTATTACAATCACTTCTTATGAGAGTGTTCTTTCTCTGTCTCTCTGTATCCAAACTATACATCTTAACTAAATCAATGATTCTAAATTGAATTCTCATCAGTTCATGGCTCAGCTCAAGAATTTTCAATGAATCCCCTTTGCCTAATAAATTAAGCCTAAACTGAACACCTTGGAATTAGAGATACACAATATGGTATCAATTAGTTAGGTTTGGTTTCTCAATTCTGTCTCCCTGTGTTGCATTCAAAACATGTTTGTGCTACTGTTCAATATGTCCAAATCTTAGTACAACCAAGCCATTATGCATCCAACATAATTTTCCTAGAACATTTTTTCTTTTTTGGAATTTTACTCCTTCCTCTTGATTTCAATTTAAGAAATACCTTGTAGGAAGACTTTTCTAAACTCTTAGCTAGTTATATTTTCTCTCTCCTGCAGTCATTGTTTATAGAATTAGAGACAAAAAAAAAAGAAATGGGACTTAAACCTGGATCTAATAATTATTTCCATTTACTTAATTATTCATCATTGATTTTCTTTTCCAAAAAATAATAAAATTTTGCTGTAAGGCACTATACAGATTACATTAAGTAATACATTTAACAGGCAACACCACACTCCTCTAACATAGAAGATTCTCAATAAATGTTAGTTCTGATGATAGTCAAGAATCTGCAAGTTCTAAGTTACGTAAATGTCACTCACCTTACCTTGAGTAAAAGAAGGATTTGAGGTTTCAATAACTTACAGTAATAAATTATAGTCTATACCTAAGAAATGGTGTTATTACAGTTATTTCTATCTATTGGTGTCTCTATTTAGCTTTATTCTGTATGAGGGTTTTACTCACGGGCACAGTGATGGATATTTATATTATTACAATTAAATATTTGTATCAAGATATATGCAAATATATGTATGTTATTAGTTGAATTGTGATAGCTAAAATTTGTGTGTTATAGTCCTAGCCCCTAGGATTTCAAATGTGCTATTATTTGGAAACAGTGAAATTTCAGTTATCATTACATAAAGTGAGATTATAATGAAAGAGCATAGACCCCTAATCCAGCATGATTCGTGTTCTTTCAAAGGAGGGAAAGTTGAGCACAAAGACATAAACGCAAAAGTAGGCAGAAATCTACAAACCAAGAAATGGCAAGATTAACAAGTGCCGCAGTCCAGCTGGGCAAATAACCAGGAGGTGACAAGCGCTTGAAGGTTGAAACAGGAACTACTTTATTGCGAGTGAACTCAGAGGGAACTGTGTAGTGTGTGTGTATGTGTATGTGTGTGCATATGTGTCTAGAGTAACATCTTTTTGAATTACTGAAATGTCCAGTGAAACAACAAAAACAACCAAATTAAAAATTAATTCCTCCTTGTGTCCTCATATCATGTGAGAAGTTTCTGATGAATCTTGCTGGATCACTTCCCCACAGTGGGTCCAATCAGTGTGGAGGATGTAGTCCATGTTTCCCTTACCCTGAGAGAAATGTGATTAACAGCCTCATCATAATTGTTCTTAGTGAAAGTGGTGGTTTCCTCAAGAAGGTATTTCATCTTACCAGAACATATCTACTATGCTCTTCTCCCTTTCTTTAAAACTTTATCATTAATGTTTGGTATACTTAGAATCAACTATAAATGTGTTTTGAATTACCATTTATCTATTCTTCTGCTAACATTTTAAAAACTGAGGATGTGGATCATTTTTTTAATCCTAATATCAAAACATTTTTTCAAGAAAGGAATTCTCAGTAAAATTGCTGGGATAAAGTTAATTCAACTGAAAAGGAAAAAGCAATCCAAAAATAATGCAGAAATAAATATTTGCAAAAATACAAAGAAAAATATTTCAAGAAAGTGTGCTATTTGAAATTTTTATTTTCTGGTCTCTTTTAGTCCAGAGTTCCAGATGAAGCTCTCTTTGAAAATATAGCATTTGCACTTACTAATAAATTCAAAACCTTTTGTTGCTTTTATACTTACTAGTAAATTGAACAGGTGGATTAGAAATAAAACTTGTGACAGCTCTCAAAAGTGTGGTCCAAGGTGTTACACAGGACCTTGTTAAACTGCAGATCTTTGTTTCAGTTCACGTGCAGCAGGATCTAAAAATCACATATTTTACAAGTTCCAAGATGGGACTATTGTTGCTAAAATGTAGACTACACGTTGGGTAATAATGGTTTAGACTAGAGGACAAAGCATAGATCCAGTTTAACTGTGGACCTAATTTGTTTAGCCATCCAACATTTTAACATGAATTTAAATGCCTTCTTATAGACTTAGACACTCTCACTTATCTTGTCCCTGCATTATCGTTATAAAACTGATGACTTTCTGAATTTAAATGAACAACCTGCCCCCAGTGAATGCATGAAGTTTAGATGCCTATTCATAGACTCCCTCCATTCATATTAAATGGGCTCTGATGCCCATGAATGTGTCCAGGAAAGAGGCTCCAGATGAGAGGCACCCTCACTGGGACTAGAGAAAAATAAGAGTCCTGTATTCTTTTTCAAAATATTTGAGTAAGTTTAGATCTTCTAATCATTTCTAGTGGTTTCTATTCTGCCTAAAATGGATGGAATGTGTAGCATGTTGGGGGTTGTGGGGAGGAGGCAGTGGGAGAGAGCAGTGGTGGTTTGCTGGATTCTAATTATCAGAGAACAGCAGACAGTCTGCAACCTTTTAGACTTTCTCTTGCCATGTCCAGATCAAAGGAATTTATTAGGCTTTTAGCTCCCCTGTTTTTTATAGCTCAAAATGAACAAATTTTAAAGTACAAAGAAATGCTTTAAAAGAGTTCTTTTAGTCTTTATTTGAAATCTCCTGCTCTCCTTCAGTTCACAGATATGTCGTACACTGAATGGAGGAATCAGACTACTACACTTTGATCATTTCACTATCTTGTTTGATTAGTGTTTTCAAACTATGGAGTTTATCAGCAGGGGGCAGGTTGATCCCTGTGGCTTATAATGGGCAAAGTATGGGGGAAAAATAGGTTTTTAGAAATCGTTTAAGATCAATCAGTTTCCTCCTTCTTCAAGGTTTAAAAATAACATCATGGATAGATAGAGTCTGACACAGAATAAGATCAGATATTTCCAAAGGGGAAACTGACCAGCATGTATGGTGTACTTTTTTCCGTTCCTCATTTTCTCTTTAAAATTGTGACTTCTACTCCTTAGATTATTATAAACTATAATCAAACTCCTTTTTAAAAAAAGCGGGGGAGGGAGAAGCAAGCAAGAGGTACAACAGCTCAATTTTATCTTTCATTTACTGAGCAAACACCACTTTCAGAATGAAGGCTAGGGCTGTTAAATGAGATTTTAAGAATTCAGCTCTTTGGGGGAAGGTATAGAATTGTATTGCATGCAGAAATTTTAACTATTGCTGTGAACTTGAGTTATTCATCCTCCCCCTAGGGATCATCAATTTGTAGTTCCATAGCTCTAATTCAAGAGAAATAGCTCTGCTTCTGATTTAATAAATTAACACCAGCACATAGGCTTCCTTTTTTGGTATTTTGGAGGTGCCCTGAGTGACATGTTCTGCAGGTTGTTAGCTGGTGACTTTCACTATGGCTGCAGCATGTTAGCTCAAGGACTGGCTTCCTTTGTAGATCTGGGGACTAATGTCTGATTATGGAAACTTTTAACTTGGAGGTAAATGAGATCATGTGGGACTTTCCAGTTTAAATAAATTAACTAGCTTTCAATTTGAAATGCAACTGTAAGCACAGAGGACAACAACAAAAAAAAGATGCTAATTAGGCAAGATTCTGGACAAACTGTCTCTAGGCTTATCCCTCCTTCCTGAGTTTCTACTTTGAGAAAGGCAGTGCAAGAACAGGAGACTGAGGTGTCTGTCTTCTAAAGTTGTTCATGACACAAACCACCTTCTTCAGCCTTAGATTATGATCTAAAAGTTTTCTTCTCCCCTAGAGTTTTTCATTTGTTGCAGATATGGGGTGTCACTCTAGAAAAACTATCTCATAATAAAATGTAAATTACCAGTAGATCAAATAACCAAATAAAAAGAATTTTAATGAAGAAAATCTCAGGTAGCTTTACAAAATAAAACTGAGTGTATCCTAGGAATACTTTTTAAATATAGGCACTCTAAAAGTCATTTTTTAAGGTTGACCAAAACAGTCATCATCAATTTTAATATGAGGTAGAAACAGTAGATACAAATATATGTAATGTTCTCCTGTCTTTATCTGAAAGCAAGATGCTATATATATTGTCTTTTATACTTAAACCTAGAAAGGAAATTATTTACTTTTTTGTTTGTTTATACTTACCTTTATTCAAAAGGATTTTGTATATTTGAATCTTTTGAGAACTTTTAAAATTTTTGGTACATTAAGTATGTGCCAAATTTCTGTCAGTTGAGTCTTCAGAATGAATTTGTTAACTAGATCACATGTAATATGTTGACAGAGAGTATGACACATGTTTATTAATTATTCACAGTTACTTTTAATTTTAGTTATTTAAGTCCTGAGAAGTTAGGGTTTTTAAAATAGATATATCATAACAGGAGGATTCCAGCTTTGTGGTAAAACATGAAATACGACTTCAAGACATTTCTGATCATCAGGAATTCATCCCTCCGCATCTCCACAATTGCTGTTTTACTCCCAGCTATTAATAAGCACTAAAATGGCCTCTTTGTCTTAAGTATTCCCTCCCACTGCCTTTCCAATATAGCCTCAAAATTGAGTCCAGCATTTTCTTCATAAAATGCAAATCTTCTCATGCCACCCTCCTCCCTCTTAGTTTTAAATAACTCTCCAGCTGTTCCCAGCCCACCTTTTTTATGTAATCACCCTATGCTTTCACTATTCCCCCACAGGGAACAATTTTGGGCCCTTGAAAGCAATATTTTTTTTCCATGTATTTTTACAGGCTTTTCTTTGCCTGAGGGCTTTGTTTTCTTTCTTCAAGAATCTGCCTGCCTGACCAGCTTACCATCTGGGAAGTGTTTGTGGACACCACTTCCTCCCACCTCTCCCAAGAATGGTTAACACTCCCTCCTCTGTAGTTCCATTGAACATCAATATAGCACCTATCCTGGTATATTGTGTTTCTTTTATTGCCTGTTTCTCTACTGAAATACGAATACTGTGAAAGTTGAGACCAGTTTTATTTTTGGAAAATTCACCCATTCCCCTATACAAGTACAAAATTGCAATGAGTTTCTAGTTTCTTTGTGCTCATGCCTGAAGTCTCCTCATTCTTCCCTCCACATCATAGAAAATGACAATCACATCACTTAGTTTCCCTATGCAGATACTGATGTATTCACAGAATACATAGTTCATGGGAGTAGTAAGCACAGTGTTTTAGTCAGCATTGCATTGCTGTGACAAAAAGACCTGATAAGATCAATTAGAAGAGGAAAGGTTTATTTGGCTCATAGTTTCAGAATTCTCTTTCCATAGATAGCTGACTTTATAAAGCCATAGGCCTGAGATAAGGCAGAAAATTACGACAAGAAGGTGTGGTGGAGGAAATAATTCAGCAAGTAGGAAGCAGAGAGCTCTATTCACCAGGAACAAAATATAAACCCCAAAGGCACATCCATGCTGCCCCACCTTCTCCAGCCACACCCTATCTGCCTGCAGTTACCATCCAATTAATCCCCATCTGAGGCTGAATGCATTGATTAGGTTAAGGGTCTCTTAACCCAATCATTTCACTACTTAACATGCGTTATCTCACACATGAGATTTGGGGGGACATCTCATATCCAAACCATAACACATAGCATAAATAGTATAAGCTATGTGTAGATTGAAATCCACTGACCAATGCCTACTAATGACCTTGGGTAATTTCCTTTGCCTGTCTTTGTTCTTGCATTTCTTCCACTTCAAGATGGAAAAGGCAATACTGTCTACTTCAAAGGGCTGTTGTGAAGATTACTCTATATCCACCCTCAAGCTAAACAAAGCTGAAAATTAGCTCAGGAGCTGCTGACTGAAGTACATTTAAATGTAGGTCCACTAGTCTTGATGGTTTCCAGTGATCATATTACATTCCTGATTTGCTTGTTTTGTCATGCTGGTCAGATGATCATGGTATGCCCTTCCTTCTCCTCACCTTCAACACATCTCTCATTCCCACTTGCATTTGATAATTCTGCTTCTTCCATTACTAAGAAAAAGAGAAACAGTCAGAATTGGACTTTGCACACTGCCAATCATTAATCTCTGTGACATGCATGCTCCCTTTTCTCTTGCTCCTTCTACTAGGCCCTCCTGCTGTATCACAACATGGCAGAGATACCAAGTGGTGTGAGCCTTCTCTTCCTTTCTCACCTAGCCACTAATCCCATCATAGGGCTCCACTCTCAAAAGCTTACCTCAGCCTAGTTACTCCCAAAGGCCATACCTTCAAATATCAAGAGCATATGAACTCTGGGGGACACCTTCAAAAAACAGCAGGTTTCAAATTAAGCAGATGTACTTTACGCAATTAGCTCTTGATTCCTAGTGGAAAGATTTTATTCATTTGCCTGTCAGAAACACATGTTTCTGATTTTCCCTCTCTTTCCTGGAATGATCCTCCTCAGTTTCTTTGGGTGATTCCTTGTTAACTCCCCAAAGACTTTGAGACTTTGACTCAACCCATGGATCCTCTTCTAATTGTATCAACTTTTATTTGGTGATATTGTTGAGTTTCACACTTGTTAGTGCCATTGGTAAGTTTATGGTTTTAAGCATGTGTCTGTACTGTGCACCTCTTCTTTGAACTTCAGACTCACATAGCTGTTAACCACCAAACTCTATTTTTATGTCTAGAGTATTTTCAAATTAACGTGCTCAAAATACTCTTATTTTTATTTCTAAAACATATTTCTTTGATGTTCTTACATGTTTTAGATAGTGGCACTTCCATTTTTTTCAGTTTCTCAGGACAAATAAAAAAACCTCTAGGCATCTTTAATATCTGTTCCAATCCCACACTACTTCAGATGCATCAACAAAATTCTTGTTGGCTCTACCTTCATTTGTATACCTCAAATTACTCCAACACTCATTACTCTCCCAGGCAACTGCCTGGGCACAAGCCATCATCATTTCTTGTCTTCATAATAACCTCCAATTTATCTCTCAGTTTCTTTCATTACTTCTCCTGCAACCTATTCTTGTTTAACAGGGCAGTCAGAGTAATCATTTAAATATGCTATTCATATCATTCCCTTTCTCTCTTATCCTCCCATTGCCTTCTCATCTTATGAAAAGTAAAAGCTGGAGTCCTCAGAGGGACACTGGCTCTATCTGTTATCCTGTTTCCTATATCCCTCTATGGCTGGCTTTCTTTGGTACTTCATTACTACTTCAATAATCCTTCCCCCCATTGAAATCCCTTACCCGCTTTCCACATTTATATTTCCCTCTAGCATTTGTCACAGTTATATTTTTAATTTACTCATTTATTTGCCCTCTCTTTCTACCAACTAGTATGTAACCTCCATGAGATAAAGGAATTTTTGTCTGTTTTGTTTACTATTAAATTCTTAGAACTGTAAAGAGGTCCAGAATATAGGAAGTCTCATTCAATATTCATGAATAAATAAGTTAACTGGGAAACTGTTATTATTTGCCATTTAAATGCTAATTGTTTGCATGTGGCACACTGTACATGCTTAGGAATTGTATCACTGTATCACATGGAATGGTGACTTCTAAAATCTTAAGATACATTTAACTCAACATATTTGCTAAAAATGTTTCTTGATAGTTCTGAAAACATTTTGAACATTGTAATGACTTGAAATGGAATCACTGCAGTCCTAGATAAAATGGGTGTGTAGCTTGCCTTTAATCTCTACTGTTCTTTTACTAAAAAATTAGAAGTTATTTGCTATTTAAAGTAGATTTCTCATAACCATTAATTGTGGTTTTAGCTTTCTTCTTTAAAATGTAAGTGAATGGCAGAAATTTAACACTGATATCTAAGCTGTGCTGCTTTAGCACTTTGCTACCAACAGTTGCTAATGGGAACACAAGTACCCTTTTGCCACATGATTTCATTCTTTTTACTAAAGTCTTTTATATCCTTAAAAAAATTGTCTTTTCGGTAATGCATCATTTCCCATTCTTTCATCAGCAGTGTTGTTGTATTTCTCGGTATTTCCTTGTTCCTGTCTTCTCTGCCTTTCATTACACTTTCATATTTTTCATTCTCTCTAGCTGGAATATGATCCTCCCCTAGTTTTCTTGCCTCATCTCAATCGTTTCAAATAAATGTTATTATGGTCTCCTGAATCACACTAATGAAAAGGAAGCTTTTTGCTTTCATAACCTCTTTGAGGTATCACATCAGTCAACACTGCAATGTGAAGTGTCTCAATGTTAATATTCAATGTAGTTGTTGTGACCTTGATTATTCCGTGATGATGTCCTGGAACCACAATATTCAGCCCCCAGATCTCTCATCTGATTTAGACATGCTGCTAGTTTCTTTATTCTATCCTGAAGCAACCTGAGGGACTAATCTGACTTTCTCTACTCTATACATCTCTGTCTATAGATATCTATATCTCTCTCTCTATTCAGTTTCAAGTTGAAAAACTAGTTATCTTTCCTCACTCAACACAGGGTTAATAGCTAAGATACCTGATAACAAAAGAAAGATTAACCAGAGAAAAGCACTATAGATTTCCTTAAAATATTTCCTTGACATGCAAAACTTCAGAAATAAAGATTCAATGACCTAAGAAAACTATTCTTATTGGTAGTCACACAGAAGTATGATTGGAGAACCAAAAAATAGCATATAATGGTAATAAATGTGAGGGTTACTTAGAGAGACCTGTTTGTTCAGATTCTTCTTGGTGTTTATTTGTAATTTTTCTCCTTTCCAGGTTTAGGGTAAAACACTTGTTCAATGAGGTTTTCCAGGGGTGGAGTGAAGGAGACCATCAGAGATGAAGTGAACTTCCTGTATTCCATGGCCAGTCTCAGGGAACAAAAACTGGTGACAGTATCTAAAGGGTGAGGGAATGGGAGTGGCCTTCCTGTTTCTACTCTTTTCTGAGATACAAGGGGTCAGGTTATGGGGTGGAGCTTCCAGCATATCCCTAATTAAGGGGGTGATGGAGTTTTTTCCATTTCATCCTCTACATTATCATTCTAAACTAAACTCTAAAATTAATTTGGTTGTGAGAGTTTTACTGCTCATTAGTAAGTAAATAAACAAACAGGACACCATAAGATGAACAAGTGGAAATAAGAAGACCACTCACATTCTTATAACTGAAAAATCAGACCTAGGTAATCTGGTCCCTTCATAAAATCAATATATAAGAGCAGTTGGAAATTATAGCTCAATAAATCACTACTAAAAGCAAAAGTCATGGAAGAAGGCACTTTAGATCAGCACTGTATGATAGAAATATAAGGACATCCACACATATAATTTGAGACTTCTTAGTAGCTATGGGTTTTAGACAACTTGCCATGCTGTGGCCAAAAGACTTGACAAGAACAACTGAGAGAAGGAAAAGGTTTGTTTTGTTCACAATTTCAGTGGTTCAGTCCATGGCCAGCTGACTCCATAGCTCTGGGACTGAGTGAGGAAGAACATCATGGAGGAAATACATGGTGGTGGAAATATATGGCAGAGGAACACACCTCAGGACATGGCAATAAGAAGCAGAGAAAGGCACACCGTCCAGTTACCCACTTCCTCCAGATATACTCTACCTACTTACAGTTACTACCCAGTTAATCCATATCAGTTTATTAATTCACTGATTAGGTTTATGATCTAGCAGCATTTATGATCTAATATTTTACCTCTAAATGTTCTTGGATTATCTCACACATGAACTTTTGGGCGACATCACATATCCAAATCATAATTTTAAGAAATATATTTAAAGGCAACACTTATCTTAGTAATATATTTAACCCAATATATCCAAATGTTATCATTCCAACCTGAAATCAATGTAAAAAATACTTAATATGAGCTAGGCTTGGTGGTGCATTCCTGTAATCTCAGTGGCTCTGGAGGGCTGAGAGAGGAGGATCACAAGTTCAAGGCCAGTTTCAGCCACTTAATGAGGCCCTAAGCAACTTATTGAGACCCTGTCTTAAAATAAGAAATGGACACAACTGGGGATGTGGCTTAGTGGTTAAGTTCCCCTGGGTTCAATTCCTGGTACCAAAACAACAACAACAAACAACAAAAAAACTTAACATTTTGTATTGTTTTTCCACTAGTAAGTCTTCCAGACCAAAATATGTTTTCTATTATAACACATTTAAATCCAATTTGCCCATCCTAAGTGCTCAATTGCCATAAGTAGCTGGTAGCTTCCATGTTGTACAAAAGCAGTCAAAATAAATAAATAAAGAAGCCTCTGATTGAAGAACACAATTGACATGACTAAAGACCTCATTCAATATAAGTCAAATCCAAATCTCCCTCTGAGAATTTTCTCAATGGGGCAAAAGGACTACTCTGGAAATATTTTGAGTCTAGGACTTTTTCATTTTCTAATTTTGCCTCAAAAGTTTTGAATCTATTAAATCCAGGAAGAAGAAAAATGAGAGAAAAGGAATTTGTCATCTCAGAGCTGCTTACTGTTTAAGTAACCTTAAGTTTAACCCTTTAGTTCTCTATTTCCAAATCCATGAAGTCAGATTCATAAAACTGCCTTCCTCGTAGAATTATAGCAAGAGTTAAATGATATCATGAAGGTATAATATGAGCTTATCACCATTGTAAATGAGTATGAATTAATAAATATTACCCCTTATTATTCTAAATTTCAAGGCTATGTTAACTTAACTATATGTATTTAAAATGTTGGTTCATTGTAGACCTTTAGCAAATTTTGCTTATGAAAGTGTTTATAAATTCAGTTTCAAGCATTTTTACTGCAGGTTTTGGATGTTTGGAAATGTATAGAACCTTAGAAATCACCACTTACGTGATAGGGTTGGGTAATACTGAAGGTCCTTATTTCCTCTTTCCTCATGATAGCAAAATGACAGACGCCCTGCCCCAGGTTTAGCATTATTTATCATTTACCTTCAGAATGTGAAAGAATGATCATGCATTTCTATTGCTTAAGCAAAAGAATTTACATAAACCTACTATTTAGAAATAGATTAGTGCTGTTTTAAAAATAATCAAGGTGGTTTATAAGTCACCTTTTTGAATGTAAATTCCCAGGACATGTGATTTATATACTTTTGATTCTGTGCAATGCCTCTGGTTATTCTCTTTGTTGTAATAGTCAAATACATTTTTATTTCCCCAGAAAGAAATGAATATGGATTTCATACGTGATAGACTTGACTCAACTTTTTCCTCTGATAGTGAAATTTTCCTTTTTATAGTTTTAAAAGCAGAAATAATTTTACCTGATAAAATGTAAATGTGGTTAACATATTGCCTATCTCATTCATTAAGGAACTTGTTACCTTCTAACTTGTTTACTGTACTTATTTCTACCCTCAACATCATTTTATTTTGACACTTTAGTATCCTTCTTGTGCTAAGCAAAGTTTCTTTTTTCAATAATTGATAAGAAAAAGAAATCTAAGACTTCACGTCTAGTTCATTTTTTACTTAGATGATTCTTCAGGCATCATTTGCAGCAGAAAGCACATTCTTCCCCCGAGGTCAAAATAATTATCTGTGACATCATAAAGAACTTAAACTGGCACATGTGAAAAATGCTGAATGTATTTCATTCAATGAAAAGAGCAGAAAAAGGTAAAGGTTGAACGAGGTATGGGGAAGGCATTGGGCATAAAGAATAGGAAGCTATTATGCATAGCTGTACCTTTATAAAAATGAACACAATTTCACTTGCTTTCGTGAAATCTGAGCAATGGTTAGTTAAAAAACAATTATGATGGTTGCAGAATGAAGAGTGATTTTAGCCTCACCACATTGTGAATGACTAAATCTTTTAGAACATTTCCTTAAAACGGAGAGGCATACACAAAAGGTAGAATATAATAGTACAAATTACAAGATCCCATTATTTCCTACCTAGAATAGCAAATCCCTAAGCCTAGGGAAAATGTAAATACAACAAATGTATGGAAAACACAATATTAAAAAAAAAGCAGCAGCAACTAAATGTAGCAGCACTTACAGGGCAAAAATATACACTAGTTTTTTTTAAAAAATATATAGGTTCCTTTGCCCTCTCCCCATCCTTCCACCCCTTTCCCCCTTTCCCCCTCCCCTCCCTCCTTTTGGAAGCTTATGTCATTGTGATAAAGGAACAACAGCCTGGTATAATGGAAAGTTGCCCTGAGAGAATCAGGCTTTCCTCCCATCTAGGCTAGCAACAGAATAACAATTTCAATAAACTCTACCTCTCTCCTTGGGTTTTAGTTTCCTCATCTGTAAAATGAAAGGATTGCATTGGATGCTCTCTAAGGCCTCAGATAGCATAAACATTCCCTAATTCTAAATTTATGTTACAAACTTGCTTTTGTTCCCAGTAGAGAGAATTTAGAACCTACAAATTTGGCCCTAGCGAATAGTGTACTGTAAAAGAGCAATATTGTTCATATGCCTTCTCTCATTCCTGTTCACATATGAATTATTTTTCTAATTAAACATGAAGCTATATTGTTTGTCTTTTAGGAGAGAAAACTAAGTGAAAATGAATAATACAGTAACCTTTATATTCTTTTTATTCTATTAGAAAGTAGGAAATGTGCCAGAAATGTTCTTGCTCTTTCCTATCTCGAGTATCCTGAATATAGACTCATTCTGGGTCTTGCTGAGTGTTTACTAAGAATAATTTCTGCTGATCACATTTCAACATCTAGTCCATCCCACTTGCTAGTCTAATCCTCACAAATCCCCAAATTTCCTTCAAAACGCAGCTTAATCCCAAGCCAAGAAGATTCAATTTCTTAACATTTTAACATTTGCAAGTGAGAGCTAAATTAGAGATAGTAATATAAAGAAGAGTTCATTATACGACCTGAAATTGTTTGAGAGTGTTAATTCTGAGGTAGAGGTAGATGATATAAAGAAGAGAGAGGGGGCTGTTTCATAAGACAGCAGAGCCATGGAGAGAGTGTCTCTTCATAGAAGAATCCAGGACTGACTGGATTGTGCTCTCTTTATTTTAGGTCTTATTTTTCTTTATTCTCTGTTCCTGCCCTTGTCATATTAAGAGTTTGGGAGCCCTTTTCACCCACAGAATGCTCACCTTTCCCCCTCATTCACCCAGCCTGCCAAAGGAAAGTCAAAATGTGATTTGTTGGTGGCAGAGCAATCCATTGATCTTTTTGCCCAAATAGCCCCCATTTAGGCTACCTCTGGAATGTTTGGCCTTTCATAACCAAAGTGGCCATTAAGTGCTTTCTTGAACAAAAGACCTTCCAGTTCCTGGAGCTATGAATGCTTCTACCATAGATGGAAGAAATTTTAGTGTGTCTGTTAAGTTACATTTTTTTTTTTAATTTTTTACACTGAACAATAAATCCCCTATCATTTGAAGCCACACAAATGAACTCTGTAACCTGAAACCAAATGACCTGCTGAAACCATGAATATTCGCATCTGAGACAGGGGCTGGAGGAGAAAGGAGCTTCCTGATACATCTTGCTCTGATAATTCTCACTGCTGGAGCACTATAGTACAGCTATAAAACTATTTTCTTACAGTATAATAATATTACTTTTTTATAGCTAAAATCTGCTCTTCAGTTTTCAAGGCAGCAACTCCTATTTCAAATCTGCATGTGGCATCTAACTGGCAAGTGATGGAAGTGAGAAGAGAAACTGGATAACCTATCTCCTGGCCATCTTTTTACAGCATATCACACCTTTAAGCCTAGGAGATTCAATGTTATCTTGCCCCTTTCACTTCATTAACTCTGTAGCAGCCATATCAGCCTTTCTTCCTGTTCCTTGAAAAAAAGCAAATAATTCTTTTACTCCGGGCTCCTTATGCTTGTTGTCCTCTGTGACTATGAAATCTTTATATATATATACACACACTTCCTTTTTCCTTAAGCCCCTATCTCAGGATATGGAAGCTTTGATATCATCACCAAATATTGATGGTTTATACATATATACATATGTGTATACATATATAGTCATAATATATGTGTGTGTATTTGTGTAATAAGAATTGTAATGCAAAAAAGTACAAGTATAAAGGCATGAATTGGTGTGAACATACCATATGAAAAATTGTACTCTATATGTGTAATAAGAATTGTAAATCATTCCGCTGTTGTGTATTTAAAAAAATAAAATTAATAAAACTAAAAAAAACCCAAAATTTATAAGTAACTCTTACAATTCAATAATAAAAGAAATAACTGAAAAATTATTTATATATGCTTAACTTTCAATTTATTCATATCCCTGATTAAAATTTATCTCATAATGTATGCATTCTTTAATCCGTTATTCTTAGTACAACCTATTGATTTCTATCACCTAATTTTTGTTTTCCAGTCTTTAACATTACCTGGCATTATCTAGGTATTGGTAGACTTGGTGTTGCTACTTCAAAAATACCCAGGAAAAGAATCTTCAGGAGTAGAGACATTGTGTGTCCTCTGTTTACTGAAATATCCAGAGATCCTATTAAAGTACTTGTTATGGGAGAGAAGGTGATCAAGAATCATTTATTGAGTAAATAAAGCAAACAATCAGCATAGAAAAACAAACTAGTATTCTGATAGAGGTCATTAAATGTTAGGTCCAGAGAAAAATAACCAGATAAGTAAAAGTTCCATGTTTCTAAAATTTACCTCTAGATTTTTCTCAGTGATTTAGGGTAAAGGCACCTATGAGATAATATTGCTACCCAGCAGCTTGGCCAAATAAGCCTCTGTTCCTTAGTTATTTAAATAGGGATATTTCTTAAAGTGACATCTAATTTAGATCAATATGTTGTTAGGAGAGAGAAACTATACCCTTGAATTTCTGGCAATTTTTACTAATCAAAATTAGTATAATTTGGACTGAGGAGGTATCTCAGTGGGAGAGTTCTTGCCTAGCATGTTCAAGACGTGTGTGTGTGTGTGTGTGTGTGTGTGTGTGTGTATGAAATGAAAAATGAAAAGCAAGCATTTGACTTTTTAAATATTCTGAAATTATTCCTTAAACATGTAAAATTATAAAATACTTATTTTTAAATATGTTAACAGAAAAGATTATGTACATGCAGAAATTTTTAATCAATATTAATGTTTGTTTATTGAGAGTATACAGATTTTTTAATTGCATCATCTAAATTGAATCAACTTTTGCAAGTAAGCAGGAAATTTAAAAGCCTGGTTAAAGATTGAGTGTAGAGTGTAGAGTGTTGCAATACCTTATGTTTCTACTGTTTTTCCCTTGACTGAATATAAGAAGTGTGCTAAGTATTTCTTGCCTGCCTGTTTATCAAGCCATGTTGGGTCAGGCTTTCTGGGACTAAACTGGTAGCCTTTGACTATAAAGAATGTCAGGTAAATGGATGTAAATTGTCTTGTCTCTTGACCTAAGGGCTGAGAAACGGCATCAGGGGACAAGTGTTCCACAAACCCAGTCCATTACCAAGAAAAGCCTGTGCTAACGCATAGGGACAGAAGGTTACCAACAGCATACACGTAAAAACCTCACTGTCACTTAGTCACAATTTCCCTTACAAGTTTAAAAGAAGGATGCACTCCGCGAGCCAACATTAGTCAGCTTGTACATTCTGTCTGCTCAGTTCTAAGACACTGACTATCTACCTAAAGGTCTGATTAAGAAGGAAAAATAGAGTAGTCTCCAGGGGCATACTAATTTCAAGCTTATGTGAATGTTCTCATAGATAAATTCACCAAGGTTACAATGTGCTTGCTTGGCAATTTATCTAGATTACTAAGAAGAGAGTGCTGTAGAAAAAAAAAATACTTCCCCAAAAGCTAAAATAATCTTTTCCACTAGGTATGGAAAGGAAGTGCCAAACAAACAAACAAAACACACCAATATCAACGTCTCCTCAGAATTATTGAATATGAAGATAGGCCTGTTGTTTCTGTGAACATACACTTAGGTTGGTAAGAAGAAGGGAGGGAAGAAGGAAGGAAGGAAATAAAAAGAGAGCAAAAGGGAAAAATAATATACTCCCTACTTTAGGTTACTGGCTCTTTTTAACTCAAATGAATTTTGCTAAATCTTTGTACATTCTTGTAGGATGTGTGGGATATGGGGAAAAGGTTGCTAAATTAGAGGTTCTTAATATATTTTAAGTAAGCATTAGGATTTTCACTGAAAGCCTCTACCTATAAAATCTATAAATGAAAAGATCATGGGATGCTTCCCATCTAAATTATGCCAGCATTTGTTATTTGACCACAATTCACTATTGTCTGTTTCTCAGGGCCATCCCTTGATTTAATGAGCTTCCAGTAGGAGGGAGGCACTCTGTTAAACTTCTCATACAGCAGTCCATAAAACCAGAAAGGATTGTTGCTTTTGCGAAGATTACATGTTATTAAGACAAACAAATATTAATACAAGCATAGCACACACACAAATGCATCAAATGAATGTAAGTATGTGTAGAACATGCAAACTAATTTAAATGTAAAAAGCACCTGCAATAAGAGTGACAGAGGAGGTCTCTGGTAACAAGTATCTAGTTAGTCTCAAAGATAGAGGGACTATTTTCTCTAAAGATGTGACATTTGTAGAGAGAATAGAGAGGTATACGGGAGATAAACAGAGGAAGGCAGTAGGAGCAGAGAGTACAGAGAATGCCTTGGGAGAATATGGGCCATGACATTAGAACAGGCCTAGATCCCAATAGAATGGAGGTCTAGGGCTAGATGAGGGTGGAGAGCAGCCACAATATGAGGAGCTCCTACTTTCTGATTACCTACCAAAACTTGAGGTGGGTTGCAAAAAGGTCTAAAGATTTCAATATTTGAAATTATTTCAAATTAACTTTTCACAATTATTTAAAAAAATTGTCTCATCGCAAGTATATTATAGTCTCAGGTATCTAAAACAAATGTTATTTCGTTAATAAAAAAATGGTTGGAGAATAGAAATGCTCAAGTCACAGGGTTTCCATCGGACACGTTAGCAAAGGATTTCATATGAAGTGTTGGAGGAATTGTTCATCCCACAGGTATTGACCATTAACCCAGAGAATGTGCCTTTTAACCAAAATGTAAATTAAACATTAGCATCCAACTTTGCAGTCAAAAGCACTTTTTGAAAATATCTAATTTAATTTCTTCTTGGTATGTCTGGGGTGAAGGCTGGGAGTTAGAAGGGAGAGGAAATAATGCATATGGCTTGTACTGGAAACTTGTGATTTTGCACTGAAAGAAATAAAATCCTGCATATTATATATTATCAGGTTTTTAGCATCAGTGGGCTAATTAGAAAGACTCCATTTGAAAAAACTATGCCCTATCATTTGGCTTTTGGCATTTGTCTGCACGGAAGTAGCCAGCACACACTGGGCCACTCCTGGCTATTGACACCACAGCAGATACCTCACTTTGATGTCTTCCTGATTCCCACTGATAGAATCTGTTACATTAGGCCTCCATGCCTAAGTATTGAAACATGGCCCATTAATTCCAGGGAGCTTTTGTCCTTTATAATAAATAGGCTTAAATTCACTGTATCAGTTAGCTTTATATCACAGAAATCCATATTCTGGTGATTTAATGATCATCTTGTCTACTTTCCACCCAAAACCCAACAGGAAGCTCGAGTTCTAGCTGGCATAAAATCCCTGCCAAGCTGCTATCAAAATCAATGTGATTCATAAAATGTTGATAAAATTTTCCTAGTCTATTATTTTAAAATGTAATCCTCTCTGGTTGTATTTTAAAAGTAGGAATGTTGCTACTTTTGCTTAATTCTTTTAAAATTATTTATTTGTTGAAATATGTTTTTGATTCTTATAACAGGAGATAGATGTATGAAATTCAGAGGTCAGTGATTAACATTATCCAAAGTGATTTCCTGATCACTGTAGGGTCTCCCATCTTGAGATGTCACTCAATGTTGGACATATACCTCTTCAATACCTCTTCCATACAAAAATTCCTTCACTAAATGAAACTGTTTCATATTCAATTTCTTTCTCCAAATTAGATCTCAATTTTGCAGTAGCATTTTATTGTCATCCTGTTTATTCTTAGAACATTACCCTCACCATTATACACAACTTTGTTTTTTAATTCCTTTGAAAAAGACTAATATCCAGATTATATAGAACTTAAAGGTGTTTTCTGTACTGTGGACAGTGATATGGAATAATTATATAGAACTTAAAGATGTTTTCTGTACTGTGGACAGTGATATGGAACTATCTCTGCCCAGGTTTACATAGGATACCTCTGCAAGTGTAACCTTAATTGAAGTGATTTTGCTCAGCCCCTTGACATGATTCATGTGAGTGTCTTAACTTTGTGGCAGATTAAAACAACCATGCCCTTTACCTACTGTTCGTATTTATATACTGTTCTTTTTTTTTAATTAAAAGAATGATTTTTCAGATTTTGGCAATTATCATTCAATCAAATATTTGATAAGGCAGGAGCCTGAATATATTTTTAGCTTGAATTTTTATTACTTATTCCAATTTTATGTCATTCACAGTATTGAATGGCATACTCTTTATATAATTTCATTCAAATATCCAGAGAACAGGTTAGTGCTGAGAGAGAAAAATAACAAAGTAGAAGAGCAACTTTATCTGGGTATGGTTGGAGTATCAGCCTTAAATTATTGAAACAAAAATGTACTTTGAATTTATTATTGCATACTTTATTATATACTAGAGAGTATATGTGAATGGAATTTTAAAAGTTAAAAGATACCCACTACATCTCATCTTAAAATGCTCAATACATATCACAATAAAATCCATACATAAAATAAGGAACTGTTTTTAAGAAAACCTGAAACAAAATCAAAAGGGCAAATATATTATAGTCCCCTCTTATCAGTGGAGGATATGTTTCAAGACCCACAGTAGATGCCTGAAATCTCAGATACCAATCCTATGTTTGCTGTTTTATTCTATGCTTATGAACACACAATCTGTACCATTTTCATCTCAACAAAGCATTTATCTTTCACTATAACTACAATTTTTGAAGTTTGAGGCACAACTACAAAAGTAAATTTCTCTTTCCTTCTTTATAATTTCATGAAAAGAATATTTGTTCTTACCATAGAGCTTAGAAACCTTGGTACATATTTCTTTTCTCTCTTTATTAAGTTGAGAACATTCGGTTTTTCACTTAAAGGAAGCACTATATGGCTTCTTTTTGGCATATTTGAATTGCTATAACATTGTGGTCATGATTAAGTAACTTGATCTGATCACCAAGATGGCTCTTGTGTGACTAACAGGTAGGTAGCATATAGAACATGTATATACTGAACAAAGGAATATTTTATACTCTGGGCAGGATGGAGGTAGATGGTGCACAATTTCATTCTGCTACTCAAAATGCAGCATTTTGGTTACCTGTAGGTAACCAAAGCAGCATAAAGTGCAACTGTGGATAATGGGGGCAAGTAGAGTTGAATGGTGAGGGACAGGAACTAAGGAGACATTTTGAGGATAGTTGAGTGGATCCATAAAGCAGTTTTGAAGTTATTTTTTTGTAACTTGGAAAATATTTTTAGTGATAAAGTTTTTAAAAAATGACAAGATGAAATAGTGATTTTCCCATCACTAAATATTAAATAAGCATTATCTAAAATTGTATTTTTCTGATAATTATAGTAGGTGTTTATGAATTTTTCTGACAGCTCAACAATGAGACCTTTTAATTATTTCTAAATTTAATATTCTATGTTTCAGAAAGTAAAGAATAAAGTAAAAAAAAATATCATTACTTTCTATGCTTATCACCAACTCTCATTGGGGGATATAAAATAAATAGAAAACAGAGTCTAAACTCATACTGGCTTACCCAAACTGAAAGAATAATGGTACAATACCATGTTAGACAATGTTCTGCTAAACTATGTAGGATCAATAAGCAAGAAGTCCAGTTGATAAGAAATCTAGGTGGGCCAAGCATGTTGGATCAAACTTCTTCAAAGTTGGGAATTGAGTTTTGGTTTGTAGGCAAAGAAGATTGAGATAGATTTAATAGGAGAGACTTTTAGTAAGCAGTGAGCTGTGGAAACCTGCATTTTATTCTAGTTCAGGACCTTATCCTTCATAACATGCTTGGCCGTCCTAGAAATTGGTAGGGTCCTAGGCTATTTTTAGAGAAGTGGTTTTTAATGAGTACTGAATCATAGTTCCAATTTTATGCTGCTTGATAACAGGTTTTGATACCTTTAGTCTCCAATTGATATCAATATTTCTTTTTCTTTCCTCTAGTCATTCTTCATACCTTGTCAGTCTGTCTTTTAAAATTATTTGTTTCACATGAATTTCATATGTTTAAGAACCTATAGTGATGGCCAATAGTCCATGTCTGTAACATATAGCCTTCTAGTACTGTTCATCCATAGCAGTAATTGCTAACAAGTATTCACTGAAGATTTTACATACCATCCACTAAAGATTCAGCCAAATGCTTTTCATGTATGTTCTAATTTGATCCTTATAAAATTATGAAATTGACAGCATTACTCCAGATAATCTAATATTTACTTACACATCTTGAAAATGTGAGACCTTTTGTCTATTCATTTATTCATTAAATGCATTTTTGTGTTTGCAACTATTCTAGGGTGATTGAGCTCAACCAGAGAAAATTTTACCCTCTAAGTGACATTTGGTAATATCTGGAGACATTTTTGTTTGTTATAGCTGAGTTAGGTTTCTACTGGCCTTTGTTGGGAAGATGACATGAATTGCATTAAACATCTTACAATTTATAGAGCAACTCCTCACAATAAATGATCATCTGACATTCACATCAATAGGGCTGAGGTTGAGAACCATGAGGTAAGGTTAAGGGTTTTAATGCCTAACAAATCAGACAGCCTCAGCCCTGGTAGAGCTCCTGTCATTAGTAAGGAAAACTGATATAAAATCAATAACCATAAAATTAAATACATAGGTATTAAATGTGATAAACTGAAGGAAGTTAAAATATACGGTGCTAGAAAGAATAAAATTGGAGTAATTCATTTAGATTCTGTTGGAGGGAAATAGCTGGGAAGGAGGCCTCTTTGTGAAAACAGTATTTGAAACGCAATCTAATAAAAAAAAAATAGGAGTTCAGAAGGCTAAATATGTGCAGAGGATCTGGGGAAGGCAAGAGCATTATACATTCAAAGAGTAGGAGAAAAGCCAGTGGGAACAGACCAGGGTGAACTGGGGTGTGTGGGGGTGAGAGATGAGCCTGGTCTCTGATTGTCTTATGTATATAAGTCTTTTCTCTCTAATAAGATTGCAGACTCCCATGAGGAGAACATGACAAATATAGTATTTATTTTCTATCCCATAGAGCACTTTGAACAATATTGGGACATAATAGGTACAGAGTAACTTCTTGCTAACTTGATTTGTGCATTTTTTCTAGGAATCCAATTTCTAGATTGTATTATGCCTGTTTCCACTTTTGGGGAATGCTAGTGTGTTTGACAATCGTTCTGATTAATTCAGGGATTGCTTTCAATCGTAGACCCAACCTGAGCATTTCCATTTGTCAGGCAGCCACCGTGTCTGCAGGCTGCCCAGGGCTGCACTGAGCATTTTATGTAACCACTATTAGTAAATCACTTTTTGTCAGCTGGGCTTACTTTGGAATCTGAATAAAAACCATAGATGTTATTCTTCCTGGAGAATTCATGCTAAATACCATTTTCCTCTCTATTGGGTATTTGTAAATTGTTTAAATACTAGGGCAAATAGTTGCTTTGTAGTGCTTTGCTATATGAAGAATTTAGATTATTTGTAATACCCTGAATTACTACAATCAATTTAATATCAAGAATAATCCAATATAAATACTCACAAAATATTTTAACAGAGAGAGAAAAGCCCTTTGGAACCTGATATTTTCTTTGGAAAACATTTCAATTATTACTAAGAGGATGAATTTTAAAAAGGTCCTGTTAGGCCCAAGGACACATAAAAATATTTTGATTCATTCCAAATACTCTATAAATTATATTATATTCATAAAGTAAATGTATTACATATATAATATATTTATACACATATAACTGCCATTTTAAATGGAAGTTAAGAGAATTGTCTTGGTCTGAATTGTTGAAATATTGATGATGCTTACTCTACAGAAAAAAAATAAAGAACTGATCTTTAAAATTATAGAAAAGCAATAAAATATTTCTACTGTACTAGAAAAACAAATTCCCTTCTATGAACAATTATATTCCCATGTAATGGGTCTCCAGTTAAATATGTGAGCTTAACATAGTGTTAGATGGCTTTCTTCAATGTTTCTTAGTATGTTCAGCATATGATGTGCTTCATAAATTATTATTGAATAGCAGGGCAAATAAATACTTATTTATAAACCTAATTTTTGTCATGTGCCTTGCAATAAAAATTGACAAATTGAGTGTGTATACATATGTATATACACATACAGAGCCTATTCATATAACTGCAATAGAACTTTGCTTTAGGCAATATTTAAATTTAGGAGAATTCAAAATACCTCTCTAATTAGCACTTTGCTCTTTCTTGTTCTCTTGATTCGCAAATTGCTTACTTTCTTGAATTAGGCAGACATACTTCCTCTAAGGTTGCAAAAGAAGGTACAATCAAACTTATTCAAAGGTCAGTTTAAGCTCATGTTCTTTTGGCCTCTTGCCACCAGGGGATAAGGTTCCTGATAGAAGACTGTGTAATCACTGTGGAGAATATTGGTGTTTGTAGGATTGAAAAAGAACAAAATATATGAAAAATTCATGGTCCTTCATTGACATGCATACTGTTCTTCGATTTTCATCAGACAGTAAATGAGAAGAACCTGAAGTCTTGTATGTGTTAACAGAGCTCTTTTAGATGCTGGACAGCCTCTGTAAATAAATGCTCAGCATGTCATGAAAAATCCTAACACTGCATACAAGAATAGACTTTGTCACATGGGGGCCTAAATGTAGGCAGTGATTTTCATGACTGGCCACTATTAATAAACAATCTATATTAATAACAAAATGCATGGAAGATAAGATGCATCATGAGATGACGTTAGCATATAGGGTACAGAGGCAGGTGTGAGATTTACAGTTCATTAGGCATGCTGATTATATTAATGTAGAGAGATAAGAAGAATATCAGTTTTGCAAGTATATTTTGGAAAGCACTTTCTGCTTAATCTCTAAGCTAAGTGTTGCAGCAGAGGTTAAAAAAATTTTCCATCTACAAGAAGACATAATGAACATGTTGAATTGCAGTGCAGAGTTAGCGGCAGGCCCTAAATATTCACCTTTCTTTGAATGATAATCATCTTTAAGTCATATATATGTGAATGAGAGGCACTGCATGATTTATGATACTAGGGAGGCATAACATGTTGGAGTTGAAAGTGACCTTAGAAATCATCTAAAACTGTCTGCTTCATTTTGCAGGCGATGAAACTGACACCAGTGGAGTCAAATGATTTCTCAAATTTTCATGATAAATTTCTGAAAGGTTTTCATGCTAGTTTTGCTACTCCACAACCCCACTTAGGTTCTTATTACCGAGAAGAAAAGTTAAGTATCATATTTTTACTCACAGAACTCAAAAATTAAATTTGGATTCATTCCTTGTTTCTAATTATTTAGTGATTACTTTCTAGTTAAAATCATTGCAGAAACAAAACAATTGGTTTAAGCAAATACTTGACCTATTTCGTATCTGTAGCTTGTTTGGGAGGTAGATGAAAAGGTGCTAAATGACTCAATGTGTGTCTTGCCGTGTGCAAAAGAAAGGCATTGTTAGTTAGCTGTTGATCTGTTGCTTTTTCCCACAATGGAAAGAATGTACTTTGTTTTGCTTTTCTCACAGCTTCATTCCTCATGTGTCTCAGAGTGACACAAATAGACAGGCTGACAGCAGATTTATTATGTAAAGCTCAGCTGAAAAATTAAATGACACTGCTAAAAGTCATAGTTGGCCTGAATAGCCACTTGGCATTACAGGAGTGAGTGAGCACTAAAAACCCCAGAATAATAAAGTGGTGAAATATTTGTGAGAAAAAGAGGTGGGAAATAAATCAATAATCTGATCAGACTTGACTGACCAAACCCGGAAATCATTTTTTATAAATCTCTCATGTCTAAATTTTTGGTCTTTCCAAGTACAGAGAAGTCCAGTCCTTTTCAAGTTCTGGGAGGTTATCTGCCCACATGTTTTTAGTGATTGAATTCTTTAATGGCACTTGCTCATATTTTCTTAGGTAAACTGTTGGCTATTAAAAGAAGCTAGTTTCCTTTAGAGTGGTACATGAATGTGTCTCACCAAACTGAAATCAGACCTGAAGAATGTTTGAATTATATATTATCAGGTGGCATTGCATATACATGGATAAAAATAAGATTAAATGAATAGAGTAGATGAAAGTAACCACTCATGTAATAAAAATTACAAGAACATAAAATATTCTAATTTTTATTAGATGTCTGATAATAATTTCTGTCATGAGATGGACTCCAAGGCTTTTATTTAAAAATAAAAGCCAAAGTGGCATTCTCTATTGAATACAAAGTGGGTCCTGAATTCCACTGAATTATAGGCATTTTTGTATGTCTCCCCATTTATACTGTTTCAAGAGGACAATATAATGACTCTGGTGTTCTTTATTTCAAATGTCCATAATCAGGGTAGAATTATAAGGAAATAAAGGCATCTTCAGCATTGAGAAGATTTTAGTGAGTGTGAATAACATGCCCAAAGGTAAAACTAATCCCATGTCTTATTGAATATGTGCCAACACTTTTTCCCCTTTATGATTAAGGAAGGAAGTTATTTCAAAAGAGCTGCAGGGTTTATTATCCCAGCATTCTTATGCAGTGTGAGTGAAATAATATGAACAGAATAAAAATATTTTTACTGTGAGTGCCACCTGGATAATAAGTATATGTGAACACAAAAGTGTATCTTAAATAGAGTAAAACACAAAATCATTCTATTTTTTTCCCCAGGGAGAAAAGGGTGGGGGAGGGGAATAGATGCAATAGTTCACTATTTTATCTAAAAGCCTCAAAATTCCCTAATGTGTTTATTCAGAACTACCCTAATGGGATATTGTTCTTTATGGTTGTCTGATTTGCTTATAGGATGCTCTCCCCATCTTAACAGGTTAAAAGCAGAATGAATGCAATAGAGCTGTGTGAGTCCTTTTTGATGAATAGAACCCCTAGTGGAAATCTAATAACTTCAAACATAAAATATTGATCCCGTTCTACTTATTCTTGTGAATTCTTTTAATATTATAGCATCTTATGTTTTCAAAATTACATGAAAAGCAAAATATAAGGTTGAAGTTTGCTTTCCAAAGTATCACTGACTTTTCCTTTGTAATGTTGAAGGTCAGCTTTGTTTTGCTGAATCATTATAGTAGCATTTAACATAGAAAGTGTTCAAATACCTGGAATAATAATGAACCTACTTGGTGCCAGTAGGAAAACTGTCTTTTGTACTTGAAACTGTCTTCTTTCTATCTTCAGGCATGTAGAAAACACTGGAAGAGTTAGCAGGTACCTTAATTTTTCATCTTTTTCTTCCGTTCCTTAAATATGACAAAAATATGACTCTTAGAGGATAATAAGTAATCACTGTTACCACTCAAGGTATGAAAATATTTGTTGGCAGTGATCTATTTGCTTTGGTATAGACTTAAGTATCTGTAGTGCTATACCAGAGATCCACCCTCCTAAGCAATCCTTAGGAACCATTTGTTCTATACCCTGCTGGAGCAAAATAATATAACATAGTCACACTGATAAGCAGATTAGGGTTATCAGTTGCAAAGATGTGGAACAAGAAAACAAATGGGAACACATATATGATATCTCTTAATATTTAAAAACTATAAATCATTCTTATACCAATAAATTGTTTGACTCCCTTACGCTGACAAGTATGTCTCCATATAACCAGGAATAACCAATTTGAATTTACAATTCAATGGATTCCTTTAAATTTCTCCTTACCACAGTGATACAGATAAATTTGGCCACTGCTTCCTATCTATTTCCCCTTGCCTCCCAGACTTCATTTTATGTTGGAAGATCCTTTGCTTGCAAGTATGGATACCTCAGATCTTATGTCAATACAGTGTCTATATCTCTATAAATAACTGCCTATTGGTTTAGCAGAGGCAAACTCGTTCCCTCCAGAAAAGAGACCCAGGTGAACTCAAACTAGTTTAAAATCATTCAAATAGAGTTCTAAGGTCATGTGAACTTAGAGTAGAGCCCCCAGCTGGCTACACCGTTAAAATCTACAATCTTGTTAGAATATCTAACCACATTCCAGAACTTCCCAATCAAAATCTGCATTTGAAAACAAAACAAAACAAAACAAAACAAAAAAACCTCAGTGGTTTGAGGCCCATTGGTTTAAGATAGAGTTATGGGAGTCACAGACACTCTGTTGATAATTTCCTTGGTGGCTCAGACTTTTGGCTCTGTGATCTACCTACCTTCCAAATCTAGACTGTAAAATCTGTAAGGACATTTTCTTATTTAATATTTAGTCACTATGGATGAAAATACAGGCCAAAGATTTGTTCCTTTTCATTGAAGTAATGGATAATCAGAGAGACTACACATATCCAGGAGTTGAGGCTATAATAAGAAATCTCTATTATATCTTCTCCATTTTCTATGGACCTAAAATTGCTCTAAAATTTTCTTTAATAAAAGAAGTGCTCTCATAAAATAATTTGAATAGAGAAACCTTCTATCTCATACTGATAGGAAATAATGATTGTAGTGGGAAGTTCAATTTAAACAATCAAATGATTTTATGGAGATTTTTAAACAAATTTACCACTATTTGTTTCTGCTTCGGGGAACAAGCTAAAGTTCTGTTCTGTTCATGTAAATACATATTGATCATAGCCCCAATGCCAGCTGCATGAACTCACAGGCTAAAACACAGTTCCTTCTGTTTATCATCTAATTGTATACCTAAAACTTATACAGTTAAAGTTTTATTATTTGTCCTTTTTATTCTGTCTGCCTTCACTTACTGTCAGTGTTAATCATGCACATATTGAAAAAAAATGCATATTTGTCATCTCAGTTGCTTAAATGAATTTTGTTTTAAAAATAATAACACTAGTTGATACCCAAAAAGTTTTAATGAAAGTTTTAATTAAGTATGTAGATAAAGATTTTGAATAATAATCTTTCAATTTTATGTAATTTTGACACTATTTTAGATAATGAACACTGATCTCTATATGAAGAATTAATATTAGGTAAGAAATATTAGTAGTTTTCCTTAAAATTGCTTATGGACATACTAATTAATTATGTAAAATATTTAGTTATTTATAAATAACTTCTATCTACTTTTTATTATCTAATATGATGCAAAAATGTTTATTTAGAAAATCTACATCAAATATCTATTTGAAATTCTGTATTTATTTCTAGTACCTCTCAACCAAATATAATTGTATTGCATGTCATAAAAATTTAAATATTTAAAATTACCTTTAATAGGTCAACACAATTTTAAACTCATTAATTATGAGCACTTACCTATTGAATAGAACATTCAAAATTAAAATATGATCAGGAAATTTGAAATAATCCCATTATGAGTAAAATATAACTAATCATCATTACTTTCATTTATAATTATTAGTAAACTTACTTATCTTGGTATTTGTATATATGTATATGAGATGGGAAAAACAAAGGAATTATAGAGATAAAAGTAATGTTGAAAAAATAAATTAAAATTGTAAATAGAAAAAGAATATAGAATTAATATCAGTTTCATCTATAAGCAGGAGATTTGTTAGAGAATAATAATTCAAGAAAAAATAAAATATATATAATTAAAATATATCTAATAAAATATGTCTAATTAAAAATAAAATATATCTAATCAATATTTGATGTATTTGTTTCCTTCTAAACACTAGAAAATGAAGAAAAGAGAGACATTTCAAAGTTATGAAATCAGTATGTCAATGTAAGAGCATGAGAGGTCAAACTCAGGTGTGCCATATTTAGATGACAAGGATGTCCATAATTTTTTTGTTTCAATAGCTCTACTGTGGACATTAATGGTCTAGAGCTCTTTTGTCAGCCAAATTTCACAAAGAACTAATAGTTGTGAATCACAAGGAATTTCAATAATAAAGCCAGTATCTTTATTTAAATATATGCAAAGCCTTTGGACTATGGCTCCAGCAATAGTGGTGGATAGTAAAAAGGTAAATTAGTTCTTAGGGAAGTAAAATATAAAACCACACTGAAATAACGCCACTTATCACCTGTAATATCTTAAACAAAAGGTTGTTTATACTAAGTGTTGGTGTTGACTAAGTATTGGTGAAGGTGCTGAAGAAATGGAAATCTCATAAACTACCACTGAGAACTCAAAAGCCTATGACCACAACAATAAATAAGTTGGCAGTCTCTTAAAAATGAAAATACTCCTACCATAGGACCAAAGTTTACCAGTCCTAGGTAGTGACCCTAAAGAAACAACAGGATATATTCATGACAAGATTTGGAGGTAAGTGTTCATAGAAATTTATTTGTAATAGCCAAAGAATGTAAACAACTTCAATGTCCATCAATAGGTAAATGGCAAAAAAAAGTTTTGATAAACCTATACAATAAAATACTACTCAGAAATATAAAGGGAAGAACTATTGATACATGCAACAACATGGATGAACCTCAAACTTATTAAATCTATTTGTAAAATTCCAGAAAACTCACAGCAAACTGTAATGATAGGAAGATCAGTGATACCTGGGGATGAATTTTGAGGTAGGAAGAGGCGGGAGGATATGATTGAATCATACAGTTTCAATTTAGGCAGTTTATTGTGTACAATTTTTATCACAATGAAGCTATTTAAAAAATATTGCAAAAATAAAATCGAGAAAAACTGGACAGTAATACAAGTAATACAAGAAGAAAATATAGCTCAGAAACATATGTTTATGTGTATTGTGTGTGGGGGGAAGTGTGCTTTATAAATTAAATGAAACAAAGTCCCCACACTATGAAAATATACATATGTATTTTTAAAAAAACAAAGTCTGCTAAACAGTGTGTGAATCCAAACAATATTGTCCATGCATATCATGACAAAGGGGCATTTGCTTCTTTATTTAGTTTTACTGACATAATTTATTCAGACTTCATCATACCTTGTCTTAAATACAAAAAAAAAAAAAAAAACACCAAAAAATTTCTTAATTGGTCTAATTTTCTTCATGCTGATGGCAAAGTTGCTATCATATAATAACTGTGCTAACATCTTACTGAATAATAAGTAGGCAAGTAAAGTGTTTCTAGAGCCAGCAAAATACAGATCAAATTAGATGAGTTGGCATAATATTTATAGTACTTCATTTTATTATTTATATTTGACCTCCCTTGTAATATCCTTATGTACTTTAGAGCCCAC
The DNA here is from genome assembly GCF_001458135.2 of Marmota marmota marmota. Taxonomy (NCBI): domain Eukaryota; kingdom Metazoa; phylum Chordata; class Mammalia; order Rodentia; family Sciuridae; genus Marmota; species Marmota marmota. The sequence continues at coordinate 28,176,392 of NW_025999968.1, read as the reverse complement.
TTAAAGTGGAAAGGTGAGTTTAAAAAACTTCTGTTTGCTTATGCTGCTATTGATTCGTGAAATATGCTTCTACCCCATTTTTACTTATGAGATACTACTTACTTTTCAAGTTAGAACTTTGATAACACACTCCTTCTTACAAAAATCATCAAATGAAAATGAATTGCTCTTCACATTTGATCTATCCATCCTGGTTTTAGATGTTGTTATATAAACTAACACATACCACATTATATTGTCAATTGTGGTCTCTTTGATGAAATGACATTTCTTCAAAGATATTTCTCTGCAATAATGATAGGAAACAGGTTGTAAGTATTTGATAAATTGACTTCAAATTTCAAATAATCTGTATTTTAAAAAATAACATTGCACATAAAATAATTGGAATATAGTTTAAAATAGAAATATAAGGCTACATTTTATGTGGGTTTTATAACAGCATGTTATAAACATAGGTACCAGGTGATAGCCAGAGTAGCACATAAATTATATATAGACTACATGCTCAAAACTTTTCACTTCTTTTTTAAAAATTTAAGACATAGATTTTTTTTAAGACATAGATCTTGTATTGCAGAATTTAATTATCTGAAATATTTTCATAAGGAGAACAATATTGTTTAAGGTTTTTGAGTATATTTTGAATGAGATATTTGAGACATTAAACTTTATAGAACTCCAAGTTGCAGCAACACTACTTTATTATCTAGTTTTTTGATGGCAGATTCAAGGAAGCTCTTGTAGCTACACTGCCCACAATATGAATTATACTGCAATTAGATTATATCTGTCATAGATTAAATCAATATTTCTGTCCTTGTAATTCACTCATAGTTTTCTAGATTCATAGTCATGAATCCATATAATGATCCCAAGTACTAAACATTGCCTTTGAACTTGTGATTGAATTGACATATGTAAAAAGTCACTTATAGCTAGATAAGCCATGATGAATATTTGTTTAGTGTGAATCCTAAAAAAAAAAAAAAAAAAAAAAAAAAAAAATGGCAGTTATTTGTTGCAGTAAATGTGCAATATGATGCAAACTATCTGGTCACAATTTATTCCTTTATGTTAATTATGTGTATGCTGAAGATGTTAGTAATAGAAAAACAAATGATTAATTTGAGGATCTGAGCAAAGGAATATGTAAAAACAAGGGAGAAGAACAAAGAGAAAATCACTATTTGTTGTACATTTTTTGTAGGGATTATAAACTGTGCAATTCTTGTTGTTTTGCAGTGATAACTTGTTTATACGGTAGGAAGTAGGTATTTATATGGCCTTTCCCTTTCCATAACTGCAAAAGTCAAAATAGGGATGTACAACTGTTGTAAAGCATATGGAATATGTGAAAACTACTGTAATGTTCTAGTTCTTGGATTGCTCCTGTTTTCCCTTGATTATTTCATAGTTTTTAACTTATTTGTATGCTTGCATATGCTCTTATTCATACCTTTTTATATATACATATATACTATATAGTTTATTTATATATAGTTTAATGTAGCATAAATATTATATTTTAAGAAATATATAAGGGGAAAAGAAAGGGAATGATTTTGTTTTCTTCCAGCCTTCAATAATCACTGAACTTAGTGCATTTTGCTGAGGAATTACAGCTTTTGGAGGCTTTATTTACCTAATTATTTATGTTGGTGTTCACATATTTAATACTTACTTAATATCAACTTAAGAATAATTCATTCTCATTGATTGGATCTTGAAATATTGTGTATCCTAGTTATCTACCATAAAATTTGTCTTAAAATAATAGCCATTTTATTATATCTTAAGATTTTGAGGTTCAAACTTTGAACAGGCCACTGCTGGGTAATTCTGTTTTTTATGTTATCAATAGAATTCACCCATTGCTATTACGCTGGTAGTAGGGTTTATGTGAAGGCTTCAGACAATTTTTACCCAGAAGTGATGTCTGCTGCCTTGGGGCCTCTATAGCTTGATAGCCTCAGGTGGTTAGCATCTTATGAGACTCAGGCACCCAAGAGCAAGTTTCCTACTGAGACAGATGGAAGCTCTAGGGCCTTCTACCCTTGAATTTCACATGGTGTCTCCTTTGCTGTACCCTGCTGGGTGAAGAGTTCATACACCCAGATTCAGAACCACCTATTTTTGAAGATATTAAACAATTTAAAGGCATATTATCGAACCATGGTACTCTATAAACACATAGAGAAAACTATGTTGTTATTTCACAAATTCCATACATCCACATTTTTTTTTTAGTACTTTTTTGAGACATCTCTGCATCTCTGCAGAAAACTGGTATATTTCCCAGAACATATAATGAGGCTTTGGATAAAGGTGCCCTCTACTTTTTCTATTTATTTTCTTTGTGTGTACTGCCACTACTAAGCCCTCTTTTATTTGTAAAAATTAGCAAACTTTTCTGTTGCAAAACACCAGACACAAAGATCTCACAATATATGTTGATTACCTGTATCCGTTATTTGGTTTGGCTAAGGATGGAGAAAAGTCTTGGCCTATGCCCAGGCTGATCTTTCAGGGGCAGGGAGTTGTGCCACCTGCCTGCTTTAGCAAGTTTGCCTCTCTTCTTCTTGAGATTCTTTCTCTAGTGGCACAGGCATCCTTTACTTTATTTTGACTTTGTTCTTCTCCCATCTCACTCTCCAGAGCTTCTAGCAACCCTGTTTCAGTCAAGAAGGCAATTAATAAGCTTTCTGCTATTTCTTTTCCCTTTTCCTTTCTAACTTACACTGCCAACTCCTATTAGGCTATGCTTCTTCAGCCCTTTGCTCTTATTCCCACTTTCTGACTTTCTATCTGACTTACAACTAGAAGACTTATAAAAATATTATGAAAATCTTGAACCAGAACCCTCACATTCCCATAACTTGGCTACAACAAACAACTCATTGTCCATCAGGTTTCATCTTTGTAATGTCTGCACTTTTTGCTTTTGAATATATCACATCCAACTGGGCTATGTGTAAGGTTTCAGAGAGGCTTAAGAAATAGCCTTAAACACAAGACATATGACTTATTGGTGGAAGTTTTAGAGATCAGTGACTAACAATAGGGTGAATGAACAGAGAGCACCTCCATACCTCAAGGTGCTTCAACAAGCAGTGCCTCCTCTCCCTTGGGGCATTTTGTTTAACAGTGACTGGATGGACCAGTGGCATATACATATTTTACAGTTCTCTCAATTCTATGCTCTTGCCCATCCAGCAGGAGCAGTGACATCAGAATTAGCTTATTTAGTTTGCTTGTATGACCAACATCTCAAGGGGCAACTGTCCTGGCATACATTCAAGAAAAGTAGTTTTTTACTCAGCTTTTTCGTCCCTGAGACTAAAAAATCGAAAGGAAGATTTTAGAGGAGGCAAAGTTTATTTGGCAATCACAGTTTCAGAGATCTCAGTTCGGGGCCAAGGTGAGGCAGAACACCATGGGGAAAAAGTATGGTAGAAGAAAAGGGACCAAAATATGGTCATCACCAGGAAGCAGAGAGAGAGAGGGGGGGTGAGGTTGGGGGGGGAGACTGACTTCTCACCATGGAGAAAATATATACCATAAAGGCAAACCTCCAAGTACCTCCTCCAGCTACACCCTACATGCCTACAGTTACCACCCAGTACATATCAAGGGGTGACTGTACTGATTAGATTAAGACTATCATAACCCAATCATTTTACCTCTAAACGTTTTGCATTGTCTCATACATGAGGTTTCAGGGGACACCTAATATCTAAAACACAATAGTTTATATTGATATTTGTAATGCCCATTTGAAATATAGAGTTTTCACTTATTGGCATTGATGTTACATCTCTTTCTCTGATCTAAAAAGTAATGAAGTCTTCATTCAAGTCAGTGAAGATGCAAGAAGGAAGACACAAGAAAATTTCATCATAGAATTGTTCCCTCATATCCCAAAGAGCTAAATTCAAAGCAGATGGTTTATAAGATTAGTATTAAAGTCAGTGGAAATTAGGAATACTTCATCTATTCCATACTCTTTTCCATTCTGCTTTCAGATGGTTAATATTCTGGTAAAGAAGTCAAAGAGTTCTACTGCACAGAGATGAAAGACTTATATGTATACACTTGGAAAATGTAACAAAAATGTCTGAAATCTCACATGAATAGAATCATCAGTTTATCAACATAAGAGCAAATGGCTTATAAAAGTCTTTCCTGTTTTCTAATGGACTGAATGATTTTAATCAGAGGGTGGAACAAATGCTTACCTATAAATCCCTATCAAAGAGAAAGATAAGTCCAAGGCAATTTCAGCACAATGAAATTCTCAATTTTTATTTCATTATACTGTGTACTTATTTCTTAAAAACTTTAGTATCAGAGGAAGTACTAAAATTAAGGTCTATATGGCAGAAAGGAAAATTGAAAATATCACAAAATACTTTGTAAGATTCAATGTTTATTTTTTTTTAATGTGTACCTATTCCACATGTAATGGAACCTGGCCTGCTCAGAATCTTCCAGAAAGAGTAGCACAAACACTGATATTCAAAAACTGTTAAATTATCTCCTGAACACTTACTATATCTACTTTGTAAAAGCTGCTCAACTGACTAGTCCTGTTCTGCATTACCTATGTAGCATTTTTATTGTTTTTAAATTATTTTTAGTAATTATTCAACTGGCTTTTTATAAAGTTTAAGCCTGAGCATATACATTTATCAAAATGCACCTCAGATGAGTAAATATTAGACCAGTCTGGTACCACCTAGTGTATGGTGAATTTTTTTTCTCTCCTGTGTTTTCGGTGTGCATTCTAGCACATATTTCTTGTTCCTGAGTCTTTATACTTCTACCTCTGTTTTATGATTTTTAGAAACCTTTCAGTCACAGAGAACTGAGGCCCACTCATGCTGATTCTCAAAATGGGCTTACTAAACACAGGTGCCAGAAATCATGTCTTAAAGGAGCAATCCAAGGCACCAAGGCACCTCCAGGTACCTTGGCAGCTTCATCTGACACCTGTCTCATCCCTTTTTCATTTTCTTTTTAGCTTGGCATCAACTGTGTACCTTGTAAGACTCTTCAGCTTCAGGTCACTCAGTGCGCACAGTCTCTCAGTTAATGGAAACACACTGTTAGAATCAGACTTGTCCTTTGCAAAGCAGGACAGTCATATTACATACAAGGGTGGGGGGTGCAGAGGATTAATCAAATAAGTTTTATGGTAACATATCTGAGTAGGGACACTTATCAGGGATTTTACTAAAGGAGGAGGATATTTTCCAGATGATTGTGTGTGTGTGTGTGTGTGTGTGTGTATGGGGGGATGTTGGTGGGGGGTTAAGTAACTAAATTAGTCTCATGAAAGATATTCATATGGGCTGGGGATGTGGCTCAAGCGATAGCGCGCTCGCCTCGCTTTCGTGCAGCCCAGGTTGGATCCTCAGCACCACATACCAACAAAGATATTGTGTCCTCCGAGAACTAAAAAAATAAAATAAAATATTAAAATTCTCTCTCTCTCTCTCTCTCTCTCTCTCTTTAAAGAAAAAGATATTCATATGGGAATTATGTGATATAGTTAGAATAGTCTTGTTTTGTTTTTGCTGTATATTTTTCCTACTTTAAATGTGAAATAACTAATAGTCTCATGTATTTTACATTGGGAATTGTTTTTCTTGTAAAACAAAATAAGTCAGTATTAGATAACTTGAAGATGTATCTTTAAAAATATCACTTTTTAGAACAGTTTGTTGTGCTAATTTTTTTTTTTTGAGAGAGAGAGAGAGAGAGAAAGAATTTTATTTTATGTGGTGCTGATGATCTAACCCAGCGCCCCGCGCATGCCAGGTGAGTGCGTTAGCGCTTGAGCCACATCCCCATTCAAAAAAATTTTTGAATGCCTTCTAGCCAGGTAAAAAGGACAAGGGACATGCAAAATAATAATATCATTGTGTAGTTTAAAAAATATTATTTTTTGTCTTTTGTTTCTTAGAATATACAACATGCATTTTTTTTAAACAAAAATAAACTTCAGAATGCCTATAAAATGTAAAGTTCTGTAGGAGGTAATGGCTTCCCCATAATTACCAGAGAAAATCAAGTCCACAAAGAGAAGACAGGAAGGAAACAGACAATCCAATATAAGGTGATGAATTTTAATATAAATACAGGACATTTTCTGTGCCCTCATCTTAGTTCAGGATATTAAAACAAAGAACCATCAACTGAGTGTGTTAAACAACAAAAATTTATTTTTTACAATTCTAGCAAAGAGAAGTCCAAGTTCATGGTAGCAGTGTGGTCCAGTTCTTGATGAAGGCCCACTTCCTGGTTTACAAATGGACCAACTGTGGTTATATTAGAATATATACATTCTGGCAGAGACTAGAGTGAGAGAAGCTCCCTAGTGTCTTTTTTTCTGAAGGCCCTCTTCCCATTCATGAGGATTTCACTCTATAAGCTGATTACCTCCCGGATTTCTCCTTCTCCTAACACTATCACAGGTAGGATTCAGGATTTAATATATGAATTTGGGGGGAATATAAACATTCAGTCCAAAGCACCTTACTACATACCAGACCCTATTCAGAGTACTATCTGTATACTCATTCATCTATATTTGTATTATAATTCTGCAAGTCAGGTTCAGTTATTATCATTACCATATTAAAGATGAAGAATTACCAGCACAGAGAAATGGCATCACTTGTTTACCTCAGTACATGATAAGGACTGTGCTGTTCTGAACTTGGTATCAAATGCTTTTACTGAGTAGATAATTTATATGAGCATGACAAGGAGCGGTATATGGATGATTTTAATGAAAGTAATTAGATTATCTGGCACAAGCTTATTCCTGCATCTACATTGTTTCTATTAAGATTCTTCAATTTGTAATATATGTACAAGGAGTCAGCTCCTGATTATAAGCTTCATGGTGCCTTCGTTATATATTTTTTTGAACTCTGCATGTTGAGACATTTTTAACTAGACCTTGCTGCACAGAACCTCCTGCCATTTGTGAGCTTAGCTCATTAAATATTTGTTAACGGACTGAGAAGTCTAGTATCTGACCCCCCAAACTTTGCATTCCAAAGACTTAGGAATGAAGAAGCTAATTGGAATCTAATTTAAATTCTGAAAAACTCATTCAATGGTAACATATGGATTTCTCCCTTCACAGTTTATCCTTCATTATTTTTAGTGAATTCCTTCTCATTCATATAATTCACTCATTGTGTCATAAAACCTAGAGAGCATCCATGAAATATGCACACTAACTCTTAGTATGCCATCAGATTTATTACTCAGAAAATATTTCTCCAAACTATATTCACACCAATAAGCTCCTTTTTAGATTCTTTGTCATTTTATTTTCTTTAGTAAATCTAATAATATGATTAGAGTTGCTCAGATAATCTTCCATCTCAAGGTTTTATTCATTTCTGATTCATTGTGTCTATTATTAAATCCAGCTGTTGATGTTTTTGAACAAACTGATTTCCGAATTAACTCTACATTGTGTTCTCTAATAACCCCACTTCAGTATTACCATGGGTTGCTCCCAATTTACTTTTAGATAATTAAAGCCTCTCTTTATTTCTATCTAAGTTGCCTGTTTTATTTCCCAGAACACAAGGATGTGATTTCATTCATGTTGCTCTAGGGGTCTAAAGTTGATAATCATTTTTCTACATCTGCCCTCATCAGTGTCTGCTTGCAATATATGTTGCTATATCCCCACCCCTTGGCTTCTGCTCATTAGCATTCACATTCCTACTGATATATTATGTTTTTCTGCCACAAGCCATTTCTTGTTGTTTTCCTATAAAGTCGGTACCTTTGCATCAGAATTGTCCTAATTTCCCTAGCATATTAGATATTTTCCCTATTGACTTGTTTATGATGATTATTTACATATGAATGCATCTGCTTCAGAACTGATGACACCTTTTACTGAAATATGAATATATATATGTATATATACATATATATATTCTCAATATCAGAATAAGCAATTTGCAAGTGAATATAGGGAGAGAAGAAAATGTAGGTCATCACACAAAAATCCCTGCTTGTTTTTCTGTTATTTTCATGATGGAAACTAGAAAATTTATACATTATTTGTTAAATCAGAACAAAGGGAAAGTGGTTTAGAAAATTATCATATTCAATATATTCTAACAGAGGTTTACTTTTAGAATTATATACTTATAATTATGCATATGTATCTGAATATGTACCTATGCAGGTATAGGTATACTTTAAATTTGATATGACTTTGGGTTTATACTCTTAAATACTTTATTTTAATACTTAATTACTTAAGATTTTTTTTTTACCAAATATGTATGTCTTATATGACAAAATCAAGTAATAGAATTTTTGAAGAATATGTAGAATCACTAGTTTTCTGTTTATGTAGATTTAGAACTAATGTGTCTGGTATGAGTTTCCTGGATTTTATTAATCTCCTTTAATAAAATACCATTATTTTATGGATGATAAATATGTAAATTTCTCAGGAAGAGTATGTCATTAATAGTTTTATTGTGAAATAGGAATTGGACTATATAGTTAATGCAGGTAGGAAATTTCTCTAAAAGTCACTATCTTCTTATAATTCTTGGATCACTTTGTTGTTTAACAACTTTCCTACCTAATTGTATAGTTACCAAAATAGTAACATCTATACTGAAAAATCCATATTCTTGGAAGTTAAGAAAGTGTGCTTTAAGATTGTACAGATTAATTTAATGCTACCTAGTAATATAAAAACACTTAATTTCTTGGAAGCACCCAACCCTCAACACTTCCCCACAATTTTTACTAAGCAAAAAACCTAACTCCATTTAGTTTAGCTTCTTTAAAAATGTGTATTAGTATATTTTGCCTTTTCAAGAATAAGACTTTCTTTGTTCTTTTAAATAACTCTCTAATAATATGTACTTGACGGAATTAGATTTTAAGTATCAGTAATCCAGATTTTCCTCTTACATGCCAACTCTTTTTACCATGTAGAATAATATCACAAGAATCCCTATTACCAGATGTGAAGAGTTTCTTGGAAAGCTTTTCTATTTTACAACAGGGAGAGTTGGGAAAATAATTTCTTAAAACTTTAATGCTCCAATCGCCTGCTAGTAGGGAGCTGAGATAGTAAGTAGAAGGTTTTGAGCCTTGATTTGAGACAGCCTAAGAAATCCAGGCTTGTGAAGAGGACTTAGAAGTTGACATTGGATGTCCTGAGACTTTTCTTTACGGTACCTAGAGTGTTAAATGTTTCCTATACTATAGGAATCTTAATTTTTTAATATATAAGAAGAATCCAGATATAAAAACAAAGCTATTTTTAACAATCACCACAAAAACATTTCATCATGAAAGCACAATCTTATGATGTTTTTCTTAATATTATTGACAATACAAAAGTGACAAGGAAACTGTGTTTCAGGGGAAGATTGAATAGACCTACTTAAAATATATACAGAGGTTGAATGTAGAAAAATTTGAAAAAATGAGGTTGAATATATAGGACAGTTTTGATATGAAGAGTCTATATTTTCTTTATATTGTTTCTGTTTTACTACAATCCTCTCTATCTTTTAGAATCTAGTGTTTTTCCTAATTCAATTATCAATTTTCATGTATCTCAGTTTAAGTAATCCTATGGTATTTATTTTTAATCAATGAGAATAAAAAAACACTAGTTGTAAGATCTTTTCATACTTTTCAGTAAGAAGATCCATTTCTAAGTCACTGAAGTTTTCAAAAACATATTGTAACCTTTACAAATACTTGATATTTTTCAATTTAATTTTGACCTTTAAGTTTATAATTTTACCAATGCTTCTGGTTCTCAGTTTTCAAAACCAAGCATTAAGCTGATCAGTTAAAACCGCTGTCCTGTACTAAATAGTGATCACTGTATTGACCTGTTCCTTAACATAATATTCTGTTTAAATTTTAAACAACAACAAAAAACAATTGTGACTGTTTCTTTTAGTCTTTAAGCAAGTGAAAGCATTTTCTATACTTTTCTGTACCCGTCAGTGAAAAATGTCAACGTGAGCCAGCGACATTATATTACACTCTTTGTTTGTATGTTTTGTTGCTTTACATACAAGGTTTTCCTTATAGTTTATTTCTCCCTAAGAGGCGGCACTTTGTTAATACGGCTGTGTACAATTTTCTGACAAGTGCTGAACCTATGCTAACAAAAAATGGTTCTTATTTATGATGTGTCAAATTACTGTTCTGAGAGTAGACCTTTTAGGTTGCATTCAGCCTTTAATTTGACTGAATTTAAATGGCATAAAATGCCTTTTAGTTGGGCCTTGGCTGGCATATTATATATCTCATTTCAATGAAAAACATTCACATGCAAATACGGTTTGTTTGGAGTGAGGACAAATGCGACTATCATGACTGATGAAGGCTTTTGATCACAGTTCTACACACTGAAACCTTGAAAAAGAAGAGGCTATTTGGACTGGCATCTGCAATCCCATGAATTATTTAGTTCACATTATTCATAAATCTCTTTGAAGAGGAGGTTTTATGAGGTTTTAAGGAGGAGTCGTCTTAGTTTTGTTGCCAGTTTCAATGTATGCTGTAAGTTCCTGCCTGCATAGGACCACTTTCTTTAAACGCTAAGTCTTCCCTAGTCTGGAAAGTGTGTTACTCTAGTACACTAGCAAGTTAATCTTGTAGCTCTTAGGAAATGGAATCACATGCCCATTCCTTCTTTACTTCATCTACCAGGATCTATTACTATAGAAAAATGAAATAAGTATAATTTGGAGCATTTCATGCTGAGTATATGTAGAAGTAGACTTTTCCACAAAACACATTTTCTATTTCAGCTTCACAGCAGAGCAATCTGAGCACACTCCTTCCTCTCAACACCATGAATCCCCTTTCCTTTGGGCCTTTGCATTGAAGTTGCTGTCTGCAAAGGCATATCTTGCCCCAGATTTCCAACCAGCTTCGTCTAGCTGGGGAATTAATTTTTTCAAAATTTAATCCCACACTGTTGACATAGCCCTAGTTTTACACTTAAGTTCTTTTTGAATTACTTCTCTACATAGTTGTTTTCTTTTCTACAGGATAAAATCTCCCATGACAGGGACTAGTAGTAATCACATTCTTTGTCCAAGTACATCATTATTCCTATAATTTATACTGCACGTTCAATAAGGTTCAATAAGTGGCTCTTAGATTATCTTAACTTGAATTATATTCAAATTATATCTCCAAAATGGAAAAATGGATATATTTTGTTTTCAGTTTAATACAAAGAACTATAACTTCAAAATTATTTCCACATCTGAGCCATTGTGAGAAGTTTAATATTAGGTAGTACTGTGGGAAAAAAAAAAATCTTCCATTCATTGATCTTACATTGGCTTTTGGCTAGCACAGGGTGTGACTCATGTTCAGGCCTTGTTTTGAGAGTGTGAATCAGAATCCTCATTTATAGTTTGCTCACTTTAATTTTTAAGCAATATTGTCTACTGTTAGAGTCTGTAAACAAGTCTGCATGGCGCCTGGCATTTTGCCAGAGGGAGTGGTTTGTGAAGTAACGCCAGCGAGCCATTAAGTGTGGAGATTCCTTATTGGTTGACTGCTGTATCTAGTTTATGTTAATTAAGATAAGCTGTGTGGAATGTACAACTATCCCTCCTGTCCTACAATAAACGGTTCCTACTCCTGCTGTATCAGTCTTCACAAGTTGCTTGTCACCCTCCCGGTTATTATGCTGCAGCCGGACTGCGGCAATCTACATTTTAAAACTAATGAACAGTTGCAGTTTATGATTCTAAATAACTATCTCAGCCTTTCAATTTAGAGTTCACAGTATTTAACAATGCTGGGAAGAGAGTTTCAGTACATAATATTTAACAGTATCTTCCCACTCTGAGGATTCTCTGATTATCTGAAATTATCCCAGGTGGGATTTTAGGCTTAACAGTAGATTCAAATGTAAACAACCTGAATAAATTTAGTTACAGTTTGACTATTTAAAAATCCTGAGAACTTTTCTCTCATAAATATAATTTTCTGTAGATTTGTGGGATTTGTCAACATATTTATTAATATGTACACATAAACTGGTTTGTAAAATTATAAAGTGACATTGTGACACAATATTTACTTTCCAAGATAGATAGACTATGTAATTCTATAGATGAGATAAGCCAGAACAATGGCTACTGAAAATCAAGAGTTATGGTATAAGGGGAAGATTCCTGTGTTGGGACTTGGAAGCTTTCGAAACTTCTTAATCCTGTTATCAGTGACTTGGTATTACTGAGAAAATTTCTTACTGTCCCTCCAGCCTAAGTTTCCCCATATTCAGTTTGGAATTAACAGTGCCAGATCTTAGAATTTTTTGTGACTCCTTATGCAATCATAGATGTGGAAACATTTCATTTAAAAGCATTACATTGCTTGTCAAATTGTGAGATTTAATAATATTAATTAACTCTACAAAATTTATGGTAGATCATTTTCTGTAAAGGAAGGTTACTTATTAAAAGAATGTATTTTTAGTTTGATTTAATGAAGTTGTTAATTGTTGTAGGCTATTTACTTTTATCAAATGCACATTTCTAGATATCTTTGGTATGCTTAAATAGGTCTTTCAAGGTAATGGCCTACAAAGTTATTGTTAGGTTTCATTATGAATGTGGCTGTTACAGACATTAAAACTCAAAGTAGCGGGGCATGGTGGTGCACGCCTATAATCCCAGTGGCTCAGAGGGGAGCCTGAAGCAGGAGGATCACGGAATCAAAGGCAGCCTCAGCAATTTAGCAAGGACCTAAGTAACTCAGTGATACCCTATCTCTAATTAAAATATGAAAAAAGGGCTGGGGATATGTCTCAATTGTTAAATGCCCCTGGGTTCAAACCCTATTACCAAAAAAAAAAAAAACCAAAAAACAAAAAACAAAAAAACAAAAACACACACACACAAAAAACAAACAAACCTCAAAGTGGAAGGTATCAGTTTAAACAACAGCAACAAACAAAAAGGATAACCATCTAACTTCTTCACGATTGGGTATTTTATTAAACTGTGAACTATTGTATATCATAATCATTATCTTTAAAAGTATATGTTGGTAATCTGATAATTCTATGTAGTATTTGATATATAAAATGTCATGATGATATTAGAAGCAAAACTAGAATCTATTTTACCTGTAGCACAATATGATGCCATCTCCCCACTTGGTTGCCATAGCATTTTTTAAATTTTTAATTATTATTTTCATATGTTTTTTATATGTGGCAGTAGAATGTATTTTGAAGTTATACATATATGGAGTATAATACCTCATTCTTCTGGTTGAGGTGATGTAAAATTACATTGGTCATATAATCATATATGTATATAGGATAATAATGTCAGACTCATTCCATTGTCTTTCCTATTCCCATTCCACTTCCCTTCCCTTCATTCCCCCTTTGTCTAATTCAAAATACTTATGTTCTTCCCTAACCACCTCTCCCACCATTATGAGTTAGTATCTGCATATCAGAGAAAATGTCTGGCTTTTGTTTTTTGGGGATTGGCTTATTTCACTTAATATGATATTTTCCAGTTCCATCCAGTTACTGGTGATGGTCAAAATTTCATTCTTCTATATGGCTAATAACCAATTGGTTGTATATACCACATTTTCTTTAGTCATCTGGTTGGTTCCATAGTTTGGCTATTGTGAATTGAGCTGATATAAACATTGATGTGGCTGCATTACTAGTATGCTATTTTAAGTCCTTTAGATTTAAACGGAGGAGTGGGCTAACTGGGTCAAATGGGGGTTTCTTTCATTCCAGTTTTTCTGAGGAATCTGTATACATGAAGTAGCATTTAGAGATACTCAGAAAATGAGCACACAGAATATACTCTGCATCATTTACATATCCTGATATCTCTCTCTCTCTCTCTCTCTCTCTCTCTCTATATATATATATATATATATATACACACACATACATATTTTTTTCTCCTTTCAGTGACAAATTTCATTTTAACTGTAAGTTCAGACTACTTGAATCCAATATTAATATAAAATAGTGATACTTGTTTTCATGAGTGAAACATAATTGTTTTGTGTTCATAATTGCTTTAATTTAGAGTTTCTTCTAAAATATTTACCCTGTTCTACAAAGGAGAGACAGTTCATGACATTCCAAGATATCTGTAACCTAATTGGCTTCCACATATAAAATATGAAGTGGCTTGTTTAATACACTGTAATTATGTAGTTTGTAATTACAATTGTTTTCATGTGTCTGCAAATCCCTATGTCATTTTGACATTATATTTTAATAATGGACACTGTTTGAAATAACTTTTCCCCAAGTGCTCTTTTAGGCAAAGTTTGTGATAAATTTTCCAGAAAATTTTCCATGAAGTTACTGTGCAGAAGATTTTGCTAGTGCACCAAATAGATTTTCTGAAAATGAACTCTTAAGACCATTTTCCATTATATTTCCATATGACCCAAATAATGTTACTTATAGGCATTTTACCATAAAGGGCAGACTACATTAGGGCACTCCTTCCCTCACAATATTGAAACAACCACATAAATAAAGTTCCACTCAGAGAATGTTTGACTCAGATAAAAAGTTCAGACCATAAAATTATGTCCTCCAAAAATTATTCTTGTTAATTAACATTGTATTTGACACAGAAATATATATATATATATATATATATATATATATATATATATATATATATATGCCAAAACATTTTGAATTAATNATATATATATATATATATATATATATATATATATATATATATAATTTACACATAGCTTTTAACATAATTTTTATAATATGTATTTAAAAATTTTCATATGATCATAAGATGGGCCAAACTATGACATACTAAATACATGCTTTTTAATTGTCTTGAAATACATTTTTGACAACTGTATTATACTGCTAAAAAATGTCACATATGTTGCTTGTTTTTGTGGATTTCAAATTGAGATGTAGCTATAGGGGATCCTCAATTGCCCAACATCCAATATGCCTTAAGTAAAATATTGATTATATTGTTTAACCATAGTCTATAACGTAAAATTCACTTTATGATTAGCATTACTGTATCAATCAAGATAGAATAATTCCTAGTGGCCCAGAACTAATTAACTTAATAAAATAAATTATACAAAAATCACTGACTATATGAATATGGAATAAAGGTGTTAAGTAGAAAGCAGACTGTATCAAAAGGAGATGCCTCAGAGGTTCTCCATAACAAAATTTTCACTGCTACCAAAATATTAATAATTACTCATCTGTTCATAGTTGAATTAATAATGTCATTTCTTGTTCTGTCACCTATAAAGACATGAATAATGCATCTATATGTTATGAAACCTAATCATAGTATATTACAATAAAATAATTGACCATCTTGTCTAAAGGATTTGAAAAATGACATTTCTAAATGAGTGCATTCCCCTCCATTTGGTTTCTAAAAGTTGTGGAAAATAAATAAGAATTTAAGTGATCCTTGGATCACCATTCCTTAGTGTATGCTGTGCCTGAGCCCTTATAGTGTTTTAAGGAATCATTTTACCTGAAGTGAAAGTCACAACAAGATCAGAGAAGTAGCAGTAGAGAATTGGACATGGTGGCTGATGCACAACATCCTGGAGGTCACCTTTCATCTTGCTCTAGCTCCTCACTGCAGATATATGCTAGAGGGCAAAAGCAAGCATTTCTTAAGGTATATATGCTTATGCATGGAGGAGCTTGACCTTGCCAGCTAAAATGATTACCTTTTGATGTCCTGGGATTTAAACGTGTTACCTGAAGACACATTGAAGGAGATTAGACAGACTCTTGAAAATTATTCCTACCCACATTCTCTCTTTGCACAACTTTTCCAGATTTAACCTATTAGGTAGTAATTAGGAATGTAAGAACATTTACTTTATATTTCATTCATGATAATTTTATTGAACATGATAAGACAAATCAATAGCACATGGTCCTGAGTTTCATACCTATTTATATTTAGTGATATTTCTTCAGTAAATAGAATTTAGTGAATTTTACATATTTCCCTAGAGTCTATATTAGCTGCATATGGAACTATCTCATTTTATACCAGTGTAGCAGTCAATAAATACCTTTAATGGGTGATACTTTGGTTCTCTCATTGAAAATAATTGTCATCACTAATACACAGTCCAGCAATTATTCTTTCTAGAAAAAAATTAAAAGTACTAAATTATCGATGATATAGTAAGAACTCAGAAAACTTATATGTGCATATGGTTACACAAAATAGTATTCCCTATCCACACATACAAAAGCAACAGTACACATAGAGAGAACATTATGTTATATATATTTTTTCATACTACCTTCAACCATAGATTGAGAACTCTTAGTATTGGGTACCATCTCACCACTGATTCTACATGACAATAAAAGAGTTTTGGTGGCTCAAAAATTGTTCAAACAAGCATTTTCAGTTACCAGGATACAACTGTAAACCCATAGAATGCACACTTGCAAGAGTGAACTCACATAAACTACAGACTTTGGGTGATCATGATGTGTCAATGTAGAATCATCCATTGTAAGAAATGTTCCACTCCACTGGGGGAGTTGACAGGTTTGGCTATGCACTTGTAGAGACTGGGAGCATATGGGAAATCCCTGTACTTTCCTCTTAGTTTTGCTATAAATCCAAAATAACTCAGTAAAACAGTCTTATAAAAAAGTATTCAAGTGAACACATATAATTGCTTTACTGTTTCACCACTGCTAATATGGGCACAGAAATATTATTTACTTTGCATGCGCTTAAATTGGTAAAATGGAATGTATTTTGAAATACAGTAGGGAATAAAAATTTTAATTAGAGTACTAATTCAGCAGAAAATTCTGAAGGTATTATAGCCCCCAAATAGAAAATGTTACCAACCTCACTGATTTGGGGAGTTATTTTTAAGGATATGTTTATCAACACTTCTTCCATCTAATAGTGTACCTGTAAATGGCAACATGTAATTAAGTACATATATTAAATCTTTCAATTAAATTTGGCTGCTGATGATCTGGGGAATAACATGAAATAAAGTAAATTTTCAATAATATATTTTGTTCAGTTATAGATTTTAGATATTTCTAAAACAGTTTCTTGGTTTAGTAGTATTAGGTACCATCTCACCACTGATTCTACATGATAATACAAGATTTTTGGTGGCTCAAAAATTGTTCAAACAAGCATTTTCAGTTATCAGGATACAACTGTAAACCCATAGAATGTACACTTGCAAGAGTGAACTCTTAAATAAAATACACATCAAAGGTTGTCCATGTACTCTATGTATTGAGACCCTTTTATGTCTGTAGTTTCTCCAGGCTTCCATAATATTATATAGCTGAGATATCTAAGGTTTTTCATTTATTTTATAGTATCCTCTAAAGGCATGAGTTTGAATCCTATTTTTGACTTGAAAATCTGTATGTATACTTACTGGGGCAAAAGCCATATGCTGTAGGGAAGTATGAATTGTAAGAAAGAGACTTAGAAGTTGCAGTGACTCATGACATTTAAAGAGATTTTTCACAGCAAAAAAAGAATAAATATAGAAAAAGATAGTAGTAAACTCAGTCTTAGAAGCATAGAAATAGTGGAGAGAAAAATATTAATGCTGAATAATATTTTTGATACATATAATTAATTTTGAATTTATAGACTGCAGGAGCATCGAGAAGAAAAAATTATATATTTTATTTAATTCTCAAAATACACATGAACAAAGTATTTGAAAGTTTACAATGCTTTTATATTGCATCTTTCTGGAAGTAAAATGATTATATGAGAGAATGAATTACTAAGATTTCATGGTTTTAAGATAATTTAATAAAATTACTTCAGTGTTACCTATTTGACTTATGCATACTATAAATAATTTACTCACAAGATAAATTGATCACATCCTATATAAATATATGTAGATAACAAATACTATTTTGTTTAATACACACTATCATATTAAACCGTATTAAGGGAAAATGATAATACTTACAAATAAAATATACCTAGATTTTTATTTGAATTTGTAAAGGATTTTAAACAGTTTTTATTATCAAAAATGTAAGACATTTAAATAAATATGAAGAAGTAATAAATATTACAAATTCTAAAATTATTTTGAAACAAGTATCAAATAACAGATAACTTGTTATAATTATTTAATTTTATAAACAGATAATGGCTTTAAAATGCAGTTACAATATTATCTCATCTAAATGTTAGTAACACACTAACCTAATATAATTCCAGTGTTCAAATTAGGATCCAAAGAAGTCCACATGTGACAATTGGTTGATTTGTCTTTCTTCTTTTCTTTTGGCATGGCTAGAGAATGAACTCAGGTTTTGTGCATGACTCTACCCTTGAGCAGTATCCCCAGTTTTCAGGTTCTTCCTTCAATTGATATTTTTCCCTGGAATGTATTTAATAAGTGAAAAAATAGCCAAAATTTTATGTGGTTTCAAAATTAAATATCTAACTAATTACATTGATTTGACATATTTTGTGTCCCTGCATTTATTGGACAACTGAAGTTTAATATAGAGACATGATTCTATCTAGGTTTGTTTATTTTGGCAAAATCAATTAAGTGGGTTATGTTTTTCTATGTGAAAGTATAGGGGTTGGTTATTTCTTTTCTAATCCTGGTAATCATTACCCAATTATAAGAATTTGTTAGGGCTGGGAATGTGGCTCAAGCGGTAGCATGCTTGCCTGACATGCGTGCGGCCTGGGTTCGGTCCTCACCTCCCCTACAAATAAAGATGTTGTATCTGCCGAAAACTAAAATAAATAAATATTTTTTTTTAAAAAAGAATTTGTTAGGGATTACAGAATGGTAATTTTCTAATTCTATTATTTTTAATTTACTTCTTGGTTGAACTATTTTTATTAAAAGAAATTTCTGCTTATCAAACTTTTTTGTCCATCGGGGTATAACTTCAATAGAAAATACATTTTGCAAAACATTTTGAACACCATTTTCACACTTTTTTTCCTTGTATGAAATTTGTATGGTTATTAAAAAATAAAAACTTGTGAAACTAAATTAAAGTCACACTTTTCTAAGTCTTTTGATATTAATGAGCCTTAGGGAAAAAAATTCTAATGTTTAGATGATGATACTTGATAGTTCAGTAAGATGTTATTTTAAATAAGTTTAAGGTAATTAGTGAAAAAATGTGTTTTACTCTGTGGTAGAGGTGATTGGAAAAAACAAAAAATAGAAATAAAAGTAGGTGGCTATCTAATTCTACAAGGCAATTTTTATTTCCATATCTTGAAACACTTAAATATTGTGGTATTGATACTGTAGATGTGCTAATACTGCCTCTTTTCAAATTATTTCCTTCATTTTTAAAAAGACAAAAAAATAATCTGGTATTGATTAGCACTACTAATATGCCACATCAAATTATAACATTTTGACTTAGTGGATTTAAAATACATATGTTCAATTAGTGTGGCGTTTTAGTTGTAAAATTGATATTGTAGAGTTTTATAATACAGAGAAAAGCATTTGTCCTTTCTCAGCTACAGTTTGTAATGTTTTGGATCCCTTCATTTTATTGTATTTCCTCTAGGAAGTAGTGGCAATGCCATTCTCATTTATTTCTATATTTTTTTCTATGCACTCTCAAAGTAATGTTTTCATATTTTAAAACTTTATATTATACTATCTGCCAATAGCAATGTTTTGCTTTGTTTTGATTCATTGCAGATATATTTGGAACAAAGGAAACAGCCCACACAACAAAATATTAAATCATAAATGTCAGAAAACTCTATCTCTCCTTAGTCTAAACTCTTAAATTCATTACCTATTTTTAAAAGAAATAATGGTCCCTTATCTATTACTGTGCACAGGAAAGGAATAATCAAAAACAGAAGACAAAAATATCAAAATATTTCAAAAACATTCTACATAATCATAAAATTAAATGATCCATAAGATTTATGGATCTTAGTATCAGCTATCTCTAAATAAGCATTAGTTATGTTTTTACTGACTACTTATTAAATGTATCATTAATAAATGACTGCAGATATACTTTGAAGGCAACAATAAATCCTGTAAATTTTATGTTTTACACATATCACAAATACTGATAAAAATATGACAGATAATTTTAACATAAGAAATAAGAAATATGGGCTGGGGATGTGGCTCAAGCGGTAGCGCGCTCGCCTGGCATGCGTGCAGCCCGGGTTCGATCCTCAGCACCACATATAAACAAAGATGTTGTGTCCGCCGAGAACTAAAAAATAAATATTAAAAATTCTCTCTCTCTCTT
Source organism: Marmota marmota marmota (assembly GCF_001458135.2). Lineage (NCBI taxonomy): Eukaryota > Metazoa > Chordata > Mammalia > Rodentia > Sciuridae > Marmota > Marmota marmota. The sequence continues at coordinate 28,156,033 of NW_025999968.1, read as the reverse complement.
TCCCTCCCTCTCTCACTCTATCTTAAAAAAAAAAAAAAAGAAATAAGAAATAAAAGAATAGGGGAAGTGTGACTAGGTAGGTAAAATTCAAGGCATGTAAAATTTGTCTAGTCCCTAACCATGCCTCCATGTCCTATTCAAAGTTCTTGAGATTCATTTTGAGAGAGATTGTTTTAGAGTTTCCAATTCTCCAAACACTTATAAGAGAGAGAGACCTCTTATAAATAGCTAGACAAGCACATCCCTCAATGGGACTTATTAACCAAATGGGTAACATGATGAATTAATTTTTTACTTTTTGATTCTTTGTATTAGAATTTTTAGGGAGTAGTGTTAGTAATATAATGACTAATATTATCTAACTACTCAGCATTCATATGTAAATAGTGAAGATAAGTTCATTACTCAGATGATTTTTCTTCAAACATTATTCACACAAGTTTTCACATGATGAATATTATGATTATTTTCATTTCTAAATTTAATATTATAACTAATAATATCTGAAAAACTAGTGTGAACCAATGTAATGCTCTAATTTCAACTTGCTACTTGCATTATAAAAGTGAAGAATTGTTGATGTCATATCTAAAACTTTTCTCTGGTCAAAATATCTTTAATTCCTTTCTTTCCATTTTAACTATGAACAGTTAAATTTGCATTTTTAAGGTAATTTTCAGTCACTTTTGGGTGGTGTGCAATGTGCACTTTACAATTGACTTATAATTGGACTGTGCTGACAATGGAAAATCTTACAAGTATTGAACATGACATTCATGACAGTATTGCTGTCATCTTGGCTTCTTTTATTGAAAATGCAGAGAATTATAATTGGGCTAACAAGCCTGGTAGCCTGGCCTCTTTCCAATTATATTAACCAGCCTAGTCTAGCATTAGCTGCCTGAACACACAAAGAAACAGGCCTAGAGCTTTTGTTTTTCTTTCTATTTTATTTTGGTACTTGCCCAAGAATCTAAGAAAAAAATCTTCTGCTTTCATGTAATGTTTGAGAATGTTTGATAATTTTTCTCCACCCCACCAAGAAATGTAAACACCTACGTTTTCTATCTTGATTTCACTGATTTTGGATAAGAGATTAATTCTAATAAAAGACTAGTTGTATTTGTTATGTATGAGAAATTATTATCTTAAAATAATAATATCAATCATTATCTTAAAATGTTATAAGTTTTTGGCAATTTTTCTTTGAATTTATTCTAATTCATTCTAAAGATTTTTTTAAGTGGTGGATTGATTTCAAAGTGAAATTTCTCTTCACATGAACCAATCAACGTATTGACACATTACTGTATCCTTTGACTTTCGGCAAGTAATGTAGCTTACTGTATAAGAGAGTGTTTTGTGAAATGTTAGAAGCATTACAAAGAAAATGATTAGCAGTTAAAAATAATTTCTAGTGTTTATAATTCTAAAATATTCTAAAATTTTATCCAAGAATTAAAAACGAAATTTTTAATTGAAAATTAAATACTTAAGAAAAATTAATTGAAATAGTTTTTGGTTTAAAACATCTAAGTTTGTAGCATGTCACCTATTAGGAATGTTAGATTCTATACTCGTTTTATTCTCTTTTTCTGGTTTCTTAAGATTTCAAATCATTAGCTTACTATTACATTTCTTTTCCAAATATTCCCAAACCTTCTCTCAAGATATTTAAGATCTTTAGTCAATTGTTTTCTGTATAGAAATATGAAAACAACTTGAAAATTTGTCCTATAGACATTAAACATCACTATAGCACAGAAGGGATATTCTGTAAGGATCTGTGTTTCAGAATTAATATTAAAAAATACTACAAGTCTATAATAAGAAATAGTCCTTCAGACAAACTGTAAGCACTACACAATTATTTTAAAAAGTGAGTCAGAACTCTATGTATTAACCTGAAAAAAAAATGTGGGAAAGCAGAATACAAAATAATATGTACAGTATGATCTTGTTTTTGAAAATAAAAGACAAAAAGTACATGTTTGTTACTGAGTTTTATAAGAACTTCAAAATTTGCAATTAAAAATAACATTAGTGTTATTATTTTTATTTATTTATTTATTTATTTATTTTTTTATGTGGTGCTAAGGATTGAACCCAGGGTCTCATGCATGCTAGGGGAGTGCTGTACCTCTGAGCCACAATCCCAGCCCCAACATTAGTGTTATTTTTATGTTTCTAGTTTAATGGGATCTGTTCACATTGGCCATCTTAGAAGCTGACAATGGAGGAGAGGGGTTTCTGTTTACTTTTCTCTGTCTCCTCTGGTTTTTTAGATATATTTCAAATTTGTATTTAAACAATGAAGCAGTCTTATTTCCTTCATTAAAAAGGCGTACGTTACTTGGTAAAAGAAAATTTTGAAATTTTAGATTTAATATTACATAATCTAGTGTCTCCAGTGGATTATTTAGTTGTTATAAATTATAGCCTAATAATTACTAAAAATGTTATGAAACAAATAGCAGTTAAATTTTTGATCTTTGAGTTTTTTTTAAAGTTCACAGTAACATTGTAAATCATTCTTCTTTTCCAACCACCTACTTATATTTAAAGTTGTGCAATAAACAGCTTGAGTGGGTTTAAGAAAAGGACTTAATCCAGGTTTCTTGATATAATTTTAATTTCATTTAAGTGTTTTGTTTGGAAAATATTATTTAAAATACAATAGTAAGATAGTGTTTGTTATCCGTGTTTGAAAATGAATTTTCCCATAAGGAAAATTTAACTAACTTTCTCAAGTTTTTTTTTTTTTTTTTTTTTTTTTTTAGTTCAAATACCTTGGAAAAATGAAGTGTAAATTAAAAGTTTCCATTCCTACTTCATGGGTACTAAATCCAAAATCTAAATTAAATTGCACTAAAGGTCAGTCTATAGAACTAGAGACTGTATATTTCCCAATTAAAGGATGGGCTACTTCATCTTTAATATCCTTTAGCGAGTGAAAAAACACTCCCTCCTCTTTCAGTCTTCATTATCAAATAATATCCAATCAAAGTAGAATATATCACTTCAAAAGTGTTTAGAGGTGTCTAATTATGCATTTTGACTAGGAGTCATCCTTTGAGTTAGCAACTGTCCTATAGGACTAATTAATTTAATTTCCTCATTAAATTTATTTCTGCCCCAAATAGTGTTTACTACTAGATATAAATAAGCTTCAATTTCTACCTCTTAAGGGAATCATGCCAATTAAAGTAATGAAGTTTTCAAGTTTCATAGCTATATAGTCAACCATGTACCAAAATAGCTGGGGTTTAATGGATCATATAATTTGAGTTGGGTTTTGTTGAAGAACTGATGCTTGCAGTTTATTAAGTGACCTCGTTCCTTAAATACAAACACCACAGGGTGGAATCTTCGTGAACAGATTCTGGGATTTGATACACCTAGGCTAGAATTCTAAACTTGCTTCATTTGTGCTCTGTCACCTTCAGCAGGTAACTAGATAATTCTAACTTTCATTTTCCACACCTATGAGGCACAAACATCAAAACTTAACTCTCCAAGTTGTCATCATCATGTGTAAGATGTAGGGAAAGTGTGAGACATCAGGCTCAGCATTTAGTAAAGCATTCAGTAAATGAAATGACCTGCCCTTGTGATTAATTCATACTTTTTGGTTTACGATTTAATTGTTAAACGGTATTAAACATATTTAAAGTGTGAAGCATGCCTGTAATACCAATGAATCTAGAGGCTGAGTCCAGAGGATCCTTAGTTTGGGCCCAGCCTGTGCTAACTTGCCAAGACCCTGTCACAAAATAAAAAAATAAAAAGGCGTAGGGATATATCTCAGTAGTAGAGCACATTTGGATTCATTCCCCAGTACACTCCTCTGCAAAATAATAGCTATGTATGAATAACTTTTTATTGATTATCGTTTAAGTTTTAGAACTAAGAAAAACATAGAGAAAGAAGTGTGTTCCTTAAGAGTTCGGTGTCTTGTGGTGTTTCAAGTTCCACCTCCCTATTCGGCCTCCTGTCTTACTTTCTTACTCGTGTGTTTCAATCATATACTAATGAAGTATAACAATTGTCATTTTCTTTGTTATAGGTTCTCTTGATATAAAGTATGTGGGTAATATAAATGCACTTTTCAACTTAGTACTAATAGCATCTCTGTTTTCTTGCTAACTAGAAAATCTGTCTAATATCTAATATTTGTTTCTTCTTCTTGTGCAACCTTTCCTTGGTACCAGCTGCTGCTTCAAAGAGTAAAGTTAAAGGTGAGCCCATGTCCATTTTGCATGGTTATGGTGATTCACTTTTCTGCTTATTCCAAGTTCTCTTAAATGATAAAATCTATTCTGTTGGTGTTAATGCTATTTTAGTGCATGAATACTATTTATAAATTACCCAAAATGCATGTATTTCACCCATTCGGTTTTTGATATATGTCTGTTTGCATTGTTGTTTTTAAGTTTGTTTTCTAGTTTTGTTTTTCATTTTATTTCATTCTGAAATGTGCTTTCATGTGCTAATATTTTGCCTGTTGACCTTAGCTTCCTTAATAAAATTGAGAATTAAAAAAAATATGTCATTAGTAAAGCTTGAGGAAAGTCACAAAATTCTGTATGCCTTCATATAACTATTTGAAAAGGAAATTAAATCCTCTAAAAGATGAGTATTATAAACAGTTCGGGTTATTTATTATTTTTTCTTCTATTTCGAGATTGTATTAAATTTGTGTTTGATAGTAACCTGAAAACGTATTTTCATAAGAAAGGATGCACTTGTCTAAAAACCAAAATATCTTCCTAAAAGCCAAAAATCTTGTCTTAATGTGTCTAAGGTTTTTTGAATTGGAAAAAAATTCAAATTATCTATCTATATAATCTGTGTATCTACTTATGATAGTATGTACTAGATTCATAGTTCATATGATTCAATTTATATTTCCCATAGTAATCTATTCACTGTTTGTAAAGTTTTTTTTTTAATGTTTATGTTTCTCAATTAGCCAAAAAGCATTATTTTATTTTACGTTTGTCTTTTAGGTCCAAGTCCTAGTTTTATGCTTAGTTTTAATATAGTAACTTAGGCCTACTTTTGAAGTGTTAACTTCCTCCTGTTGATAAAGCTTAGTATTTACTTTAGAACCCATAGTTTCCTAGCAATGTATTTGTCGATAGAATACTAAGTGTAAAAGAGGGGTTGGCAAATTATTGTCACCTCCATGCCTTGTGTAGGTTCTTGTATCAGAAAATTTGGTAGAAATATTAGCCAATCTTTACTGTAGTAATTTTCTGTCTCAATTTGAAAAAAAAATTCATAGAACAATTAATGTATGTTTATAAATTAATAAACATAATGAATTCATATAATAAAAGGTTAAGAAGTGTTGTTTCAGAAATGAGGCATTAAGAAAAATGTAATAATAATGTGTCAATGGTGGGTAAACACATACATAGAGAGACAGAGATTCTTACTGAAATCTGGGTAATACTTTATGAATAAGGTTGAATATGAACTTGATCTTAAAAGATGATTAAAATGTATATAGAAAAATGAGTAAAAAACAAAGAAGATTAGAGCCAGGTACAGTTATGTACCCCTGTAATCCCAGTGACTAGGGAGGCTGAGGCAGTTGAATTAAAAGTTTGAGACTAGCCTCAGCAATTTAGCAAGTTCCTAAGCAACTCAGTGAGAACCCTGTTTCAAAATAAAATATGAGAAGGCCCAGGGATGTGGCTCAGTGGCTAAGTGCCTTTGTGTTCAATATCTGGTACCAGCAACAAAAAAAAGGAGTAAGAAAACATATATAAAGCTAAGGAAGCAGGGGTGATTGCAGTCTATTTCAGTAAAGTGAGAAGACATTTTGAATGAGCCCTGAGTTTTTAAAAATAAATGGAGAAAGTAAATTTGAAGATAAAACAATAAGGAATGGAGTGAGCATGAGTCATTGCTGCATTGATTCCATAAACCTCTAGCAATAATCACAACTATGTTCACTTAATAATTCTCAAATATAATTGCAACTAATTGAAAATATAAATTAAAATTAATTCAAATTATAGAGGTTACAAAGTTTTAAATACAGGAATTTTTTTTTCCATTGGATGATGATACCATAAATTATTCCAGAGGTTCGATGTCTTCTGCTGGCTAGAATTTTGCAATGCAAATATATTTTTGTACACAGATTAATAATTCCTACATCTTTTTTCCTATCCTTACACATATGTTCATTGTCTTTTTATCTCTATTCACTTGCATTCAGAGGGCTTTCAGACATAGTTTATCCCATGCCTGTCTCTTTGCATGTGCCAGTTATTATCAAGCAAGAATAATACTTTTTAGAATTAACTGCACCTCAATCAGAAATTTAAATTTTATTTCTAACCATTGTTTGAGAAAGATATATATTATTCAAAGGTAATAGATTGAACTCTGCAATACTTTTACTGTCTAATTTCTGTGTCAAGGTAAATTGTCTTTAAACAGGAATAAAATTTGGATGCTGAAAATAGAACCCAAGTAATGTAAAAGTGGATGGTTGCTTAAAAATAGTTCTTTTCTCTGACCCAGACAACTTACTTCCCAGCAAATCAAGGGAAGTTCTGGGAAGGACCACATCTCATTCACTTTATAAAGTCTTGGAAAGGTGGGGAGATTCTGACAGAATGGAGAAAGGAATGTATTCTCATTATTTTCAAAATAGAAATGGTGTCATTCCATAAACCATAGACTAGTGAATTCAACATCAACATCCCAGTAAGGAATTTTAAATAAGGCTCCTATAGTAGTTGTTTGTGGGTGCTTAGATTAAAACAGAGTTCACTAGGAGTCAGCTAATAGTTACTAGTAATGGCATAAAAGACTACCCTAATTTTCCTCCTTTTTTTTAAATACTGGTTACCACTATTGCACAATAATATAAACATTGCATATGTAAATTTTATCAAATTATGTCGCAACTGATTATCTTCATTGGTCAAATCCATTGGTGGATTGACAATCAGCATATTACTTATTTCTTTTCTGCTGAATATATATTGCTTCTTTTGATTTTCATTTCCCTTGATCTCAGTGTCTCTGTACACATTAGATTTTTCAAAAATATTTTTGACTCTTTCTCTCTTCTCTGTTTTATTCTGAAGCAGAGACATCCTTGAGATTACGTCTCTGATCCTTGAGGAGATCATCCATTGCAGTGTTGGCTCAGATCTCCACAACTCCTTTGAAAAATACACTTCATTTCATACAAAATAAAGGAAGCAGCCATTTTCTAGATGGTTGTGTACCCACCAGCAACCCTTGCCCACTGCTGACTGGCAAGCCAAGAATAAATTACCCAATCACACTGCTTCTCTGAAATCTTAAGTCTGAGAAAAGGAAAGGAGAGAGGGGAAAGGTGAAAAAGACAGTAGGGTGAAGGAGAGACAGTTGATCAGATAGGTTATTCTCCATGGCTATGAATTCTGTGTGTGGACTTAAAAAGATAAACTAAATCTAGAGAGAGGAATGAAGCAAGGTTGTATAAAAAGAAAGAGGAAAGAATACCCTAATTGTGCCCAATCCCCTTGTTCTAAAGTATGTCTAGGCTCTGTTTTATCCCTGTATTTTGGGTCTATGAAACGGCTTTATTTTAGCTAAGCTTTCTAGACTGATTTCTCTTTCAAACAATCCAAAGAGAACCAGTTGGTATAGTTGTCTTCTTTCTTTACAGTTTTCTTTGTTGGTTTTGATGATTACTTTTCTTGGCTTCATGTCACCTACTGAGCTTTTGCCTGCTATTCCCTCATTGTGCAGAACACTTCCCCTTCAATATTAAAAGCATTATGCTTATTTTGCTTTGCAAATCTGAATAGTCTGGATTTGCTGTCTTCTCATAACACCAAATTTCTCTGATTTTCTATGTTTATAAGATTGGGAACTTCTTTCATTTCTACTCACTAATAGCTCTCACATTCGTTTAGGTACCAAATAGTCCTGGTTGGATTGTATCCCCATCGTATCCTCTTCCTCAAGTCACTCATTCCTCAGAGCTTGTCTGGAGTCATTTCTAACTTGTTTCCCGCTTTAGTTCTCCATACTCTACAATCTATTTTACATATGTATATCTAGCTGAAATTTAAATAAGATCATCAATGTTTTGCCACTTAGAAGAAATGGGCATCTGAGAGTTTTCTTAAAATGTCTTTGTGTAAAATAATTTTGTTTCATTCTATAATAAATTTATAAAAATATAACAAATGTATTACGCTGCTTAATATTGCTCCAAGATCTTACAAATTTTAAGCAGTTTTAACTCAGTAGAAATAGGAGGAGAAGGAAGATGGCGGCGAGGGGAGTGCATTGCCCCCGTGTACTGCTTCACTGTGTGGGAGTATGACAAGTCAGGACGGCTAAAGGATATCTTGTTAGGAATTTCCAGCAATAGTGGGGTGCTCCGGAACCTGGAGGAAGGATTTCCATCGCATGAGGATCGGCTACGGGGACTCAAAAGCGAGAGGTTTGTCGCACGGAGGGTAACACTGCTTATTAAGCAAATCGCCCCGCGGCTAGAGTTTGCAGCGCGCGCTGGGATAGAGACACAGGGTTACAGCGCTGCAGTTTCTGCCAGCCGCGCAAGCACCGTACTCAGGGCTGAATTCTGGGTTC
>NW_025999968.1:28099772-28142561 GCF_001458135.2 Marmota marmota marmota | reverse complement strand
GGGGATAGTAGAGGATAGGAAAGGCAGCAGAACACAACAGACACTAGTATGGCAATATGTAAATCAATGGATGTGTAACTGATGTGATTCTGCAATCTGTATATGGGGTAAAAATGGGAGCTCATAACCCACTTGAATCAAAGGGTGAAATATGATATATCAAGAACTATGTAATGTTTTGAATAACCAACAATAAAAAATTAAAAAAAAACAAAGTGAATGAAAAATATCATTAAAGAATTTTAACTCAAAGTGGAAAGAAAACAAAAAAGTTATTTCATAGAGAGTTCTGTATGATATTTAAATATAAAACTGTTTTCATTCTGAGTGAAAAAAAATTGAGGAATAATACCATACTATTTTTCTTGAAAATATCAATTAGATATTTTTATTGAAGATTTTGTTTAGGTTTTAATTTAAAAATATAAGGAATTCTTCAAATTTTTATATTACAGCTATAAAATATTTTAACATTTGGCCTTATAACATGTTTTCAAAATGCTCCTAAAGGCCCAACTAACTGGTATACATTGATCACTGTATTTCCCTTATTATAGGTTTGTTCTGTTTAGAAATCTGAAAAAAAACACAAACCTTGGGATTTTAATTACAGACTTTCTAAACCCCCACACAGCAGCTGTAGAGGAAGCAAATATCAGTTTTATTAGCATAATGGAACGACATCAGCCAAGTGAATGAATTAAATCCCAGAAGATCATGCCTTTTGGATGAGATGTGCTTAGACAGAATAAAAAAAAAAAAACTATTCTGATGATTTATTTATGGTAGAAATGAGAATATAAACTTAAAGTAGCAAGGCTTAAACTAATTTCTAATTGCTGCACAAAGCTGTGACCTGTTTTGCTGTCAAATGAGTTGCATTCATCCACATTCCCACAATAAAGTGCAAGCCTGTGTTTGCATTTCACAAAGAAAGCAAAGACAGGGAAAATGCAGCTCCATTAACTCAAGTGAAAAATAATATTCTCTTAGACTTAAGAATGGAGTATCTAGAGGGGTCTTTCTATCGTGACCCAGGCTTGATTGTATTGAGCAACATGAAGGGAGATAATTATACAACAGAAAGTAATGAGATAATCCAGAGAGAAAATCCATGTTCAAATCGCTACACACTGAGAAATTAAAAACAGAAACCACACCGAAGGAAGCTGTACTTTAAAAATATTAAATTATCCATATCTTGACCCATTGAGTCATCTTACAATAAAATTTTCATGAGCACCTGCCTTAACCCTGTTTTCTTCTTCTGAGCTCAGCATTTCACATTATCTATACCTAAAAATTTTCTAGGACATTACTAGAGAAACTAACTACCTTCTCACTTTCCCAAGAGGGAGTGAGGTTAACATAAGTCGAAAGAGTGAAAGATCTAGAAGAAAGAGAACAAGGTCAGAATAAGAAATGAAAGGTCTGCTTAAAAGTCACTTTCTGGCCAGTATTTCCATCTAAGTTGGCCTACTATATAACTTGTTGAACATCACTCCCTTTTGAGTAAATAGGATCAAGAAAAAGCATTTAAATAAATTAGGTTCAGGTAAACTGTAAATTCGATTAAGCCAGTCTCTTCAAAGGCATTAATAGATTCAGTAGTCAGTATGACTGGTTTGGAATTTTTGCACTGCCTCTCACTCATTATGTGAACTTAAATATGTTAATTTTGCTTCATTTTCCACATTTTAAAAATGAGGATAATAATAATACACATCTCAAAGAGTCTGTGAGAATTGAATCAGCAAATAAATATAAAATGTTTAGGGTACGGTGTGACCCATAATAAAGTACTTGAAAGATTAATTGTTGAAATTATCATTTTTATTCATATTTCTAAAGTTGGAAAACAGCTGGAATAATACATTAGACTTTTACAAGCATTATTCCACTATTATATGTAGCAATGCCTTCATTGTGATTTTACTAGAGAAGTGAGTTCAACTAGAGTGTGGATTAAGAAAGCATTCCTCTAAAAGGTACTACTGGAGGGCCTTTTATCTGGGACCCTTGGTGACACTAAAATAAATGTAACTCTATTTTTCAAATAAAATGATGTTATGGTTATATATTAGTGGAAAAAAATCCCTGGACTTAATATCCTAATCTAAAATGTTTATTACTAGCAAAGTGCACTGTTAAAAGCTTTTTAGAGGGGTATTTGAGTACTTAAGTTCTAGCATTTGCTCTACTTTTATTTTTTCTTTAGTCATCTATAAAATGATGATAAAAATGTCTATACTACCTACCTCACAGAGTTATAATGATCAAAAAGAATATATCTAAACACATTTAAAACAACCAATTGTATTCAGATGTAAGTAACTCCTCATTAAATAAGCCATAATCAGAGACAGGAACTTCAGATTCAGTGATGAATAAAATGTGGCCCTTATACTAAGCCCATGCCAAAGATCCATGCATGAATGTTCTTGTAATATTGAAAAATTTTTAATAGTTTTTCTTACTAAATACCCTTGGAAAGGAATTAAAGCAAGCCTGTTACTTCACTGGCTAAATCTATATTGAACTTCTATAACCTGTGTTTTAGTCTTTCCAAGCTGTAATACAAAAATACCATAAATTAGGTGACTTATGAAAAAACAAAATTTATTTTTCCCAGTTATAGAACCTGGAAAGTAAAATATCAAGGCAGATTCTATGTCTGAAGAGGGCCTGCTTTGTGGTTCGTAGATGGCACCTTTTTGCTGTGTCCTTATGACACAGCTCTCTGGGGCTTCTTCTATAAAGGTACTAATTTCATGTGTAATACTCCACTTTTATGGCCTAACAACTTCCCAGTGGACCATCTTCAAATACCAATTCTTTGGGGATTAGGTTTCAAAATATAAATTTTTCAGGACACAAATATTCACATGTAGCACTATGTTAAGATATTATAGGGAGAGATTTTTTCCCCTAATTTTTATTTCATGAGGCTTTGATGAGTTTGATCACTAATTCATTCATTTCCAGAACTGCTGGAAATTTATTAATGGGAAAAAAGTTCTAAACCATAGTATATTGCAATGTGATAGACTATGAAGAAAAAATAAAGCAGAACAGTGAGACAAGAATGCTTGGACAAGGTAGAGGAGGCAGTGGTTTTAATTTTGAATATGGAGACCAGAAAAAAATTGAATATTTGATCTGAGAATTAATAGAGAGAGCAAGCCATGTATCAGGAGAAGAATTACAAGAAAAGAAAGGAAGGAGAATAAAGTCCTTAAGGCTAGGAGGGTCTATTCAGGGGTCGTTCAGCAACCCATATGACACGAAAAGCATAAACTTGGAGTGTAAAGATATAAAATCATAGAGGAAATGAATACACAAGTCATCTAATGACTTTTGCTTTCCTTCAAGTGAAATCGAGAACTACTTAAAGTTTGAGCAAAAGAGACATATACACTGATTCAGTTTAAAAGAGATTGTTTTCATTTCCTTGATTAAAAAAAAAAAACTATAATCAAAATTTTTAGGACACTTTCCCCAAGAAATTAGGGGACAGATAATAGTGGAATTACTAGCATTGTAGAAATGGAGGTGAACTTACACCTACAAGAACTTGAAGGCTAGAAGTGAGGCACCATAAAGAGGGTGGATTGTAGAATGATATTATTTTGTTTGTTTTAATTTTTTTGTGTAGACTAGAAGGACAAAGTGACATTGATGAGATGGAGAAGACTTGGGAGGAACATTGTAAAACAACTAGAGATTCATGTCGAGTACATGAAGGTGGAGATAGCTAGAAGGCATTCCAGTGACATAATAATTAGAAGTTGTTACATGAACATGCACCTCAGGAAAAAAAAAAAACTCTATACCATTGATAAAATATTTGGAAATCATTAAGTTATAGACATTGTTTACAGTCATTAGCTTGGGTAAGCTTACCAAGGACATGAGTGGGGCTAGAGAAGAAAGTAAAAGCCTTTGGGTTGAATTCTTAGGTATTCAAACCTTAAAGAGATAAAGATGATGAGAGGAAGCAGAGAAGAACACCAAAACAGGTGAAGAAAACATTTCCAAAGTAGAAGTGGTGTTCAACTTGATCAAATGCTCTTCTTATTTAAATTCTTTTATCTTGATCCCATTTACCCAAATGAGAGTGAGGTCAGTTGTCAGGGTAAGTAGGCCAACTTAGATGGGAACACTGGCCAGAAAATGATTCTTAGTACACCTTGTATTTCTCATTCTGCCTTTGTTCTCTTTCTTCTGGGTCTCTCACTCATTCACCTTATGCTAACCTCATTCCCTCTTGGAAAAGTGAGAAGGTAATTAGTTTCTCTACTAGAAGAGTAATATTCTAGGAAAATTTCAGGCATATGATCTGTTTTCTCTAAGATGCACTAATCATCTGGAAGAGAGTTGAGTTCACTTACTGAACATGCTGTCTAAATACAAGGCATGGATATTATTTGGCTTAAATAATTACCAAATAACTTATCAAGTGTTGTTTTCCACATCAGCCAAAAGTTATCTTGGGAAAGAATGTGTCAAATCTCCTAGCTACCTACTTATGGAATGTGGGAGTTTGGGAATCCTACATTCATAATGGCAACCAGTTGTGATAGCATGTGGAAATGGAAACTGGGAAATAGGGAACAATTATCTGGGTATAACAGGATATACAAATTGTCCTATATACTAAGATAGATGCTTCTATGCAATGTGATATTTGATTCACTGAAAACTTGAAATTTTCTTATCATTGAATAAAAAATTTACCTTTATGCATGAAATTATTTCTTCTTATAAAAAAGGTATTAGTTTAGATTTAGGAGAAACATAGCTGAGATACAAAACAGATTTTAAAAAGTATTACAAATGTTTGGGGAAGTGTTAACAAATGCTTTGAAAATATTCACACATTAATGTTATTTAATGTATATAGTGCCAGCGGTGGCATGGCCAAGCCGTCATTTCAGCACAATAATTGGACTCCATACTTCTTATAACTAAATATGTATATGATGAGTATTTGTTAAAGCATCATAATTCATTTCATCCCTATTTTTTTCTTACTTTATTTTTTTAAAATAAAACAGATTAAAAAACCAAGAATTTTAAAAATTTTGTTTATTTTCGGTAGATTCCTTAAAAGAAAACATAAATTCTCAGAGCCTAGCAGGAGATTTACTGAAAGAAAGCATTTCTTAGAAACTGCAGCCATTTTGTTTTAAAATCTAGTGAATTAAAATGCATTTAGTGATAGCAATTCCTTCACATTTAATTACTCACCAACATTTTCAAAATATTTGTCAACATTATTTAGGGCATTTATAGGCTCTAGTCAAAAGAAGAAATAGTATATTTTATACTTTGAAATCAAATTAAAAATGAACTGGTATACCAGTATTTAAAATAAACTGTGTGTAGCAGCAATAATGACTACTTTTTTAGAATCTAAATTAAAAAAAAGACTAACCAAGATAATAAACACTGCAAAATGTTGCTAACATTGTGCCATTTATCACTGACCCCATACAAGATAATGAAACAGAAATTTTCATTATTAGTTTAAATATTTTATTAATACTTTCACTTGTACTAACTTACATAAAAATAAATTTTTAGCAAATAAAATCATGCTGCTTTGGTTGTTGAAAGTTCTTTGTTGTCTTAAAGAGAACTGTTATCTTTTAAGTGACATTTCAAACTGGTTTGGAGTATGAATATTAAATTTTAAGATGCCAATCATATCACAGGTTCTAAAATGGGTAGAGAGATGAATACATTAAGATATGTTCTATGTTAGTAAGGGTTAAGTACATTTGACAGGATTTGTTTTATTTTAAAATTATGTAAGTCTCTCAACTTCATTGGTGGCTTGTACAAATACAAATGATGCATCTAGAATTAACTCTGATATATAAATGAGAGAAGAGAAAAGCAACTTACAGAAACATAATAAAGCAGCTGGAAAATGAATAGAATGTCAATAATATTATTAAAAATATGTATAAAATGCAAGTTGCATTCATTGTAGGAAACACAATGTTAGAAGATGCTCTTTATTAATGATAATGAAACTATTTTAATTTTAAATATCACAATATATTTTAGTTACAGATGAGGAGGCACCTGGATAAAATTAAATTGTCTAAGTATGAATAAAAGATATTAGCTACCTCATGAGATACAATATGCCATTGGTAATTTTAAAAACAAAAAACAGAATGTCAGAAAATCAAAATATGAAATTGTGAATTCTTATTATCAAATAATGTTATATCCAAGTCTGTACTCATAAGAATAATTTTTGCTTTTTCTCAGTTATTGAGCATCACATGCAAAAAGTAGACCTGATCTCTGGTGTGAGGTGATATATTTAATTTTTACCCTGGCAAATGGATGAAGCTGAATCAACTTGTTTTACCTTCCACACATGTCTGTTACGAATGGCCACATTAAATGTTAAAGAGTAGCCAAATGCAATTGATGTCAGGTTCAAACAACGTAAATAAAGGAAATACATTCTTGATGGGAACTAGTTATAATGAGCAAGTTAGCATTTCATTTTTTAAGGAATTTGGTACAATAATCTTTGTGTCTTTTGGATATCTATATAGTGTATTATTCCTTCTCAGTTGATATGACAGAATGATTTAGTCTTCCAATAGGAAAAGAGACTGGACCCCCTGTTTACATGCCTTTTCCCAGTGAGTGCTAAAATAAAACTTGCTCCATTTGCCTCTTTTAATAGATCAGGTACTATAAACTCTTCCTGAAAGTATGGAGATCAAATGACTCACACTTTTCAACATCTATTCCAAAGGTTTGCTTAAGTGACCATTATTTCAATCCACAGCAACTGTTTGTTAGGAAAGTAATTTTTGCTCTATGTTGGTACTATACATTATAAACATTAGCATAATTTTTTAACTTCTTCTTTTTTTCTTTGTTTTTACTTTTTGTGGTGCTGTGGATCAATCCCAAGGCCTCAAACTTGTATGATCTATCCTCCCAGCCTCAACTCACTTTTGTTTATTTGTTTTTTCCATTTTCTTTTTCCAACTATAATGAATATGAAATTCTGTCCTTGAATTTATGTAGTTTACCACCAGAGGTTTTCAAATCACCATAAATACCATCATTCATATTTTGGAATTTCATATCTTTATGATATCTGCCTTCAATTTTTTGTTGCCTTCAATCAGTTGGTTGCCTTCGATTAAATGTTCTTTTCCTGCACAAGGAATATCCCCACAAAACTTATCTTAAAGTACTTGGATCTTACATCTCTCTGACTCTTCATTAGAGCTCTGTAGTCTCTCACCTCTAATTAATTCCACTTATCTAATAATTAATAGATATGTTCACTTTAAAATCACGGTCTCTACATTCAGATCTCATCTCTATACTCAGTTGATCTACTTTATCCAGAATAGTTTAAAGCATAGATGATTATTGTCTGGAACAAGAGTTTTCTTTGCCATTTGTCCAAATTGACTGACACTTTTACGTTTCTAAATGCTTCTCTAACAAACATCCACATACTGAGACACCTAGTATCAATAATATGATTAAATTGAATCATGCTGAGTGTTGTTCAGGTCTAGATATAGGAGTTAATAGAGACTTGAGCAAAAAAATGGTTGAAATTCTTCAACCATTTCACTTGAACATCTAAGATGTTTAGATATCTTCTATTTCAACATAATAAGGAAATATAATTTCCACCTATAGCTACTCTGTTTGTTTTTCTGAAACCTCTTTATATATTTGGAAAGTGCATTAGTGCAAAGACACTTGCTCCTGTCTTAGGTGATTTATTTCTTCCCAGGAGGAAACAAAAAAATAGAGTGACTGTTGTTTGGTTGTCAAATAACAAATTATCTAGCATACAGATTTCCTATCTCTAGCACTGAATCCTTATGTTGTTTAAGCTAAGATTTAAAAATCAAATGTGCATTCTAATGTACCACTTGAGTTGTACATTTTACTCCTTCACTCATTTAAAATATAAAAACAAGTGTACATATCACTTATTTTCTTTAAAAAATATTCACAGAGACAATTGAATACTATTATTTCATCTATCACTTGAATTATAAGAATCACGCAGTGTTTTAGTCTTTTTTTTTTTTGCCACTGTGATTAAAAGCCCCAAACAGGACAATTGTAGAGGAGGAAAAGTTTATTTGAGGGATCATGGTTTCAGAGGTCTCAATCCATAGATAGCAGGCTCCATTTCACAAAGCTCAAGGTGAGGCGGAACATCATGGTGGTAGATTGTGGTGGGGGGAAGAGGCTCACATGATGATCAGACAGCAAATACAAATATATCCCAAAGCCACGCCCCCGCCCCCGCCCCCTCTAGCCACACCCCACCTGCCTCAAGTTACCACTTAGTTAATTCCATTAGGTGATTAATTCACTGATTCAGTTAAGACTTTCTGGTAGACATTCCCCCAAGCTTATGTGATGTAAGAAGGTTCAGAAAAGAAATGATTGGGTTACAAGAGGCTTAACCCAATCAGTGAATTCATTACCTGATGGGATTAATTGAGTGGGAACTGAAGGTAGGTGGGGTGCTGCTGTAAGGAAGTGGTTTGTTACAGGGTGTGGCTATGGGGTATATATTTTGTATCTGGTAATGGAGTCTCTCTCTCTGCTTTCTATTATCATGTGAGCTGCTTCCCCGTGTTACACTCTTCCTCCATGATGTTCAGCCTCACCTTGTTTTGGGGAATACCCCACATCCAAACCATAATATGTAGTGAACTTCTAAATCCAAAATACTTCTTATCATAATGTACTATTTCCTTAGGTGTTCTAGAGAGACATAAATTATATGTATTTCAAGAGAATTGATCACCTATCACCTATTAAGCACTGATCTAGCAACTAGATTGATATAGGAAATTTTTTTCTAGCAGTATCTAACATTCTCATTTTTTATTACTAGATTAAAGAAAACAAGAGCACGCAGTATCATTTTTATGAGATTTAAAATAAGTACATTGATACATTGTTGTTTTCCTTGTTAGAGGCTTTGACCATTGGTCAGAGCTGGCATTGCTAGAGTGGTTTCTCTGCCAGATTGTGGGCATTGGTCTGTAGAGATAGTCTTTTACATTCAGTGAGTGAATTCCACCTGGTAGAGCATGCTCTAGGTCTTATGCATACATATCTTTCTACATACATTAACCTTTCCTGAGATCTTGTATTGAAAAGCGCAAATGAGGAAATATTCTGAGCAGGTCACTGTTGGAAGGAACTGCTTGCATCTCTCTTGATTCTGTTCCTCTATCATTTCAAGGCACATGATACAGCCCTACAAGGTATATGATGAATTTAGTCAAACTGCTTCTTTAAAATAACTATCGGTGACTTAAATTATAATTTTCTTTGACCTTCTATTTTTAATGACAGTAATTGACAGAGTAATTATTTACAAACTGAAAGAAACTTAACCTGAGAAATCAGATAGTTTTTCAAAACAGCTCCTTTGAAATGATGTTAGTTTCTTTCTGTAATAATTATGTCTGAAATATTCTATATATTTTTTTTTCTTTTTCATTTAAAAATATACTCAACTATTATTACCAGTTTTCCATTTAGCAATCATTTGACATCCCCTTAGGCAAAGATAAATAACATCTCTAGACCATACATAAAATTTTCTGATGCTTGGTATTCTTCTTAAGTTCCTGTCTAGCACCAATATTCTATAATCTGTATCCTTTAAAAGAGAATAAATTTTCATGTGAAAAATTATTGCTTATTATGTAAGTACTCCATTGATTTAGTTCTATCTACTATGTGATTGCATTTTTATTTTTCTAAATCTACCAATTTCTGCAAAGTTATGGACTGAACATCTCACATTACTCTCTGGGTGGTTTATGTAAATAACAATAATAAAAACCCCTGAAGCTTCATCCCTGTTCCCAGTGGTATCCCACTGACCTCCTTTCAGCTTGAAAAGGTTCTATCTATTGCTGATGTTTTTTTTTTCTCCTTCCCACTGGCAATTTTCAGCCTACTGTGCTTCTTCATCTGATTTCTTGACTCTTTCTTGACTTAAGAATTAATTATTGAAATGTATCAGATGCACTCTGAAAATGTCAGTGTATTTGGTTGGATTTACTCAGAAGCTCAGCTTTTCAGCCAACCTGATATTGGAACTGAATTTCAAGTAGGGCCTTTCTCCATGCATCCTTTTCACAGGCAACACAAAAACATAATGCAGATGATCTATACTATCTCTGAAAGGTTTGTGCTGTATAAGGCCATTTGTCTCTATCACTTTAAAGCAGAATGTTTACCTTTGCATTTTAGTGCTGTTTTTGTCTCATTGAAACTTGAACAAACACTTTGTATAGAACTACAAGAGACTCACAGAAGCTGTCCATCTATCCTCCTGCCTCCAAACTGGCCTGTGGCTAATTTAATCTGTCCAATTCAGATGGTTATTGATCCTAGTATAAAAGGAATTCACAACCTCCCTTTCATGTGGTGGCATATTCTACAAACCTTATTCTCACGAGCTCAGACACAGGAATTCATACCTCAAATAGTACAATAAGGCAGGTTGAGGGTGGAAGCACTTTAAACAAAAAAATTTTAAAATCTGAAAAGAGATTCAAAAGAATTTAAGAAACATTTGTGGTATGGGTTAGGAAGGGGAAAGATGCTTTAAGTCACAAGACATAAAGTTAAAAGAATATTAATAAAGACATATCTAAGTAGCTTTAATTCCACTCTTATAAAATTCCAATTGCATTACCTTATAAAATAATGACTAGGTACCTACTCTATGCTAAATTTTGCTTTAGGTGCTTCTGTTTCACTGTTGTTTAAAATTACCAATAAACATCTCTAGCCTTATAAAGCTTATATTCTATTGGAGGAAGATGAACAATAGTAAACTAAGTGGATAATGTAGCTTATCTTTTAAGGTGATCAATATTGTGGAAAAAAAATGATTGGCAAACGCCTGGCAGTGGCAGAATCATTATTTTAAATTCTGTAGTCAGGGCAAGGCCAATTAAGAGGGTCATGTTTGGTCAAAAAGAAGGTGATGAGGGAACAGCCCTGAGGATATTGTGGGAAGACTACTGAGGGTAAAGGATAAAAGCAGCATGGAGCCAAGGAAGAGTTATGTTTGCCATGCTCAAGAGGGAAGAAAGTCTGATTGGGTGGAGCACACAGAGGCAGGAGAAGAAAGGGTGAGAAGGGTGTGAGTGAGGGGAGTTGATAGAAGCAAGTAAAAGGGTAATAGGCCTTGCTTGCTTAGAGCCAAGTAGGCTACTTTATGGATTCTGCTTTTATGCTGAGTGCAGTGAAGCAGCAGAGGAGTTACATGATCTGCCTATGAATGTAAAGAATAACTCTGGTTGCTGTGGGAATTGTAGAATTTATTTCCATACTTAGGGGAAGGGATAATGGTGGCTTTATCATGTGCTAGTATGCAGTTAGTGAAAAGAAACTGAATTTGATTCGAAAGGTAGTCAATGGAATTTTCCAGCAGTTTTGAGGCAAAGGCAGAGAGTGAGGAGTGAAGAATGTCTCTGAGGCTTTGGCTTATGCCAAATGACACAGTCTCTAAATTAAATCCAGTGACTGGGACAAGGAAGAGTACAAGGAATAATGTCCAGCAGGTGAGTGAAGCCCAGTGGTACAGCACATGCTGTTGCTGAGGTTGGCTTTGAACTTGCAATCCTCCTGCCTCAGCCTCCTGAATCTTCTAAACATTTATGAATCATCTTTCTGGAAAAGAAAAATGGCTAGTCACTATGTTCCTAACTATGTTAGTTACTATACATTTTTTAAATGTCCCTCTTATTGTTTTAAAGTATTTCAGAAGACAATATTATATGGTAGAATGATGAGCTGAGAAATCAGTAGGTACATAGATATTTTCAAATTTTCTTTAATATAATCTTCAATACTGATACGTGACAATCTCATAGTCAGAGATTAGAAATTGAAGGATTAGAATTTTTGTTGTGCTCAATTACAAAACTATAGCCACTTTCTACTAACTACTTTTTTATATAAGGAATTTTATATAAAATTAATATTAAATATAAAGTAAAATTGGATAGTATTGAGGTTTTTCTAAAGTTACTCTTTTGTTAATCTTTCCCTTTTCTTATTATTTTGCTCTCAAATTTCTCAATGATATGTTTATTTTCCTGGTGGATTCAAAGTGCTCTTTCAAGTTTACCACTCCTCACTCCAACAAAATTAAAGGTCAACAACATTCATAGGCAGAGAATACAAGAGTATCGTGTGTCAGGAAAATTTGATGACCAAACTAAGTAAATTTTCTAAATTAAAAGTGATTTTTTTTTTTGGGGGGGGGGGCTGGGGATGTGGCTCAAGCGGTAACGCGCTTGCCTGGCATGCGCGGGGTGCTGGGTTCGATCCTCAGCACCACATAAAATAAAATTAAGATGTTGTGTCCATCGAAAAATGAAAAATAAATATTAAAAAATTCTCTCTCTCTTCTCTCTCTTAAAAAAATCATAATTCTAGGCATAAAAAATAGGTATGTAAGGAGTGAAATTTCAAGTTTTAAAAATTTAACAGAACTGTATTTTGAGCCATGATTTTCCCATGTGCCTTTCCTTTTTTGTTTCTCTTCTTGTTTTGCTCTGCCCGTTCTTTCTATAGAGCTCTCTGACCCTTGGTACCATCACACAATTCTTCAGAGTCCAGGTACCACAGAAATGAAGGGCTGCTTGAAGCTCATTCTATTTGTAATAACTTTCCTTCCGCTTTGGGGGGCTATCCCAGCTTGCAGATCTAAGGCAGAATTTCTTAAGAATCCTTCAGATCCACCTAACCCTTCCCTGGTCTTCCTTGGGCTCAACATCAATTTCCCCACTCCCAATCTCTGCTATTCCAGAATTTTTCTCTCTAACCTACCTCCATTATATTTCCTTTCTAATCTTTTATTAAATCCGGTTTTTCCTCTTATAGCCTAGCCTTTTAAAACCCAAAAGCCAAAACAGACTCCATTTTCCTCAAAATTTTGAACATACATTTTCCCCTGGTATCTTGATACTTAACCATTGCCTAACTTAGGAGGGTGGGCAGGATGAAGAGGAGACTTATCAGATCAAAAAATGCAAGAAGGCCACATGTGTGCATAACTCAGAGATGCTGCAGAGTCAGTTCCAGACCACTGCAATAAAGCAAATATTGCAATAAGTCTGTCACATGAGTCGTGGAATTTCCCAGTAAGCTTAAATGTAATGTTTACACTGTACTGTAGTTTAGTGAGTGTTCAATAGCATTACAACAAAAAAAGTACATAATGTAATTAAAAATACCGTATTGTTAAAAAATGCTAACGGTCATCTGAGCTGTTGAAAACATAGTTCTCCTTTATTTGGTTGACCATGGTTGTTACAATTATTCAATTTGTAAAAATAAAAGAAAAAAAAACCTCATTGGCATGCACAATAAAGCAAAGTACAATAAAATGAGGTATGCCTATAATGAAGTTTCAAAAATTAACACCACATTCTAATGACCCACAGAAATATAACACTCCATTCTTGTCTGACCCTTGAATTGCTGATTTACAAAGAAATTTTACATTTTAGATTGTTCTCCTTTATTCAAAGTTTTGATATTCAAAATTTTATATATTTTATAATATATAAAAGTAAATTCTTGCTAATTTATTTTATATATTACTTATTTTGATCATATGGAAAAGTTTCCTCATAAATTATGTACTGTAGGGCGATATAGAATTGGCCTCATATAAAGAGGCACAGCAATAGATATAGTAAAAAGTATTTGATATAAATGAGTTTTCTGTGCAAACTGGCATGGCATTTGAATCAAAAGAGTATGAATTATTTTTAATTTTTTGCTATAGTACCAAACATATTTTCAATACTTTTTATAAAATTCATGTGTATGAAGTTGTTTTATAAACAAATTTATAACTTTTTCTCCCTGTTGAATCAGTGGAAAAAAATATATTTTTTTTAAATGTACTCTTTTTTCCCTCTCAGATTCTCAGGAACATTTCTCCTTTACATATCAAAGTCTTTCTCTCATCACATTGCTCTTAATGGGTCTCAATATTGTTAGTTTTTAAAATAAAAACTCTGAAAAGTTCATTTATATTCCTCTTATAATCAATTTTATCTTATTTATGTCTAGACAGCCACTGGAAAAAAAAGTATGCAGCATTGCCAAAAGACATCGAAGCAGGCAATATAACCTAAATTGTCCTTGTGTCTCCTTTCTAGTCAATTTATTTCTCTACCTAGGTTTCTGATGGGTATCTGTGTTTGTGCAGGAGCTCCGACTGTATCTACTCCTGCTGAATGCTCACTTATCTGAGACTAATAAAATCAGGGCCCTGGATGCAAATGGGATGGCAGAGACTGAAAGAGAGAGACTGTGTTAGACACACTGCATGGGCACATTTTCGCATACCCACTTTATTCTTCCCTTCTACAGTTGCTCTCCTCCCCAGGACCATTTGGGTAGCTTTCCTTCATGAACTCTTATGGTGCCTGCTACCCGTCTCTCTCTCAGCATTAACCATACATGATTGTCTTTATTTTGTATGTCCCTTTATCTTCTTAACTTTTAATGAGTATTACTAGTCCCTAATATCATGCCTGGTCATTTGTAGGTATTTAATATATGTATGCTGAATTGATTGTGAATAAATTCAGGTGGTACATAGAGATGAAGGCAGCCCAAATATCATGATATGAAAGTAAAACTGATAATAATAATTCAGATGAATTTTTGAGTACTTACTAAGTGCAGATGCTTTGCTAAGCATTTTGCACCCTTTATCTCATATCATGTTTATTATCATCCTACAGAAAATAAAGTTCATTATGGGTTTTACTGTTAGAAAAATAATTTGCATGATAATTATTTTTCTGATATTTCTACTTTCCTGTTATAACCTAGTTTTTCTTACTTATCTTTACATTATTAAATATTTTAATGATGTACAGATCAACTTTGTTATAAATTGCCATTCTAAAGAATATTACCTGCTCTAAAATAAATGCAATTGATGTTATAGAATATCTTGTACAAAGATGCTGGCAGGAAAGTCCATGCAGTAAACAATATACATGTATTGTGTGTTTATGTTGTGTGACTATCACTAAGCCCAGAATATTTTTTATTTGCAGATGTTCATGAATGTATTTGAAATTGACATGAAGTAAATGTGGCCTGAATCTACCATTCATTTCCTTTACTTTCAAGTACTAATATACTAATATTTGCTTGTACTTTTAATCATTTTAATTTTATTAGTCAAAGGATTTGGGGGTATGTTTAATATCAGTTTTATATTGTTATTTGTGCTATTGTTTATTTGGTTTGTGTATAGCATTAGGTTCTTTTATTTTAATTGTATATACCCATTATGAAATTTTCTGTTTATTAATGACCAGAAGTATGGAGAAATTCTGTTTGTTTGAATTGACATAATTTTCACCCATGAATTACTCTTGGTACTTTTTATTGTGAATTAGTTCTAAGCTCTATTAAGGCTATGCCCTGGGAAGTTCATTCAACTGTCTTAAGACACTTTTTATACCCCATACTTTTGGGTTTAATATCAAACATTCAAACTTTAATCATGCCTTTTCATTTTGCTGAGGATGTGCAGTAATTTTCTCACCAGCTACACATCTTCTGGGATGTGTTTTTGTTTTGAATGATTTTATTTTGACATCCAGGTTAGCATTAGCTAAAATGTAAATGGTGTATTCTTTGCTACTTGATTTTCTGAAATCATCTCCCTATCTTTCTAAAATATCCCATTTGTCCATCTGTGTTTAATCTAAATTTGAAAATTTGAGAACAGATAGATTGCTATAGTCAGCAGGACAGGAAACACAAACAACCTTTCTTTTGATGTGTTTTCATATTTGAAGCATTCTGTGATTCACTGAAGTATGCTTTGAGTTAAAGCATCAGGGCTTATGGGAAATATGCTATTATTACTTTATGTTCAGTTATGTAATTCTTGTGTTCTTGGCATGCATTAATAATGCATATGAAAAAGGATAAAGAAAGCAATTTTATTATTTCTTTTTCTTGTGATAAAAGTACCTATGTTCTTTAGTGGAATTGTTTTATTAAAATAAGATAAAAAAATGTCAAATGCCTTGATATAGTATAATTACTAGTTTGATATCTGATGTTGCTGTGACACTGAGGGAAAAAAATGGATTGCTATTTATTTTCTGTTCTGACTAATTTACTAATCTAGTCTTCTCCCTGTTTCCATTGAGCTTACCGTTGCAGCACAAATGTAACTTCACTTGAGAACCCATTTATCATACCTTATATTTTCACAAGTTTGGTAAAAACTTGATTTGTGAAAAGTAAACATTCATAACTTTCTCAGAAGACTCATTGCAAAATTAGATATAATATAAACATTGGACTTGAAATTTAGATAAGAGAGGAATTCAATATTAACTAAATAAGTATTAAAGATCATTTATTAAAGCAATTATCAAGGAGTCTTGAGACAAGGGAAGAAAGAAATTTGGTGGGTTTGGAGAATGGGGAGTCCTCCAGCCGGGGAGGTATGCCAGAGCTGAGGCCGAGGGGCAATGGTGGAGTGCTGCAGGTAGTGGAAGGACAGAGGATCTAAAACTCATTGCACAAGCATGCAGAGTGAAGAAAGAACCTTCACATACCTGAAAATAAAGTGAATCAGTTGCAAATTTAGCCTTAGTTTTTCCAATGGAAAATGTTTTTCAAATACTTTCAGGATTTTAAACACTGAACTTTCTGAGGACATTTTCAGTGCAGTTAGATTCATTACTCCAACATTTATTCATTATCTTTTGTAAAATATGTATTTAAGTAAATATATTTTATAAAAGACATTAATGAAAAAAATGGCAGTTTCATTTCTATTCTCACATTTCAGGGACTTTTTATTTTTTTCATAGTTCTCACATTTATCATTATTTTAGTCAGCTTTTTCACTGCCTTGACTAAAGGACCTAACCAGAACGATTTTTAAAAAGGAAAGCTTTTTGGCATGCTCACGGTTTTAGAGGTGTTAGTCCATAGAAGGATGGCTCCATTCCTGGGGCTCCAGGTGAGGCAGAATATCATGATAGAAGAGTGTGGCAGAAGGAAGCACCTCACATGGTGATCAACAAACAAAGAGACACTCCACTCTCCAGATGCAAAATATATACCCCAAAGCCACGCCCCAATTCTTATCTCCTCCAGCCACACCCTACTACTTTAATTACCACTCAGTTAATCCCACTAGGGATCAATTCACTGATTGGGGATCTAATCCAATCATTTCTCTTCCAAACCTTCTTTCATTGTCTCACAGGTGAGCTCTTGTAGGGACACCACATCTAAACCACAACAATTATTAATACACTGTCTGACCATCACTAAAGTTACTGTGGAGTCATTTACATGACTTTCTCAGAGCATATCTTCACTTCCATTTAAGTTATCTGAGATACTATAAAACTTTTTGATGTGTATGTGATCCTGGCACTCAACATTTTAATGCAAGCCCAAATTATACATTTACTATTCTTGATCTACACAAGATAACTACTTAATAAATTCTTAAAGGATCTTTTGAAAACTTGACAGTCAACCCTGGCAATTATTAAAGGCATATGCTTATGACTAAGTCCATCTGAAATACTGTCTGCTTTTATTTTCCATTTTGTAAAGATTATATTAAGTGGCCTTTATAAGCATAGGAACTTTCAGTAAATGAAGTCATTTGGTAAATGTGTTTTCTGGCAATAATAGTGTAAAATCCTTTATAAGGATTAATATCTACAGAAAGTGTTCTTACAACTGATTTTAGATGGAATGAATCAATAAGCATTGCAGCAGGAATACTCAAGATAATTTGAACAGAATATAACAAAGGAACTCTTAGCAAAGGAATAGGTAGGATATAGGAAGATTACAAGGGAGAGTGCACTACCCCATGGTTGGTAACAGGGAAGCTATTACCCACCCTCAGCCTGAAGTTGCAAGCAGAGATAATGATTTCAAGGTAAAAAAAAGAGATCAGTGTAGAGAAGGCCACCTTCAAAAGTGAGACCGAGCCACCCAACATGACTCTGCAGGGAAGTCCGATTCTGACCTCCTTTTTTTTCTTCCTCTGATCTCCTGAAAGGGCTCTGCATTTGTCTAACTTAAGCAGTGGCCAAAGTAAAAAAGGGCATTGTGTAGGTCAGCTTCCTGGGGCAGAAGGAGATGGAAGAGAGGAGAATATGGCATGGATCTTCACAGGCAAATGAGTCATCCAGCACAGGAAAAGCTTTAATCTCTTTCCTCTCCTCTTCTTATTTCACATTTTTACACACACACACACACACACACACACACACAAACTCTCTCTCTCTCTCTCTCTCTCTCTCTCTCTCTCATATTCATGAGTAAATCAGGCTTTCTCAAAATTCATATACATGGGATCTAGATTCTAGTTATATTATAAAGTGACATTTTGCCTTATCCAGTAAAAGAGCCTGTGGAGAAGAGTGTCCATTCCATCACCCCCTGTCTAGGAAGACACCCCAAAACTACTTCCCAAATTCAACATTAATATCCAAATTACCACATGCATGGAAAGGAAAAGAACTCCAGAGTTTTTATTATGCATGTAAATAGAGAATTTTTATCATGTAAATATGGTGTTGAGGTAATAAAATTAATTTTCAGGAGAATTTAATCATTCAGTCTTGAAGATAAGTAGCAATCTGTAGGGTATTTGCAAACCAAAGTGGATAAAGAAAACAAATATCTAAAACACGGGCCAGAAACCAAAGCACCTTAAAAAAAAAAAAAGTAGACTTTCCAGTATAGCCTGTGGTAAATTCTTTCCTTACTTGGTAGTTACAAATAAAAGATGTTTACAGAGATATTTTTGTCAGGCAGCTGCAAAGGTAGGCAGATCTGCTTCCTATGATTGATGATATTGTTTTGCCTTTTAACATGACAGAATTTGTTAAAAAGCAAAAAAAAAAAAAAAAATGAAACAACTGTACTCTCAGGGATATCGGGAGCTACGCTCTATACCACAGATGCATAGTATATATTTAATATCCAAACACATTAAAATACATTTCAAATGCTTTTTGATGAAGTAGGAAAGAGAAGACATTATAAGAGAATGTTGATGGAGATAAAGGAATGCAAGAAGAGGGAAGAAATGTGAGAAAATTTACTGTGAGAAACTGAATTGCTACAAGAGGAAGATTGTAAAAGGAGAAATAGAAAACACGATTGGAAGGAGAAATAGGAAAATATTAGGAACCCTGGGTTACTATATTGTTACATATGATCCTAATAATAAGAGAAAGTTGCACTTTTTCTTTTCATAACAGCCAATGAGTTAAGATGCACACACAGTGTGTGAGCATACTCGCACACCCACAAACACACACAGACACATACACACAGATTCTTCAAACTTGTTGGCAAGATACAAAAATCAATCTCTTTCTAGGCTGCCTTCTCAAGTGTCATCCTCTGCTTCTTCAGGGGTGATGATCTGGGGTTAGCTAGGAACAACTTGATTAGAGAAAACAGAAACTATAACAGATGAGCAGCAAAGTATGTAGTAAAGGTAGTGGAAATCTCTACGTGTGTCTGGAGGCAGCATGCCTGGATTTACCACTTCGTTCCTAAGTGTGACACAGGAAAATAAGGGCAACCCTGAAAGATGAGCTCAGCCCTGACTGATCCTCTGTGACCACTGTTATGCATTTTCTTATCCTTTTTTAATCCATTATCAATAAAACCCAAGCAACTCTAGCGTTGCACTTTGCTGGACTTGTCAGTTTGAGTATTTACCCTACTTTATCACAAAGTAGTGCAAATCAAGTTCCCCTAAACAAGTATTTTAGGATGTAAAAGCAAAAACTAGGCAACAGAAAATATTAGTGTTGTTTGTAATTATTCTCTATAAAACAAATATTGCTATTGTCATATCTTTCTGTACGTATGTTTAAAATGTTTAAAAAGAGAAGCTAATATTTTAACAAAGTTTATAAAATACTATTCCAGAGCATTAATATTTTTAAACAATATCCAATTCCAAAGAAATCTTAGCTTAGACAAAGATGAAATGGAAATATGAACAGAAGTTGAAAGTATTGATTTAAATTAACAGTAAATTGTGAATGACCAAGAGTTGGATTCTTTTCAGGTCTGATTTACAGAAACAAATTTTTAATAACTTAATCATATATGATTTCAACATCAATTCTCTGACACTGACTAGCTTTGTCATAATTCAGATCAATTCTGCTCCCAATTGAATTAGCATAGACCAACAAAGTAGGACTCAGTTCCACAGCCACTTCCAAGGCTAATGTCCTAAGAGATTCCCAAGTCACCCAAACTTCTGCTAGGCTGATTAAACAGATTCAGGGATTCCCATGACCCATCCTCAGGTTAGAAAATTTCTAAGAAGGACTCAGAGAATTCAGAGAAACACTATAAATGTGGTTTTACCAAGGATAAAACTCAAGAATAGCCAAATAGAACAGAAGATTAAAAAAAGTATTGACTCTTACACCAGGCTCCCAACACACCCATGTGTTCACCAACATGGAAGCCTCCTGAATCTCATGGTTCAGTAGCTTTATAAGGCTTCATTTTTTAGGTATGAATGATTGGATCATGGTCATGTGATTGGACTAAATCTTTAGTTCCCCTCTTCCCCTAAAAGGCTGGGAGGTGTTGCTGAAAAGTTCCAAGTTCCAATTTGTCTGTTTGCCACCTCTTTTGTGAACTCAAATAATAATTAAAGGGGCTCACGAATAAAAAGATAAAAAAATTTCACTCAGGAAATTTGAAGGGTTTTTGTAGTATAGTACCTACCTGGAACCTGATGGCAAAGATTATACAAGAAAAAAAATATATATATATACTTTACCCATATGCAAAATATTTTTATATAAATAAATTATTTCATAATATAAAATTATTTAATATCTGTTGTGGTCTGCTATGAGATGTACCCCCGAAGATTCTGTGTTAATACAGAAATGTTCAGAGATAAAATGACTGAATTGTGAGAACTGTAACTTAATTAGTTCACCCTAGTTTGAATGGACTGATGGGATGGTGAATGTAAGCAGGTGGTGATGGTCAGAGAAGGAGGGTCACTGGGGGTGTGCCCTGGAAAAATTCATCTTCCTTGAGGCCTTTCCGCCTTCTCTCTCGCTCTGCTTCCTGGCTGCCACAGCACTCCTCCACCTTGCCTTTTTGCCATACTATTCTGCCTCATCTTTGGGCTCACAGCAGTTGATTTGGCAAACCAAGGACTAAACCTCTGTAACTCAGGGTCAAAATAAAATTTCCCTCATGTAAGTTGTTTTTGTTGGGTGTTTCGTTCATAGTGGCACTAAGCTGACACACACAGGAAGGGTTTAGGGGTCTGGGAAGGCAGAAATGCAGCTAACTTTAGATATACTTGGTTTCCAGGGCTTAAAAGATATCTTTTTGTTTCTTTCTCATCAACTTTTGTCTCCATTTTCCTCTAACTTGGCTTTATTCTTAGATGGTCTTTGACCATAGTGGGCAATGATGAATTGTAATCATGGATTTTTATTACTATTGATCTTTGCCATATATACATGAGCATTGGCTCTCCTAGTGTCTGAATGAAAACAAAAAACAAACAAAAAAATCTTCCTTTCTCTTATCATGCACGTGTGTGTGTGTGTGTGTGTGTGTGTGTGTTTATATCAATCTTTGAGAACATAATTTTATCAGGTTGAGTTTTTTCACTGTTTTATGCCAGTCATCATTCAGTAGGGACTGGGTACTCTGAGTACTGGGGCTCAGTCTTAACTTCACCATTCTGAACAAGGAACCAGAATCAAATGACTGGCTGTTCCGCCTGTACTCTTTCTACTACTCTTTGCAAGAAAGCCAGTTCTGAGATATCTTCCCTGCTTAGCATCCCAGAAAGCAGAAGATGCCCCCTGCAAGCCTTTTGGAGATATTTCCTTCATGCATCATTTTTAATGAAGAGAAGGTAATCACAAGGCACTGAACTTGAATAACAATGCATAACTAGAGGCAATTAAAAAAAACAGTAAAGCCTGGAGTCTTAGACTGAGTCATTAAATATTAGTGAGAATAAATATTTCAGCAAATCTCTCTTATTCTTTTTTATTAAAAGTCACACAAAAGTATGTTTTATTGCCCCTAACAGTCTTTCTATCCACATTTTTAAAAATATCTTTGCAGAAATAAACTTAGGTAACTAAGTATCCATTAACTTCACTTTCAAGATTAAGTCAATGTTTTAATTTTAAACCTAGCTTAACAATAAAAAAAAAACATAACATCTCTCAACCTAAAAGAAAGACATTTTTTTAATCATAAGATTGGGCAAAAACTTTTGGTTTTAATTCAGCATGTATTATTTCTTATCACTGTATTTTTAAGGGGTTTTGAGAAGTTGATTAATTTTAATAAAATTTGATAAATCTTTAAGGATATCAAAATGAATCTTTCAGTGAGTCCTTCAGCTTCCTACTTTGAAAAAGCATAAATTTAATGGTTTCTCTTTAAAAATAGATCTCAAAATTTGGGTAATAAGAGGAAAACAAAGAACTGTTTTATTACATACACTATGATTTGTCAATAAAAAGCTATAAATGCTTTCTAATTAACAGGATTTTTGTAAGAGGTGGTCTATAATGTTTGAAGATATTACATTTTAAATAGATATATAAATAAAAGTTATTTGACTCTATTGGTCTTACTATTTCTACTGAAAGTGGCATTTAAGTCACAACTAATATTTGTAAAAGAAGAACATGTAGTAACTGATATTGTTGATCTTGACATTATATATACATATTATATTCATTCTTCAGATATTATATTAAATATGTAACTAAGTTATCAAGCTCATGTATTTTAAATTATCTCAGAATTATTTTACTGACTTTTCCCTCATCTCTTATCTTGATCCAATTTGAACAATATTGAATAGAAAATAGACTATGACAGAAAATAGACTTTCATTTTATTTTTAACTTCAACAATATGACCTTAAGAAAACTTGAAAGATTATTCCCAAAAGTTGAAAATTCAGAATTCATAATAATTGCATATAATTGAATCTCTGGCACAGTAGAAAGAGTGGAAGAGCAAAAATGGTTTAATAAAAATATCCATTTAATTTTTAGTACAGAGTGTAGACACGTCAGATAATTCAATGATCTCAATTTGGGTTGTCAAAGCTCAGGAAAGAAAGATTATCTTAGGTGAAAATTGTTGAATATTGGCTATTTATTGCCTCATAAAATATCAGTATTAAGTATATCAATGACTCCACTTTAAAAATTTACTATTTGCCTGGATTTAAATATCACAATGATAATGCAGAGACAAAATTAACATTAGCGATATGCTTGGAAGATTATGAGAAGAATGGAAGATAAAATTTGGCTTGTAAATGCATATTTGTTTACCCTTTAATTTATTCAGACAATGTTTTATTGAACACCTATACTATGAAAGATAAATATGTTTCAGTTCTTTGGTTATAGAAATTATGAACAGTATATATATATATATGTTAAAGCATTTGCAACTGAGGAGAAAAAGACCATATATACATTTACACACATATGTGTGTGTATATATATATATATATATATATATACATACATACATACATACATTCATACATACATATGAATGATCAGATCAAAGAGATAAATTGAAAGAGGCACCATATTAGATATGTATAGTCACAGTATGACATAGGAACTTTAGGGGTAGAGAAGAGGGTTTTCCCTTCCTTGCCCATCATAAAGAGTAAAGGATAACAACTCTATAACAAAAGATTGATCAACACAAGAAATTCATGACAAGTTTATTTGATCATGTTTTAGGTGGAAACTTCAAATTAAAAATTCCAAAATTCAGGTAGAATTATCCCTTTTATGATTAGGTTTAATGTAGCATGGACAGCAGTATAGAAGTATGATAGCAAAAAAATGGAGAAGAATTTTCTTAAGGTTGACTCTTACCCAGATAGGTGGGAGAAAGAGTAATGTTTTTAGTTTTCTGAGGATGTCTTTGAGGAAAAGAAGTTCTGTTCTCTAATTTGCCTTGGGAGAGGATAACAGCAGAAGGTCTGAGAGAAATATAGCTTTTTAGGGCACTTCTGGGTTCTATCCTTTGGAGTGTCATTTCTGAGCCCCAATAAAATGTAAGTTGAGTTCTTTGTTATGAACTGGAGGACAGGAGAATTAACAAAGGCTGAGTTTTGAACACTTAATAGAAGTTGAATCAGATACTGAGGTGAAGTGATAATGCACATAAATTGATTGGAAGGAAACGTAGTATTATAGATTAGAGGACTTCAAGTTCTTTATGACTTGAGACTATGGTAGAGAGAATGGACTCATAGAAAATGAGGTGGGGAGTTCAGATCCTAGTGGAGGATTTTGAATTTAATCTTTGAATCCATGGAAGGATCTGTAATGATTAGTCTATTCAGTGCTAGGTTTTAAAAGATTTTTCTAAGTAGTTATATATTGTATTACTTTATCCTAGGATGACTGAACTTAATAATCAAGTGGAGGTTTTATAGATTGCACTAAGGTGTGCAAAGGATGCAAACTACCACGGACCAACAGATGGAAAAGTGTAAAGTTGAGCTGCTTTATTTGTTTTTTAATTACTCTGGATATATTAGTGGCTTGGCAGTGCTAACTTAGACACAAAGGGAGGTAAAAAAACAATAACAGGCAGGGATATATATAAACTGAAATGTTTTGTGTGTAGCACAGAGTTTTGTAAATTAGCACCAGGTTGGTACTGTCACATAATTTGTTGGTAGGAGCACAACAGAGCAGCTTGTAAGAACAGATGAGCCAAGGCACAAATAAAGCAATGAACATAAATCAGAGAAACTTAATTTAGCATTGGACATCTAGATGGCGGTCAGTGATGCTGATCATTATTACCATACCACCATGCACAGCGGAGACTCAAAAATGTTTGTTGATAGTAATTATAAACTCAACAAGAAACATGGCTAGAATTTTTCTCCCCATTTAGACTACTCTTTCCAGAAAACATTTAGATGTTCATCATTACCAGCAACAGACACCTTATGGAGAAATATTTTCACCGGTATCTTAACCTTAAGATACATTTGATTATTATGTGTGTTTTTTCCTAAAACGGAGGCAAATTTATTCACACACTGTATTCTATTTCCAGTGGAATGTCTCATCTGTGCATGTGTCTAATGACTCAATATTTGGTTTGATTTTATTTGAAATGAAGGCTTAATATGTAATCCATTAAATTTAAAAACAAATATCACTGTGCTTTCAGTGTAGCAGTATTTTCATCCAAGATCAACCTCATTGGCTATTATATTGCTAATTTCACTTGAACTTGTAATTTTTACATTAATTAATCATATTGTTTTGTATTAAAAGTTTCAATGTTCTGGCTTGCCTACGTCCACATGTTCCTTTATTATGACAAAAAGAGAGGAAAATGTGTAAATAGTTTTATTTTTTTTTAATTCAGAGTCCTGAGTATAAGAAGAGGTAGAAAAAGAACATAAAATCTAAGATAACTTATTCCCACATAATATAGTCAAACTTAGTAGAGTTCATTTTGATAATAGTAAGTGACACTAGTGTAGGTGTAGTTCATGCTATTATTCAGCACACATTGTCACTTGCTGTATAGACATTGAGTTGGGACTTAAACAGAGGCAACTATTAGTATTTTTAAAGGCTTTGTTTTTTTAAATAATAATATCAGTATATGAGTAACACTCTAACTTTTATCTTTATTGTTGCTCTTATGTTTACAAAAGTTTTCTTGCAAATGGAGGGAATTGTTTGAAATCGTCTGTTACAATTATTCATTTCTGCATGGCTCTTTTGTATTGTTCCTCTTTTCCTCAACATACCATTTTAAAGCATTTGAAATTTAAGAAAAAAAGAAGGCAATGC
Source organism: Marmota marmota marmota (assembly GCF_001458135.2). Lineage (NCBI taxonomy): Eukaryota > Metazoa > Chordata > Mammalia > Rodentia > Sciuridae > Marmota > Marmota marmota. The sequence goes on along the minus strand of NW_025999968.1, from coordinate 28,116,573 downwards.
AAAATTAAAATACTTTAATATTTAAGGCATGAACATAATCCAGTAGTTATGTACTTCATATATATTGAAATACAATGTAACACCATGCAATATGCAATAAAATACAATAGAACAAAACACAATAAATTGATCATTTTTATCTGGATGTTTAAAAATGCTATTCTCTAGAATATGTCAGCCTCAATATTACCATTCTAGATGATGGCAACATCTTTATTTTGTTTGGTTTGAGAAAGAAATAAGTACAAAAGATAAGAAGTTTAACTCTTTGTTTTTCCATAAGTTGCCATATAAGATATAGGATTATATTTTATTGGTTATAACTTAGTTAAATGGCTATATCTGACTCTTAGACAGTCTGGAAATTTAGTCTTTATTGAAGTTACATACTCAGGTAAAATTTAGCAAAGAGAGAACAAATGATTAGCTGTCTTTGCCATACTTAGTCACTTGGAGTAGATTAAATTTTGTCCTCTCTCTACCTTGATGTTTGTTTTTAGACAGCAGAAATGTAAAACTCTTTTTACTAAAAAAAAAAAAAAACCTCTCCAAATTCTGTTACACTTTCTTTGAGAATAACAGATTTATTATATCAATGAAATGCATATGGTAAACGTAGAGATTCTAAAATAATATATAAGTTTATGAGAAAGAGATAGGATTGTTCCCCCTAGTGTTTTACTACTCCATAAAATATTAGAAAGACCTTCTGTAGCTTGTGTTTAAGTGTGTTTTATAATTTCATTTTTTTTTATAAAGGAAATATCTATATGTAATGTCAGACTTGCCAGAAATACAAAGTTTTCTGAACTCACTACTCTGAAAGAAGTGCTTTTCTAAAAATAAAATGTACATGTTGGGAAAATGTTCAAATCAATGTGATAGTTGTTACGTTCAAAATTCCATTCCTGTTAATGAGATTTGCAGGCGTAACTTGCCCAGCAAGTTACTCTGAAATTTTTCCCAGCTGCATCCTAGAAAGATGGAGACTCTTTTTATTTTTTTTCTCTTTCCTTTAAGAAAATCTTTTTATCTGAGCATTTGCTTCTCAATGTATCCATTTGTGCATTGATGGCATTTATTCTACACCAATGTTGGATTTAAATATAAAGGAAAAAATAAGGTATTTGTTGACTGCATCTGTATGAATCACAAACAACTCATGGGCATGAACTTTAGCACCTTAGCATAGTTGTGGTATGGAACTCCTGAATAATTCATCATAAAAGAACATGAGGTATTCAGAAGTCTGTGTTCATTCAGGGATGTGCTGCAGTATTAGTAGCACAAGGAAGTAAGCCTTCTCTATAAATAATTTACACGAAGCAGCTGATAATATTTTTGGTTCATAATAGAGTTATTTTAATCCCTTTATAGTTGTTTGAGGATATTTTAAAAGTGATGCACTAAGAGAAATTATATTAGAATATGTTTTCTTAACATACTATACTATCTACTATTTTGTATACATTTACTTTGAAGGCAATTAATAGTGATTATATCCAAATTTCCAAAAGAAATGTTTTAAAATAAGCACATTAGCATTTAACAAAATTGTAAAAGGCTATATACACCATTTCAAAATTATTAACACTGTTTTTATCTAATTTTTCCATAAACCACACAGACTTGCTACTTCATAAGAAATAGAAAATTGATTTATATCATTCACGAGTTCTACAGGCTATATTTTTTTTATTATCAGAGCTGATGCCTTTGGCTATTTCCTTTAGTTGATTCTCTATAAGAAAGGAGAGAAAGTACATATCACATTCACCCAAGGAAACACTTGCAAAAAACCCCTGACCACCACCATCTCCCCCAAACTGTCTTACTCAGCCAGGAAAGTGTTATCATTGATTGGATTGTTCTGTGTTCTGTTGGAGACATAAATTTGGATGGAAGCCTCTTTTCTAGCCTATTTTTCTGCTTCCTGATCCTGCCATGAACTGAAAAACTTCACCAGCTCTTTTGCAAGATATTCTGTCTCATCTTAGGCCCAGAGCAATGGAGTTGGACATCTATGGTCTAAGACCTCTGAACCTGTGAACCCAGAGTAAACTTTTCCTCCTCTAAATTGTTCTTGAATATTTTGATCACAGTGATGCAAAGCTGACTAAAACAGGAACAGATGCATTTTTTCCCCAAATATTTTTGACATGTAGCTGGTTCAACCTGAAGATGTGAAACTCATAGGTATAGAGGACTAAATATATCAAGACAGATGATAGATAATTGATGTACTGATAGGGGAAAAAAAACTCAAGTAAAATGAATGAATCTTATGAATAAAAACTGTTGATATGTAATAAAAGCTAATAGATGAGAACATTATATTAATAATAAGATAATGATTTCAGCCACTTCGTGGTATGGGGGATGCTTTCATTCTTGTCTGTTGGCAGCATTGTGCAATCTTCCATATAGATCAGACTTAGAATATGTAATGAATTTTGCCCGCAGAAAGACTGCAGTCTTCAGTTGCTTTGCGTTGGACAACAAAATATAAATGAACAAGTAAAGTCTTCATAATTTATATGCCCAGAGAAGAATATGGGAACATTTTTTTCATTAAACAAATTAAATATTAGACAAAAATGATGAAATAAGAATTTCAAAGTTATCCATATAGAAAGAATCAATGAAAAATTACCTGATTCTGCAGGAAAAAGGCATAGAAACAGAGATTTGGTTTCAAAGTAAGCAAGAAGGTCAGAAGGCACGGTATGCAGACAATGGTCTTGACTGATGGCTCCAGGAGTCATAGAGCTGGCATGACTTTTAAAAGTTATTCTTAAGGTACTACATGTTCAGGGAGGGAGTGTGAAACCAGCAAGTTATCTTTCTTTGCCTGAAGACAGTCCAGTAGAGCAGTCACCCAGAAGTGGGAAAATGAACATCGTCAGCCTGAATTGGCAGCCAGATGGTGATCCCACCAGTATGGACTTGACTTTTTTCACCTTGATGCCAGCGAGTTAGTTATGAAACACCTAGATTTTGTGGAAATGCTAAATGCAATGATTTTTCAAATAACTGGGGTGTCTTTGAAAATACAATGGAAGTCCTTTGCACTGGTAAGAGGATCGGGAAACATGAAACAGGTGGTGGAAGAAGTTGTAGTTCAGTAGGAAAACCCCATTACTAAAGCAGATAGGAAGGTTTGTGACAAATGAACTTAAAGCTTTATAAAGAAAACCTGGCAGTCATGACACTACAGGCCCTGCAGAGGCCCTTCATGTGGCCCCAAACCTGTTGACTTCAGTTCTGTTCCTTTTGGCACAGTTCCCACCTTAACTACTCAACATCACTGGGGCCAACACTAATTTCATCAGTTTCAAATATTTCTCATGCTGCTCTTCTACTTTCCTTTCTCCATTTCAAATGCTCTCATCCTTAAACTCCTACCTCAACCCTCATTCTCTGACAATCTCCCTGTTTACCCATACCTCCAGACCTCCTTCCTCATGGAACTCTTTCCTATGCTTTCTTGGAAATTTACTGCTTGTTCTCCTTTCCTCTCCTCTCCTCTTGGAATCTCTCATTTTCCCTCTTCTACTCTCTTTCTCTTCTCTCTCCCCCTCTCTCATTTTATCTTTCCCACTTAAGTGTTGTATAAGTGTTCATTTTACTTTTATCATAAAATCATCAATAATATCCTGTACATGTATACATTACAAATATACACACATGCTGTATCTACTATGTACTATATGTAATGTTTGAATAGTTATTTATTATATGTTAAAGTATACCTAAACTTTGGCATTTGTTTTTCCCCCTTTATCATAGCAAGTTATATGATTAGCTGATATCAACAGATTTAGCTATAGATTACTTATTTTAATTTTGAATTTTAATTTACAAAATATTTTATTTGCTGATATCTCTGATAACATCCCATTGGTTGTTTTTATTTTATTACAACAAAGCTACAGTACATATTCTTGAACATTATCAACTTATATTCCTTGGAGGTTCATAATTAGATGATGGGTACCATGAAGAAGGAGTATTTTTTTTTCTAAATTCTATATGGTATGAAGCATACAGATGACTGTATTTTGCAGCATCCTGCTGACCGACTGGATGGAGAGCTGCAGCCTCTGTCCTATTTATAAAAAACAACTACTAGGGAGTTAGTGATCCTATCCTTGGGTATTTGATACCACATACTAATTATTCATGATTCAGAATCTATCAACTAGGGTTCTGTTGCATTCTTCTTTATTTATGTAACACTCGGTTTCTTTTCATTTAACTGACACATGTCAATTTTACTGCTCTATTCACAATGCTAAACTTGCTTGCAAATAATGTCATCTATACAAAAGTAGCTTTATATTAATTTCCCTTCCAGTGGCTCTTTTGTAGAAGTACATGATTTATTGCCATTTTGCCAATTTATTCTGAGTAAGGAAAGTATATCCTCATTCAATGGTGTCTCTTGGAAGCATTTCTTACAGTGTTTAAGTAGGTCACTGATGTGCCCATCTCTCATGTTAACTGTCTCACTCATCTTGGTCTTCCTGCTTTAAAGGTTGCCCTTCTCTAATGAATCGCCAATCTGCAGCTGACAAAATGATCCTGTACTCCCATTTCTTTGACTGTGATTCTTTTTCCATTTCTATCTTCCCACACCTTCAGAATCTAGACATCAGACTGGAGAATATCAGCTTCTATGTCAAAGCATTTTATCAGAGAGCTTTTTATTAGTGCTCTCTGACCCTTCCCATCTTCTCCTTGCTGATACTTCAAGAAAGTCTCACATACCACGTCCCTTTTTTCAATCAGCCTACTTCACCTTCTTTTCCTTCAGTGCCTTCTCCACCTTTGCTTATGAGAACTTTATCCTATGAGTGTATGCTATGATAATTTGATTTATGAAAGGTAAAGGGTGAAATAAAAAGGAAGGAGAATATCATCATTTAGGGACATCTACTATCAACATGTTAGTATGTTTTCTTTATTTTTTCTGTATTATATTAAAAAATTCAGTTCCAATTGTAAGTATAATTTGTATTACTTCTTTTTTTGATAACTATTATATCACAAGTCTTTATGAATGCTAAAATTTCATGGCAAACAACATTTATTCCAGAAGAAAAGAACAGTTTACGGAGATAAGGTACTCTACTGTATTTGAAAATATAGTTACAAATGAAATTAGTAATATGACCAAAAAATTCTAACAAAGAATCATAAATTGAGCTGGGTGCAGCTTATGTCTATAATCCCAGAGGCTCAGCAAGCTGAGATAGGAGGATCACAAGTTTAAAACCAGCTTGTGAAATTTAGCAAGGCACTAAGCAATTCACTGGGACCCTGTCTCTAAATAAAATAGACGAACTCTAGATAGGGTACAGGGGTGGGAGGGAAAGGGAGGAGGCATGGGGTAAGAAATAATGGTTGAATGTGATGGACATTATTATTCAAAGTACATGTATAAAGACACAAATTGGTGTGAATATACTGTGTATGCAACCATAAATATGAAAAATTGTGTTCCATATGTGTAGTAAGAATTGTAATGCATTCCACTGTTATATATAAATAAACAAATTAATTTTAAAAATAAAATAAATAAAATAAGGACTGAGGATGTTGCTTAGTGGTTAAGCACCTCTGGATTAAATCCCCAGTAACAAAAAGAAAAAAAAAGAAAGAGTCATACATTATTAGTGATATGGAACCATTGTGAGGTAGAAATACTCAACCCCTTTAAATAGGAAAACATCATGAATGAACATGTTCTGTATAGGAACAAGTGAATGAAGAATTTTTAAAGATACTAAACTGAAGTTAATATGGAGATGGGAAATGGAATTATTATATATACATAAGATGAAGGCAGACATTTTATATCAAAGTCTAGATTTTAATACCAAGAAATATTTGCTGTTATATAACTAAACCTAAAATTGGCATTTGAAAGGCTTAACAAGGAACAATTGTCGTATATGAAATGTTCATTTCAGTTCCCAATTCCTTATTCATGAAGAGATACTGACATCTCAGGATTGGGTCCATTTCTAGAAAGGAACCTGGACATAATCCTTGTTCCTCCCCTAAATGATTAATAATTATTCCTTACATTTGTAAAACAAAAGTGTTATAAGATCACTTTCAATTTAATTATCTCCTTTTATGCTCTCAACAAAGCTCTGAAGCAAGGATTATAATCACTCTATTTATGAATAGATAAACCAAAGTCAGAGAGGTTAAGTGATTTACTGAAGATGGTGCAGTTAGCAAAGGGTACACAATTCTGGACTTCTGAATCAGTCTGTTTTTATTTTTTAAGTCATATTTTTCTCTAATGTTAGGGAGGCAATCTACCATAAGCATGACAGAGAATGTAGAGAATCTCATCTTGAATGTTTAAGATTTATTTCTTTATTGGTTGTTTGATATTCATCCTAGCATGTAGGGAATTTACTTTCTTGGAAGCTTCTAGGATTTTAAAATATATCCTTTGTGTCTGTGTGTGTGGTGCTGGGGATTGTATCCCAAAATCACACACATTCTAGGGAAGTGGCAAATGTTCTACCACTGAGCTATACCACCAGCCCCAAATATATTTTTAAAATATGAAAACTTTCAAGAACCTGCCTACTTGAGGGTTTACTAATGTTGTTTATGAGCTGGTGTGAGCATTCAATCTTCTTTTAAACCACATTTTTTTTAGGATTTGTTTTTAATCATCAGAATCCCCATTATGTTGATCCTCCATCTTATAGAACCAGCCAAGCCATAGAACCAACCCCTATCATATCTATCATGCTCTTTCCTACTGTTTAATACAGTTTTCATAATATTACTAGTTCTTAATAACTTTTCAATTTTTCTTTTAATAATTGTATTTTCATTCTAGGATCTGTGATACTCTTTGTTATCTCCTAACCCAGAAATGTGTGTGAGTGTGCGCGTGAATGTACACAAACATGTGCTGTGGATTGAACACAGAGCCTCACATGTGAGAAGCACTGAATTATCTCCAGCCATTCCAATTCAGATTTCATGCATTTTTATTTCTTTAAGATTTTTTTAATGATTTTCTTTCATCACAATTTTGATTACTCTGTTCTCATTTTTCTTTCTTTCTTTTTTTCATTGAGACCATCTTTCTTGGATTCTACTGAGAATATTGCTAACAAACTGTCATCTAGAGTAATAATCAGCATGGCAACATGTCAATTAGGGTTTTGTTCTGTTTGCATTCCATGAATTAGGAAATTTTATCCACTCTGTGTTTTCCAACAGAATATTCAGATTATATTGAGGCTACTTTCCATCAACATGAATGTTGGATGTATACCCCTTATATACAAATGAAGGGGAAAAGTTTTGTATAGCTCCTGAACCAATTCCTGTGTCTCGTTGAAACACAAGTACTATAGACCTATTATATTAAGATACAGTTTTCTGCTACTCTTGCCATCCTTGGCCCAATATTCTGAAAAGAGGAGACATTTGCACAATGAAAATTCCCAATAATCACAAGAGCAATGCCTGAATTAATTGCTTCTATTTTATTTTAAAATTTTGGAATTTACTTCCAGGTGCCACAAGAAATTGCCAATTTCTATAAACCCCATTGTACAATGTATCTAGGGGAGGTGTTCTAGGTATGATAAACATATAAGTTATTGTCAACAAAAGGAAAATTTGAGATTGAAAGTATGCTCTGTTAAGTTATATAGGAGAACTAGTATATACTAGGATTTTTCCAGGGAAACTATGAAGTTTATTCCCCTCAATTCTAGGGTGTTCAGATGGATATACAGTCAAGGTACTTAGCCAAGAATAATGTGGTTGGAGAATAATGTTCTGTTCCTTGCAAGGGAAGCCACTATATTCCAGAAGGTTGGATACTAAGTTTTCAAAGTGGCAAAAGCCATGCATATTTGGAGCAAAGAAGAGATTCTTAAATATTTTTCAATGCTGTGATATGGAAGTTTGCTTTTGAAATTTCATAAGAGAGGCAACCGAACAATTCATTATTTCAGTTCAGTTTTCCTGGTCTTGTTAGTTCATAGATCTTTACCTGAAATGCTTGTACTACACTGATGTGTCCCATTTGTATGTTTTTAATAAGTTTGCATTTTTTCTGTGTCTCTATAATAATTTTTTGAATACTTGGAGAGAGTAAGTCAGATTGTAATAGGAAAATTTTATTTAATATTTTGTTTCTGTCAATATAATAATGTATAACCTGAATTGCATATTGAAATAACAACACATTAATTCTTTATGTATTGCCTTTAATAAATATTTATTCAATTTTTCTATCATTACTTGTCATATATTAGCATCTCTTACAGAGTATGGAACAATAAATGGTTTTAGTAAATGTTTATGCTGAATATCTACTTATATATCATCCTTTTTAGCTTGCTTGGAATGTGCTCATGTGCTCAAAACTACCTCAATGAGTAGATGCCAATTATTTTGCTACTAGTAACAAAGTATGTACCATATTTTAAAAAGTTTCTAATTATCACATTTCCTTTAATTATCATGTTAAAGCTTACCTGAGGAATTTTAGTACATTATCTGGTGTAGCTAAGTGTACTCTTGATTTCTTGATAACTCTTAATTCTGTCAGCATGAGCCAATTGGATATTGCTCCCAATGCATGTGTAACCTTGGAACCTGCCTCAAAGACATTTAGTGAATAGATGAAGTCAGCTTAAACAAAAGAAGTTTCAAAATGTAAAATTGTGTCTTCATGCTCATGATCTAGATATAAATACTATGCCTGGTTGTATCCTATTTGCAATTTTGCCCAATTTTATTGATAATAAGGAATAGAAATTGCAAATTGATATTGATATTAGACCAAATTTAATTCATGAAGTTTTCTTTTGCCCCTAAATTTGTGGCTGGCTGGGCTATTCTGTTCTCTTGTTCTAATGCCGGGTATCTAGTCTGCTTGGAGCTAAATTTCAATTCCACTGAGGAAAGTGGTGTTACCTTCAAACATGATCTTTCAGCATTTCTACTTTACAAAAATTATATGTAGCATTACAGAAACAATTTGAATTTTTAGATACAAAATGTTGGTATCATACAATAGTGGGAAACTTTAATACCCACTTTTAACCATAGACAGATCATCCAGATGGAAAAACATCAAGGAAACAGTTAAATTACACCCTAGACCAAATGTACCTGACTGCCATCTAAAGCATATTCTGTTCCAAACTTCAGGATACATATTCTTGTCAATAGTCCATGAAACATCCCTATTCCCTCCAGAAGTCTAACAGAAATAAAAGCATGTAGAATGCTGGTAGATCTATGGTGTTGGGTAAATAGTGAAAACAAATTGTAATTTAGCTTCCTAAATGTATATGTTATCTACTGTTTCATTGTTTTATTAGGACAATAGAGGAAGTAAATAATTGTGTTTGTTGATCTTATTCCATATAGTTTAATTTATTATTGACCAGAGGAACATGCTTATATTTTGTTTATTTGTGTTAGATTCTTTCTTACTTAGATTTGCTCTTAGGGTAATTCGTTAATTCTCATATTTAGTCCTTTTCGGCAGCTCATTATTTTTTAGAATACTTATTTTTCAGACTATTTGTATTTGTTTAAAATAAATAATGTACATGAATTTCTTTAATGTGTAATTTAAATCAATAAAGCATCATTATTAAGTGGAAGATAGGATGAGAGGAATTTAAATATTTACTAGTATACCAAACTATCTCTGGTTTTACTTTGAGTTACAAAAAGAAAATCACAATTTTTATTTCCAAACTGGAAACAAGTAGTATTGAGCAAAACGTCTTGGCTAAATAGATAAACACATATAATCACAATCACTGTTAAAAAAATTAGCCATGTATATCATAAAATTATCTTAAATCCTAGATTGGAGATTATTTCTGGATGCCACTGATAGAAATTGGAAAATTATTTACTTATGTGTCATTACACATATTTTTATCTAGTGTCTAGAGAAACTTAGCTCAGAAAACTATTGTAGAAAATTATATTAAGTAGTTTATTAGGGAAATGCTGTGTTTCCTAAGTTTGGTTTATTCTTCTATGTATTTTATATACTAGTTTGATATTTCATGTTAACCAGACTCTTTTTCATTTTGTTTTAGTGGGTGATGATGCTTAGTTTTGCCTGGTTTTGTTCTGTAAGAGAAAGATGTAGTATTTTGTGACCTATATGCTAGTGTCCAAACTTCAAAAGAATAAAAAAGAAAAAAAAAGAAGCAATTAACTTTGTATTTGATGCTGAAAATTCATAATATAATGATGACTTCATAAAAAATATCAGTTTCAATGAAATGTGCTTGCTTACTGCAAATTTATATGTGACTCATAATAAAGAAAAAACATTTCTGCAGCTTTTTGTTTGTGGGGGCAGGTACCAGAGATTGAAATCAAGGGCATTTGATTACTGAGCCATATCTATAGCCCTATTTTGTATTTTATTTAGAGACAGAGCCCCACTGAGTTGCTTAGTGTCTCACTTTTGCTGAAACTGGCTTTGAACTTTCGATCCTCGTGCCTCATCCTCCAGAGTCACTGGAGGCAGGTGCCACCATACCCAGCATTTCTGCAGATTTTCAAGGTGTGGTGTGGAAAGAGGCCACTGGATGGGGCAGCAGAAATCCCAGTTCCTTGGTCAACACTCTCAGTAACTAGCTGTACCTTGGAGTTGGCAGCCACTTCAACTTTCTAGGCCTCAGTCTTGCCTTTCTAAGACAACAAGTAAAACCTCACAATCTTCAATGTCATGTCTACACCCAAATCCCAATTCCATGTGCTTATGTGAGAGGAATACTAAATTCCAAGTATCTTCACAATGTTTTAAAAACTATTAAAAATGAAGCACAATGAGAAGAATATCCAAATACAATGATATCATAAGAAAGTGAAATATGAAGATTAGCTTATGATTGTCATTTTAGAAATGTGAAAAAGACTTGTCTAGGTAAAAGTGACAAAACTATGACAGAAAATAAAAAGCACAAAGTCAAAGCCTTATAATATCTGCAGAATCCCTTCTATTTCTTACTTTTAACCACAAAGGGGTCATTATTCCCTTTTTCATGTCCTTTTATAAATCCATAAATCAGTTTTGTACTGTTTCAAATCCAGATATGTTTTTCCATGTGCTTAGATAATTTGCTGTACCACAAGGGCAGACATACAATGTACTTAACTTTTGTATTTAGCAATATAATGATGTAGTACTTGGTTTTCATGGTCTGTGATAGATGTCATTTACAATGTGTCCCTTGATAGATGTAATTTACAAGGTGTCACTTTTTGACTCTGCTAACCCTTTTCTCATGTGGATTATGGCAACACTCTTATTTTTATGAATTAGAAAACAATCATTCTTCCAGTAAAGCTATATGAGTCCTGAAAGTGAGCACTTTATCAATCTAAATTAGACCATAAGCATTTTGTTCAGTGAAGCATAGGCTACAGTTCATTGGTTCAGTAACATTAAATAATTATCATGTTAGAATAACAGCACTTCTTGAACTTCTTGAATTCATTGGTCAATCCAGGAATGAATCCATAGTTTTCTTCACAGAATGGAATAAAAATTAATGTTCCTTTGATGCATTAACAGAATTTACATTTACTAACTTAAGTTGGAATGACATGACCTGAAAAGTTTCTCAAGAAAGGTCCTAGAATTCAGTAATTTTATCCAATCTAAATAGGAGAAATGTAGTTGGCTTATAAAACATCGTAAATTTCAATAGAACACATATGCTTAATGTTATTCATACTATATTTAATATTTTTAGTTTGACCTTAGCTTCTGGGTCTTTACTTAAGTATTAAATGCATTGTGAGTATTTCTGATGGAAAAATTCAGAAGATGGATAGAAATAAACAAGTATACTTAAAAAAAATCCTTTGCCAGCAAATAATAAAAAAGAAATAAGTAGCAGTTTGGGAATTTGTAGTATGCTGATAGAAATATTTCTAATACTATGGTTTTTCAAAACTGACATGTCTTTTTTTTGACTTCCATCACTGTATATGGATCTATAAAGAGCTAAAGAGAGGATTTTGATTTTTCATAAGAGTGTTTTTTCAGTAATCAAAAAGAACTGGTTCCATTTCTCTCCAAGTTATACCAGAATGTTACCAATCAAGAGAGGTAAAGCCTTGTTTTCCCCCGCTTTTTCCAAAAGGGATAGCAAATGCTATGAACTTTTACAAACTGGTGTAGTATTGTGTGTGTGTGTGTGTGTGTGTGTATGGAACTGTGAAATTCTGAAAGTATTGGAAGCAAGTGGAAATATCACAGGAAGAAAGAGAAATTGGGGTTAACAGATCATTTCTAACCAAAGCATTTAGGAAACATAAAATAACTGGATAAGTTTTAAAATTGTGACAAATAAGACATTTACATGTATTCATCTGGAAAATGAATTTTCATAGTGTTAACAGATCTTTTTATAGCTCATTCTAGTCATTTTTAGCTTTAGAAGTTTTTCCATATTAATAACAAAATTTTCATTGTCTTAGTTAAGTCTCATTTTAATATATTACTTACTTAAGTCTTGTTTTAATATATTCAAGGTTTATGTACGTTGTCTTTATTTCTGTGTGTTTTTGTGTAAGTAACATCTATGGAATATATAAGTTTATAAAATAAGACTTGAATTAATATATCCACAGATTCTCAGGAACAAGGAAGATTTATTTTTCATTCACTTTTACTTCCCTTGTGGTGATTAATAACAAATATATAGCTTAAAAATTCCAAAGTCAAAATTAATAATTAATCATCAAATAATAACATGGAACATTTCTCAGCAGCCAGCAATTGGCTTCCAGGCATTACCTAAGTTCAGTGTAGAGAGGTAGGATACTTAATACAGCTCAAAATACAAAATGCTATTAACCATAAGCAAGTACCTACTTACGTTTCACTTCTATGTTAGCCTAGGTCTAGAGGCCTACTTTTGTTTTTTCTTCATATCTTCTGACACTCTTTAGAATTCAGCAACTCAGGTCTCAGTTTGCTGTCATTTACAATTTTCTTTGTTTGTTTTTTTTTTCACCCTAAATTCTCATCCATTTCATTTTTCTGTTTCCACTTGCTGGATAATTCCTTATGCTAAATAGATAAGTAATGCTAGCTTTGGTAACAGATAGATCTGAGGTCTTATGATGTTTTAAACAGTTAGAATATGTTTTTTTTCCCTTTGTTCACATTTCGATCTGAGGACTAGTACTTCTCCCCAGAGAAAATTCAGGGAAACAGGCTTACAAACAAAGGCTTTTTCATCTTCTTAACGAAAAAAATAAAATACACACACACACACACACACACATTAGAATGCCACCTTAGTCAGTCAGAAGGAGGGAACTTTTTAATAGGCCAAACCCATAATGTAAACAATCCCTTCTGCTTATGTTCCTTTGACATTTAGCCAGATGATCACACTTAATGGAAAAGTAAGATAGATGGGCATGCAATCCAGCTGTGAGGACAAGAAAGGAAGGAAAAGCATTTTCCTGAATAGCTGGCTGTCTCTCTATAAGGAACTTGACATTAAATGCTACTTTTAGTCCATTTGACCCTGACACATGTATATCCCCAAATCTATATTTCTAATTGAGAGAATAGGATACCTAAAGAATCTTTTATTGCTTATATAGTTACTATACCAACATTTTTTAACTTAACTGGTCTTGCAAGCATTTGTATAATTACTTATTTAGATCTTATTTGGATTATCAGTTTTCCATCTGATGCTATTGCTTTCAGGTATATTTATGTGTGGGATTTAATCAACATGAAAAGTATCTTTAGGAGAATAACCAGAGATTTGTGTTATTTAATGTCCAGATTTTTCACACTGTAAGTTCTATGAGGGCTGGGTCCATGTCCATATTGGTCGTTCATAGTCCCTAGCATTAAGTGTGATGCATTGTTCACATAAGTATGTAATAAATATGTAAAAATGTGTGTTGAATGAATAAAAAGACTAGAAGCTGATGTGATACTAAATTTCATTTAAGTAATAGCTAAATTATTAACTCTAATATACTGAACATTTTTCCTGCTCAAAGGCAAGATTTATACCTAGCAAGAAAAGTCCAAAAAAATTTTTTTGAGGCTGAAACTTCTTGTTTTGAAGTTATTTTATATTGGGCAGACTTGTCTCACATTACCTTCAGTATATAGCTTTTGTCCTTTCATTGGACTTTTGCATTTTTCATCCTCAGATCAATGTTTCCTGTACATTCTTTTACTTTCCCCCAAAATAGAAATGAAGTATTCTGCCTGAAAATTAACTGAAAGAAATCTAAGATAAAATATGATGGATGTCTCAGAATAGATGTAAAGTTTCCTAGATTAGCTGGACAGGAAAAAATATTATTCATATGATTTACATATGCATATTGGTATTCTTCCATTTAATATGGATAGCCTAAAGACATTTTATACAGCATTATTCATGGTAGAATATTTTATCATAAGAAAGAAGCAATTAATAACAGAAAGGCAATTATTTTCAACAGTTTAAAGAGGAAGATTCTATGAAACATTTATATATAATTGTTCAGTCTCCATATGCAAAGCAGCATGTACAACATGCATTTTAATATAAAGATATTTAAGAAGTGTTTTATGTTTTTAAAAACAATTTCACAGTATATTTTATTTAATGATTATTCCTTATTACCTTCAGTTGCAAAATATTACCCTCATGAAACTTTTTGATTAATAATCTCTTGCAACCAAATTACTTCTGTCTTTAGTTTAGTTTCACTTATTTCTTTTAATACTGAGAAAAGTTCTGGAGTTTAAAAAATTGTGATTTTCTTTAAGCCTTGAATTGTAATCTTTTTTTAACTGAAAGATTATTAAGTATGCCATCCTGATATTTAGATGTAACATCATGTGGCGTAGTGATATTGGATAGCACTGGTAATTATTTTTAGTATTGGGAAGACTAAAAGTACTAGGATGCTAAAGGAGTTGTATTGTTGATTTATATTTATGAGTCAACAAGTTTACCAGGCTCAGTGTAATTAAATCTTCATAATACACAAAAAGGATAAAAAATGCTTCTCTTCAAATTTTTTTGTATTATACTTAACTATTACCAGTCTGTTGAACCTAGAAAATGCACATATGTACACACATAATTTTATGCACATATACATATGTAGAAATGTATATATACACACCATAATGATGAAGATAAATCTTATTATAGCACTTCAGAGTGATTTTATGATTTTATAAAACTACATCTAAAACAAGGCATATACAAAATTCAAAAGTATTAATAAATAAAATATTTAATGTAGGTTAGGTGGCCATGCTGATAACATCTGTGTAGGGCAGTAAAGAATTTTAGTGTTAGGTATAATTCAAGACCCAAATTTTCAAATCACATACACTGAACTTGTTTTACAAATTTATACTTATTTCAAGTCTTTAAAAAAGGAGTTCACTGCATATCTGTAACATAATTTAAGTCATCTTACTGTTTTATTCCATGTAATAGAATAATGATATTACTAACATTTTATTGATTTTATAATTGCAGGAATTGATAACATATTGATTCCTGCTTTAGTTCTTAAACATAAAGTTTAAGAAAATTGCATAGCATCCATCAGATTGTGATAACTCTATTATGGTTTTATAAACCTAAAATACAAAAATCTATTCAAAATGGCAATCGTTTTTATTCAGATTTGTATGAACTACTTTTTACATTTGTTGAGGTTGATTTTTGTTAATGCTTAGATATTTTGCATCCTCTAAATTCACCCTGATAAAACAGACTTGGTGCTTCACTAGGTACATTGGTGTTTTACAAGATTACTGGGGGGTGTTCTTCCATTATTTCAGTTAGATATAATCTGCTACAATAAACTTACTTACTGACACACAAAATGAATTACACTCTCTTTTATGAGAAAACCATGCTCCAACACACAGTTGCTATTCAGATAAATCCACTCATGTCTACATGTTATTAGGTACTAAATTACCTTTAAAATAATTCAGTAATTTAAAAAGTAGAAGAATTTTATTAAAGGATTTCTACCTCAAAAGAAGAAATATAGTTTTAGTACAGGCAACCATTTCTAACATGAATTCACTGATCTAGAAAATTACTTTAATGCACATATCAATATCCAAGCCAGTAGCTTATATTTCAGCAATTAAAAAAATCTCTGAATTCCTTTCTTGTGTGTATAATGAAAATACATAAGAATTTTTAAGAGTAAAATCATAATTACCTCTCATTATTGTTATCCTAATAAAATGAGTAATAACTAATAAGAAGTTGAAAATAGGGAAAACAAATCACTCATTTGAAGATTAATATAGTCTTCTTATACTGAGAAAAATATGTGTGGTATAAAATGTATCTTTACTTTATTTAAAAAAGACTTAATAGCCACATAATTTGAGTATTAAAAATAAGGACATTCAAATATTAAGGATAATGTGAGTGAGATCCAGAAAGAGAGAGCTTTTCATGTTTTAAATTCACATGTACTACTATAGTTAAGTCATTATTTTCATTTTGAACATTATTTTAAAACCCCATGCCTGTAAAAATATTGCGCATAGACACTGAGTAAATTGCTTTTTCAATGTATAGTTGAGTAGAAAATTATTTAAAGTAAGGTTTTGTTTGAAATTATAATCCTGGCATTCCCTAGATATTCACTAAGACAAATTACTTATCTTTATTAATATTGTTCTTGACTATAATATATACCTTGAAATCTCTAATTATTTTTTTTTTTTTTTTTTTTTTTTTTT
>NW_025999968.1:28057693-28093850 GCF_001458135.2 Marmota marmota marmota | reverse complement strand
GGTCTATTCCCTAAAGACCTAAAAAGAGCATGCTACAGGGACACTGCTACATCGATGTTCATAGCAGCACAATTCACAATAGCAAGACTGTGGAACCAACCTAGATGCCCTTCAATAGACAAATGGATAAAAAAAATGCTGCATTTGTAAGTTCTTTCTTATTCAGTGAGTTCTAACTTATACATGAATGAAGTTATAGAAAAGCTTTTTAAATATTTCAGTTTAGAGAAGTGATAGTAGCCTGTCTGGACCTTTAGAAACAATGAACAATGTTCCTGAAATAACTTTAAAGTCAAAGTGGATTCACTCATGGATATTACTCCTGAGCTTATTTTAATATAGGTAAGTATATGAGGTGTGCATATGTAGATGTTATTTTTTTTCTTCATTACCTCAACCAATGGCCATTAGCAGAATTCTTATTGATTTCTGTGTGAGGACAGAGAGGGTTTCTGGAATTCTGCAAGGGCAGGACCTGATTTGGCACTTGCCCTAAAAATTGCAACATTAGGAAAACTTTTGGAAATAGGAGAATTAAGGATAAAAACAGGATTGTTGGTGTGTTTATATATATTTTTTGATATTTAATAAATTCTTTTAAATTTCCTGTTAATGGAAATATTAAAGTTTCTATATGTGTATGTATACTATTCTAAATACAAACTATTGTTTTAGTATATTTAGTATTTCAAATATATTTTATGTATATGAGTTCATGCACCTGCTCTTTTTGCTTTGCTAACTTGTCACTCCGTTATTCAGTCTCTGAGGATTTCTGCTGAGGTTGCTTTGGTTCCCTTTTGCTTGTCCATTTATCTATTCTTCCCAAATGACAAGAAATATTTGCAAAAACTCTAAAGATTATGTAAAATAAACTTGTTTATTACCTAGTAAATTCTTCATACACTTTATTTACATCGTATAATATGCAAATACCTGTTAGACACCATCAATAAACAAGTTCATCTTGCCAGATGCACAAGATAGCTCATAGTTTCCTGTTTATGAAGAACCTTGTATTGATTAGGTCTAATCCATGTGATATCTACATATGAAATTTCCAAGGGCAACCTTTCCCAAAAAGTGGAGTTCCCAAAAACACGGCTGATAATTAACCCTAGGTGTGCTGAGGTGAACAGTCAAGATCTGCCCATTGAGGCCAATCCAAGTTGCTATGTCACAGAATTGTGAACTACAAAAAAAAATGTATATTGATCTGAGAAACTGTTTTGGATGATTTGCTAAACAGCACAAGTTAGCAGGTAAACTAGTATGCCTTCTGTGTCTACATCTTAATTGGTGACATCACTATCTGTTCTGTTACCTGTCTGGAAATCAAGTTTCATTCTCAATGGTTTCCTTTCCACTCTGTCTTTCATCTAATTAGTCTTCACATCTTTTTCACATTTTTAAATTTAAAATTAATGCTACTGAAATAATTGAATTTTATGAATTTAGAATACATTTATCTTAACATAAACTGGAATTACTGAGCTAAGAATGACTTGTTCATTTTAGAATATGGATTCCCTTTGAGTTCTGTATTCTATTGTCTTTTTCATAACATACAGTATTTATTATTATTATTATTATTAATTATTATTATTACATGAAACTGGTGTATACCAGGCCATGAGCACAGTTGAGGGCCTGTTGTTAGTATTTTCGTTTCATTTATTACCTAGTAAATTCTAAGCCTTCTGAAAGTCTTTTGTAGTTTTTACTTAGGGCTTTATCTTTATTATAAAAATCAGGAATCATATTTATGATTGTTTCAATGAGGTATAAAATATTATTATCTTGATTCCTTGTTAACCTAAAACTGTTTGTACAGCTTGCAAAGAATACTTCTGTTGTAATTAAATCTTGACAATGCCTCTGTCTTATGGCAATGGTTGCCAGCTTTCTGGTCTAGAAATTCTGTTTCCTTTCACAAAGCTACATAATGTCCAAGCAATCTTTGAAGGAATGTAAAATTCAGTTTGTGACAATTAGAATACATGGAAGAAAAACTGTTAAATGTTTGGCATTACAAATTTGTAAGAGTGGGGTCTTATCTAAACACACCTATCATAAATGTCTTGTACAAGAAACATTTTAAAATACCATCAACATTTTCTGTTCACTTATTCTTTGCTACTTCGCTCAAAACAACATGCCCTTTCCAAAGTAATAATAGAAACAAATGAAAACCAAGCTTATGCCCAGCCGCCTCTTAATGTAGGTTTTGGTATAGATTATGTGTCCTATAAAACATGTTTAATGTTGACCTTATTAAAATGACTCCTATTAATTATCATGCTATATGTGTATTTTCATTTGAATTTACAGAGCCTCATTCACAGTAAGTGTTCAAAAATATTGTTAGAATAATGAAAAGTAACAAACATTTGTTATTTCTTCATTTAAATTTCTTTCCTATCTTTGTTTTTCTTTTGTCAACAGTAAAAATAAGTCCTACTGTAAAAATAAATCCTCACAAAAATGAGAGAAATAAGTAGTTTCATAGTCTAGGAAACACATTCTATCTCTTTTGAAAGTTTTTTCCTCTTAAATTACTGCATTCTTTAAAGGAAAAAAAAACTTACATACAATCTATGCAAGATTTTAAAATATAGAATTTGGATATAGGTCATTAAATACCCAAATCTTACAAAATCAATGGACAGTTCCCTGGATCAGCAAAACAGAGTAGGGGAGAGGGAGTGATGGATGAGGATAGCCACATTTATTTAATCAGATTTTATTCTTCAGAAAGTACATTTAAAATTCAACTGAACAAGAAGAATGAAATTCAGTAAAAACAAATACTAAATTTACACTTTAAATATTTTTTTCTTGAATTTTTTAAATCAGTACTGGGTATAATATATGATAATCTGCAAATGGATATTAGGCAATTTCTCTGTTCAGATGACTAAAAATAGTAATAAATGGTTTTCCTAATTTAGATATTTACAGTTTTTATTTACAACTTGAAATAACTAGCATATTCTAGGATTAGATTTATATGTTTAGATAAATGCTGTTATGTAACAAGAACAGGGATTATAAAGGTTTGGTTAAATGAAGTAGCAAATGAACAATATAAGCTGTAAGAAATGGCTTAAGAGTCAATTCAAACTACTGATGATCACTATTTGTGGATAAGAGTGTACCCTATGTTCTCACCAACTCTTCTGCTTCTCATTTGGCAAGCATCCAAATTTCTGCTGTGTTAACATTTGCTCCTGGGAGGACATGAAGGAAAAAAGGTCCATAAGGTTCCTATTGGCCTAGACAGTAGAAACATCTGCTGGATTCAGGAGCAGCTTGCTGGCCCAAGTCTGCAGGGAGAGTTGATGCTTATCAACCCTGCCACATGAGTCAATATTTCCTGTGCCCTGGGGCTATGCAAGCTAATTCAAGAAAAATGAAGGAAGTGCATTGCATGTCAAAATTCTCTCATTAAATAAGCATCATATATATATTTAAAGCAGCTATCATGGCATTATAAATCATTAGTTTAATGCTAATGCAGTGCAAATTCTAACAAATACAAGTTTATTTTCTTACCATTAGTCAAAACCTTTTGCATTTTATGCATTTAGAAATTTTCTGTGAGAGATTTGAACCTAAATCATGAAGGGTTGGCTTTTTGTTGATCTCTGGTAAGGAAATGTTGTAAAAAAGAATATGTACTACCTTCTTTTTTAAGGTAATTTTTGTAGTCTACTTTAAGATTAATAGTCAATGATTTCAATAGTGGGATCTGGGATTATAGCTCCAAACATAAGTTTATTGAACGATTACTAGATTACTAAATATAATTACTGATTTTTAATGTACACACACACACACTCACAAAATTTGTCATTTCAAGAGTAGTTACATTTAAAATATCTTATTCCTTTGTTGCTGTGAATAAGCTAAACACTTGCAAATTTTGCAACTGTCCTCTGAATCCTTGATTTATTATATCCACTGCCCTGAATTTGAAAATTTGTAACTTCTAAGGGTGCATTAACATTTTGGAAAAATATCTTGAAAAATATAGGATCTACATTTTTAAAAATTATAAAAAATTATAAATAAAGTATAACTACAAAACAATAGGACTAATTTTCTATTAGAATTTCTTTCAGAGAAGAATTTGGTATTGATAATATTTGGAATTATAATAACATATTCTCCCCATGCACTGATTTGAAAAACACAATACTAAGTACATATCTAAATTTGAGCAATGAATGTCAGCAATTGTTAATATGTCAGTGTACTTTTTGAAAGAATGAGACAGATCTAAGTTCTATCTATCTATCATCTATCTCTCTATCATGTATCATGTATCTGTCTGCACTAGCACACATCTTTGCTTTCAGATTTGTCAAGGCATGTAAGGCTTTAGGACCCTGAGATAAAAATCTGTGGCACAATTTTATGTAAAATCATGAACTATATCATAATTTATTTAGTTGCAATCTGATAGAAAAAATGAACAAGACAAATAAGAACAGTTTCGAACATGTATAATTTCGAACTAATTTGCTGATGTTGGAACAGCTTGTACCTCAGCAAGTAGACTATGCAGAGATGTTACAGTCTTATCATTCTGAAAATATAGTAGCAGTGCCCACTATGCTAGAGTAGTAACACTATTTTTTCGGGGGGAGGGAGGTTCAGGGGATTGAATTCAGGGGCACTCAACTACTGAACCACATCCCCACCTCTATTTTGTATTTTATTTAGAGACAGGGTCTCACTGAGACCTGCTTTTGCTGAGGCTGGCTGTGAACTCACCATCCTTTGGCCTCAGCCTCCCTAGCCCCTGAGATTTCAGGCTTGTACCACTGTGCCCAGCAGTAATACAATTCTTGGTTTCATATATCCAACAATGTCCACAGAACACAACCATATATGTTTTACACCAAGTTAACACAAAGGTAATAATCCAGCTGATGTGAAATGGATGTCCATAGCCAACAGGTTAATTTCCTGAAATGTTTCAGAATGTGTGTAGTCATTTTTTACCATATTGACGAGGTCAATATGGGCTACATTTACCCAGGGAGGCCTCTAGTTTGGTGGTCCCTTTGGCTCTTATGCCTTGCTTGTCACACAGCCTTGTCTGGATGTTTTCCATGCACATTGACATGTAGTCAATCCTGAAAATTAATTTTTCCATTACCAATCTTCAATGGCATATAGATGCTTAGTCCAGTACAAAGCAATCTCCCTCTAGTTCTCTCTTTTTATTCTGTGTACATTGGGATTTCCTTGAATTGCAAAGATGATTCAATCAAGAGACTGCTTTGTGGGAGTGCTAGAGATGAGAAGAAAGGTCAGGAATCCGTTGTTGACACTTCCAACATTGTAGTTTGGAAAATGTTGGCCTTGCTACAAATGTGTCTTTTTGTGTGGTTTTCATTTTGAAACACTGTTTATAACAAGATTTCTAATATTTAAGTCAGAAGAGATTTTTTTTTTTCAAATTCCACCTCAATTTTTGTTGATTTTTATTTTAATAATTCCCATTAAAAACATTATTATTATTTTCCAAGCAGAAGATTAAAAGGGAGTAACCCCCGCCCAAAAGGATGTGAGAAGATAGTATTAATTCCTTTTTTTCCCTTATCAGAAGTATAATTCTTTGAGCTGATTTATCTACACGAATCTATACAAAGTATCAAGTTTCATTTTAAAATTTTCCCACAGCAGTTTCCACTTGCTCTAGTAGGGGAATGTTCCCCTAGATCTAATGTGGCACTACAAAGGGCTCAAACATCAAAGCATGTAAACATGGACAAGATGGGTGAAATCAACATTAATGAAATCTTTGTGCATTCAGAAATGATCAAACAGTGAAAAACACATCCTATTAACCACTGTGTTATTACATTTTTTTTTTCAAAAGGGAACTTGCTCCTTAGGGAATATTCCAAGTTGATTCATATGTTACTACATATTGATCTACACTTAAATAATTAAGGTGCTATCATTTGAACACAATGTTCATGTGTTCAAAACTGTGTGCCCACTATGTCTAAGGAAATATCTTATACCTATCAGAGAATGAAAATGAAAGTGCATTTCTGACTGTGCCATTGAGAACTTTAAATGTCATCTTGTATTCATATCACCAATGGATGCCTTAAGAATAACAATTCTGTAATTGGTAAACATTTCTATACACGTCAAAGAAGGAGTTGTATTTATAAGTTTATGTAATACACTCTTACACAGGGAAAATATCTCAAAAGTTTTTACTCTCTCATATTTTAAATCTTTGGAAATGAACAATTTATTTGAAAGCATACCACTATTATCCACTTAGGAAAATATATCTATGAAAAAGAAAACTCTTATAAATGTAATGTTTATATCCATAGTAGTTTACCAAAAAAAATTCTTTTCTCCAAAATTACACTGCAGTTTTAAAAATAAGCAATAAATCCACCATTATAAATAACAAGAAACTTACAAAACCAATGATATTTAAAAGTCAGGAGTCTATGGACATATGGTTGATGATCCTATTTGAGAACAAGCTCAAGTCAATAAGGCTCCATTTACCAGAAAGTTAGCTATATATAGTATAAAATTTTAAAACCCCAAGGGATTTGTAATTTTTATAATAAATAATCCCAGTGAATTCTTTGTTTTCTCATTTAAGATTTTTTTAGGGGGGGTTCTAGGAATTGAAAGGTGCTTTTCTACTAAGCCACAACCCCCAGAATTTTTTAATTTTTATTTTGAGACAGCATTTCACAAAGTTGTTCAGGGCCTTGCTAAATTGCTTAATCTGTCTTCAAATTTGAGATCCTCCTGCCTCAGCTTCCCAAATCAGTGGGATAATAACCATGCACCACCATTCCAAGTCCTCAGCAGTATTCTTGATAGTAAACATAACTTCACAATGATACATGTACAAGATTAAAACTTCTTTATTTACAGATAATGATTGATTAATAAAACAATGTTTTCTGAGACAGTGAACTGAGACATATCACTTCTTTCAATAGCTTGCCATTGCATTAAAGGGATGGCAGGAAGAAAAATGTATGCTTCCTATAACTTATGATCTGGCTCTGATCTTTTCTACCTTATCGGTACCATTTTCATTTGTCTCTCATCTTTCATGCTTCAGTCTCTTGACCTCCCCGACTCGCTCCACACCATCTTCTTCCACAGCCAACCTCTTTTCTGCTCTGGCTAAGGAATTTAACATCAGCTAATTTATTTTTCAGGGTACTGAGCTGGTTTCTTCCTTGTCTCTGGACTACTTTGAAATGTATGGCTTTCTCTGGTTGTTTATATTTCACTTGAAATTTTACTACCTTCTTAACCAGGTCTTTTCTTATTTGTGTTTCCTTATTTTTACTGACTCATTTTCAGCTCTGAGTGGGCAAGAATCATTTTAATCTTACCCACAGTTATATCCCAAGTTTCTACTATGAGAAGCATATTCTGAGCATCAATTATATGTGTGTTAAAATGATTAAAGGCATCAAAGTATGATTTATAAACAAAACCCATTAAAAATATAAAAATTGTCTCTGAAATTATTACATTATATTTATAGTTCAAATGTCTAATATGAATTGAAATTATTTATTATTAAAAGGTAGTTTACATTCATATTATTTCAAAATGTATCACACTCCATATTTGAAGAGGCTGAATCTAAAGAGCATCTAAGTTGCTATTTTCCATGACTAACTATATTCAATATACCAATGCAATCATTTTGATTTTCTGCAGAGAATAATAAAGTAAAATAATATTAATGAACAGGCAATTCAGATAATAGTCAACATAATTTTATGTTTGTGGAGTATTTATTATATATGACACAATTCAAAGGAAAAAGTGATTCCAAAATGTATGAAAAATTCAAAGGAATAATAAATCAGGCAATGATTAATTTTAATTATTATAATTTGATTTCATTTAGAATAAGAGAAAATCAGCATAAAAACCAGATTGAAATTCTTGTATATTTTCTATTTTTAACTCCCCTCTTAATCTTGATTTTATTTTGCTAGCAATATTTTATATTTTTGAACATTCTAAAAACTTGTTTATTTGAAATTAGGATTTTAATGATACTGCTTATACTATTTAATTTAGTTTGCTCTTAGATGTGTTTTAGGGATTTTAATTTCCATTGAGGTCATTCAATATGTAGACTATGTTAGCTATATGAACTTTCTAGGACTTCTTGGATGAGACAAATATATATGTATAACTTTTCCCCCTTTTAAATTTTGATTGAATTTTTCCCAGGAACTTCAATTTTAAACAATTACATCCCACCCAGTCAATTTTTTTTTTGTCTCCTGAAGATTGATTATTGTACACTCAGCACTACATCCCTCACCCTGTCTTCAGAAGAGTCCTACCATCTGTGTGTTCCTTTCCAGAATATTTCCTCCAGGTTGACATCTCAATTTAAAATTTAGTTACGTGATTGAGCTTCACTGTGAACCAGACTGTGATTGTGGTCATAAATTTCTTTTCACTGGAAGGATGCCTCTCAAGTGTTCATCAGTTAGCGAGAAAAGCTAGTCAGTTCTAGGTCTTGCTCATTCATCCTGCAAACAATATTCTAGAAAGACAAAATGACTTTATGCACACATGATAATTACCATGTGAGTTTGTTTTGAAGTAACAGAATTTTACAATTCCCTTATTCTTGTATATTGTCTTGAGAGACATATAATTGTTATTTTATTTTTAAATTACTTCCTTTGATTTCGATTCTAATATACTTTGGATTCTAATATACTTTGATTTGGTTTTTAATATACTTGAAGGTATATTTGTATGAGAAGCAATGAATTCTGGTGAATATAAATTTGAACAATTCATCAAACTCATTTTTACCTTGAGAAAACAGATATGTTCATTCAATGAACTATTTTTTTGAATATTTGACAAAACAAAACATTTTAGGGAATTAAGTAAATACAAATAAATTAACAAAACAAAATATATTTTGGGGTGTGTGTGTATGTGTTCTGGTATGTGAACCCAAGACCTCATACATGATATTCAAGTGTTTTACCACTGAACTACACTCTTGCCTTTTTCATAAAATTTTTTATTTTGAGACAGAATTTCACTAAGTTGCCTAGACCAACCTAAAACTTGCAAACTTTCTTCCTTAGCTTCTCAAATAGCTTGAATTGAAGAACTATGTCACCACGTTTAACTATTTTAATGTTTTTATATCAAAAGTACATTGTGGCTATTAAACTGGATTAATTGTGTTTATTTTAGATCACTGTTTTTAAGTAAGTTTGTGTTTATTTAGCATATTAGCAAGGTTATTAGCAAAAATAAATAAATAAGCCAAGAATAGAAAGAATTGACTTTGTATATATTCAAGTTTTTAAAAATTTAGGAATTCTTACCATCAAGTAATGTTTTAATACATGCTAAACAATGCAACTATTAGGCAAAAGCATAAAGCAACTATAAAACAAAATGTCCTAGGGTTTTATAAGTATTCTCTGAAAATTAGAATTTTGTAATTTAAGAAAAACAAAAACTTAGTGATATGACTAGGTAATGCAAAATTAATGGCAGAAATTAGAAAAATCTATTTTATGTAGAAATAATAACTGTGCTGGGAATATTATAATAGAGAAGGCTGAGGTATACAATTACACAAAACATTTTTTAAATGGAGGGGAAGTCACTAATGTTATGTTTCACCTACATTACAGATTTCTCCAGGGACAGCACTGATCCTGGTACTCAGGAATTACGTCTCATTATAAATTCTACCAGACACTGCAAATGGCAGCTAGTTTTGATATAATGTTATATAGTTAACTGGGTAACCTGCTCAGTCAACCTGTGTAGATCAACAGGAAACAATGCAATGATTATTCCCTAGGTTCCTGGTCTGCTGAGTGTCCTAGAAAACTATAATCATATTCTGGAAAAGTAAAAGAGAGAAGGACTTTCTACCAGAGAATGATAATTCTTTGGGTCAGGAGCAGTTGGAGCCACTGTAAATCTGAAAGGGCCTTTTGTCATGGATCAGAAGCCAAGGAAGGACCAAGGCCAAGCTTTGGGTACACAAGTACTTCTGTTTCTGAGTTGGTAGCAGGATGGGCTACTCACAATGGCCATAGTGAACACCAGGATTTGGTCTACAGGATTGTAACTACTGATGTTGCCAATTTGGCACTGTCATGCTCTGATATCAGAAAGAGAAAGCCCTTCCAACCTTCCCTGGCCTTGCAAGACCCACTGCCCGCCAGCTTTGTCTCTTCCTTACTTTGGTCTGGCAGTTGCAATGGTACATAGGTCTCCAAAGTGCTTCCTGTCTCTATGGAAACTGGCAAGCAGCACCAGTCTGATGGCTATGCTCCATAGTGGCTGGGCAAAGGGGTGGCACAGAAGGTGGAGACCAGGTGTTGTACTCTAAAAGGCAAGCTGAATCCAGAAAGGATGAAGTAGAATCAAAGAAAAATAAAATTATATGTTATAAGCCTAGGAAAGTTTTACAAGCAAACCTAAAAACTGTAATTCAATGATAGGAAAAAAATAACTAAAGAATTCTAAGTATCTGAAAGAACAGACGGACATTGCAAAAGTGGAAATATTTTGCACTTAGTTACCAGTCAATTTTTCCTTTGATTTTCTTTCTCACATGATAGAGCATTCATTGCTCTTCTCTTGAGAATTGCAAGCCTGCATTAATGACATTAGTGCTTTTCAATCCAATAGGTTTCAGTATGCAATATGTGTTTCAGTCCACACAACTACTGAGCCACAACTTTCACATTAGAAGGTTATTTGTTTAGAATGCTTTCAGTAATTTAGTGGAAGTAATAGCATGCTGTGTGTGCATTTAGGTATATTTTTAGACTCTAATTTAGGCAATAAGAATGATCTTGAACTTTCTAAGATGCAGGTTCTTTGTATAAATACCCCAAACCAGTTGATGGAATGAAAGGGGGGTTGTGGGGAAAGAGACAGAGAACAAAATCCTAAGAATACTTGAAAAGGTTTTTAAGAATAGTAGGAATAGTAGGCTAGCTTTGTACTTCCTTTAAAAAATGTGTTGCCTATTTCTGTCATTTTTTGTTGAATGTTGTATTTAAGAATGATTTAAGAACATATTTTGTATTGACTGATCCATTTGGCCTCTGTGTTTTTCACATACAAGAGAACTGTGATGAGGAGAGTGGTTTGCATTTAAGTGGGGTTCTTGAGAGAACATGTAAAAGTATTTGAAAACATCTCAAACATTAGGTATGCTATTTGATTCAGGTGGCAATATTTCTGTTGAAAGAGATAATTTTGGATATTAAATTGACAGCTTTCACTAAGTATAGATTTTTACACACTCTCATTGGAAAAACAATATCTTTAATTCTTTTCATGTCTTGTTTTTGTTTGTTCCTCTTCACTGTTTTTAAATCTGGCTCTTCTGTTGAGAAAGTTTTGCTCATTTTCAGGAAGAAAAATATAATGAGAGGTCCTAAGTTCCCATTAAATAGCCCATAAAATGTGATCATTTACTCTGAAAAATTACTGACTGTAACTTACTCCTTCTCAGCTGTGCAAAGCCTCAGCCTCTGCCCTTCTGTCTAGATATATCTCAGGTGATTATTGCTCTTAGTAAGGAGGCACTCATGTGCAGTGAGCACTGGTCTACTGTAGTAGCCCCCTTTAATCTTAAGCTCAGGAAGAGAGATGCAGAAAAGCATTGCCATCGCTCATCATCCATTCAAGAGATAGCAAAGCTTGAATGGTATTGTTTGCGGAAGCAGCGTCATACTTTGGGATCAGTGTTAAAACATGCATCTTTAGCTGCCTTCACTCTTTCAAAAGTACTGCAGGTCTCAAAGATCTCTCTTCATGATTTTGCTTTTTGCTCCTTTTTTTCTAATAACACCCCACATTCCAATGTCAAGGTTAGGATGGCCATAAACTTGGATTTGACTTCTGTATGTCTTATGTGACAATGTGTTAAATTCTTAGAGGTCATACAGCAAAGAAATGCATGAAATTTGTGAGGAAAGGATTGTTCTTAAGTAAGATCAACAGGAGACAAGACTCAGTTCACTTGATTTTGAACTTGGTTCCTAATGTTGACAAGGAAAGATTTTAACTATTCTCTCCATAATTATATAACAGATGGAAACAGTGAAGAGATAATGGCAGCTGCTCAGTCTATTTCAAGACAGAGCCAGGAGAGCTATCTTTTCAGGATATTGAATTATTCCTCTTCATTAAAGTGCCTTTCACAGCAATAAATTAGAAAATGATATCTGTATAGCTATAGAAAGTTTTTAAACCACTGGTAATAATAGAAATAAATGTGGCAGCCTAAGAATACTAGCACTACTCTCTACAGAGTGGAAGGTAAATAGAGGCCCATTAGAAAAAATTTATTGAAAGAAAGGTGGGTCAGATGGGGGGGAGGGAGCTAAAAACATGTGCAGCAGCCCCAACAAGAGACATCAATGACATCTTTCAGTGGTGTGCTATAAATATTTTACAACTTGCTCTATGGGGAAGTTTATTGACCTGTAATGTTTGCCAATTTCCATGGTGAAAATACTCCCTCTGTGGTCAATTTCAACCTACCAAACCTATGTCACTGAGCACGAAGTGGGGAGAGCTAGAGTCTCAGGATTTGTGTGAGCCAGCTCTAGCACATCATGGTTTTTCTAGAATTTTAAACATCCTTTCATTTGTTAAAAATAGGTATGTAGGTCTAAATGTATCTTTGAAAATGCTTCTACAAATTATGTTTTTCTTTTATCACAGTTAGGCAATCAGAATTAAATTCAGTTTATTTTCATAACCACTCTGTGATTAAGCAGGTAAGATATGAAAACAAAGTGCAGGAGGAGTTCAAAATACAGTTCGTGTGATTTCTAGCTATGAGACTATGGGAATATAATTTAAGGTCTCTGTGCATTTGTTCCCTAATATCAAGGTAGAGATGATGACAAGCTTGTCATTGCAGATTAAATCATCAATACAGGAAGCACAGTTAGAATTGTAGCTAGTGACCTAGGACATTGTGAACACCCCATTCAAGTTAGCTACATTTCACATATATTTAAAGCTGGCTTAATAATGTTGGAGGAATGAGATAAGATAGGAAAGGGACTATTAAACTGGATACAAAAGAAAAGTAAAATGCTTTTAGAATTGTAGAAATCCATCTACCTAGGAAAGCTTAGGGAGGGATTTTACTTAATATTCAAGAAATATTATTGTATATTATTTTTTCCTCTTTCTGGTATACATATTTGCCATACTTCTATCGTTTCATGTCCCATTTCAGTGCTGAAATAACATTAGGTATCTCTGTTCTTAATTACTATTGGTTATATATTCTTACATACACTTCTTATTTATTTGAAACAGAACTTAAAATATCTTAAGACACTAATATATCTTTAAAGTTCTTAGGATTGACCTTTTTCTGTACTTTTTTTTTTCTCAGTGAAGAATTAGTCTCTACCTCTACCCTTCAATTTATCCATGAACAAATGCAGCTGGCTTGAAATAGTTTTGTCATGCTGCTGTCACAAATTCCCCTATAAAAACCAGTCATTGTTCTAAGAAAACACATTCACTTTAGACAATGAACACCTTTAGTTTACAATACAGTAGGTTGGGTACCATAGCTGATTCAAAGATTAGATGCCTTGTGACTATAATCTTAATTAATGTAGAATTAAGTATGAAAGACAGATCATTATATAGATAATAAGAGGACATAAACAGAAGTGATGAAAAAAACGGGGATCCTTAAAAAATAGCCAGCTTCAGAGATTCCAAAGTGGAAGTTTCATAAATCCCATCATGTGCTACTTTGATAAGAATGACTTCTCTAAAATCTAGGATCAGGATGAGCTCAGTTAGAGTCAAGGTTATTTTAAAAGGAGGTCATGAAACAAGTGGTACCTTTTAGCAATCCTTGCAGATGAAAAACAAGATCAGTACTGTACCAAAGCAGATTGTCTCCTTCCTCCACATCACTATCTCTTCTGAAGTTTCTGATAGTTTTGCAGGTGCCTTAGCAAATTTCTCTTCCTTGAACCATAGTTCCAATGTTGATCCATACAAGACAAATCCTATAGTCCCACAAAATATCTGTATAATAAATGAATTGAGGATGAATTCTTAATTTGATAAAATGTTAATTTTTCTAACTGAAAAAATGAGTAATTTCTTTGGAAAGACTCTCTTAGATTGAATGTCAACCTTGAGCCATCAGGAGTTAAAAGAGAAAAGTAGTAGCTAACTCTGTGCTCTCTGCAGGTTATAACCACAAGTGAAAGGCAATTCAGACCCCAGAGAAGAAGTTCGACTGCCTATAACACAGGCTTTTGAATTGATTTTGGAAACCACATATCCTAAGGGTATTTAGGATTAGTAGATTCTCCACATGAATTTGCTCTCTATTGGGAAAAACTAAATTATTTGACTGCAGGGATTTTAGGCTGCAAGTCCCAGGGAACTGAAGTCATAGTACTTTAAAGTCAGAATCCACTCAGGGAAAAGATGGAGGACACTGTCCTAATCTCCTACCTGGAAGGACAAAGCTCATGTGTGCTGATATATGTAAACTACCTGGCATGTAGAAGACCCTAACAAATACCAGTTTCTTTCCTCAGTAGGCCAGTAAAAAAGGACTGAAATAGTTATCAAAATTAAATTCTCTATAGCATGGATGATTTAAAGGTAGTTAATATTAAAATCCTCTCTTATTTGACTTAAAATTTAAGTTTTGTTGTTAAAAACGATCACTTTTTTTATTGTTGTCTAATTCACATTTAAATAAAATAAAGCTATTATGACACAGCAGTTTTTATGGAAAGTAAGAATAAAAATGTTGAACTTTCAGAACAAACTCCAAATGGTTCATTGACTTTGTTTCACCATGGGAAAAAAAATCACTTAACCTCCCAGTGTCAGTTTACCCATCTGTGAAATGAGAAGGATAATATTTTCTTATGGGGATGTTTTGAAAATTATTTTGCAAATGTAGTGGATGAAATTGTTGCAAGCATCACTGCACTTTTTCCACTTCTTTAAAAAGGCAGACAGCATTATTTATGTACCAGTTGATAGTCAAAATGTCATCTGAGTAGAACTATGTATATTTATTAGCAGTTGTGTGCTTTTTATTACTTAAAGAATCATCCCCAGATTGTTCAATTTATGCATTACATTCATACCAAGGAACCTGAAAAACGTGTCTTAAAACCATATTGAGCTTCATATTTATGAGCTAAACTCTGGTAATTATTCCTTCTTTCTGTCTTAGCTCATGTTTTCTCTGATGCTGTTTTTTGCCTCACCTCACTTCACAAGATTGATAGTTCTCCATGTTTCCCTGCTCGAGGTCACCTCTGAGCTGTCAGCAAAGCACATCCCACTTTGGCTCCGGTTGACTTTAAAGTCAACTATCAAAGAATTTATTCCAGACAAATCCTAACCTCAATTTTAAAACTCCACCCTAAAGATTACAGGGAGACATCCTGGGGAGTTGCCATAGTGACTCTAAGAGGTTGGCATTGAGAAGACAAAGCTCCTGATATCAGATTTTTATTCTTGATAGGCCTAATTATATAACATGGTCATGAACCTCTGTGCTTGTGTCAGTAAGGTCTGGAAAGAAATTTTTCCCTTCAGGCTCTTCTGTCTCTTATGGTGCCAATCAACAGGCTTTTTGGTAATAAGATTTTTTATGCCAATAGCTCCAGCATAACCTCAAGTGGTGCTTGTAGTAATGATAGAATCATTATAAAACAAAAGAAGAAAAGGGAAATATATTTCATGGGTGTGATTAAGTCCTTCTAATGTTCTTGCGTATGTAAATTGTATTTGACTTAATGAATGACATTGCTCACATAATGGTATTTTAACCTGGCTCTAGAAAATAATTTTTACCCATGTTGATCCTCACTATCAGACTTGTCGGAGCTCATCTCCAGATCATAGTGAAGTGAAACTTATCTATAATTTCTTTGCATGCATGAGTTTAGTTTTAACTATTTGAAGTATACTTATTAAATACATTACATGAATTATTTTAATAAATTAGTATAATACTTAGGAAAATGGAAAACTTGAGAACATGGAAATAATACCAAAATTGACAAGGGTAATTTAAGAATATGTATTTTCCTGATTATAAAAGAACTATATATTCACTGGAGAAAAGCAGGTAATTACAAAATGAAATGATAAAGAATATTACCTGAATCTACTGAGTTACAGTAATCACTATATCTATCTCTATATCTATATATATATATAAATATAGAGATAGATATAGATATATATTTTATTCATTCCTTTGACAAAGTCTCTTGCGCATATTGGCCTTGAATTCCCGAGATCAAGGGATCCTCATTTTAATCTCCTGAGTAGCTTGGACTATAAGTGTGTGCCACTATGACTGGCTTTTGTAATAGTTTGATGGATATTCTCCAGGATAAATACTTTAAAGAATATTCACATTGCTTTCTATAACACATTTTGTATTTCTAAAAACAGTTACATCTATTTAAGAAAAAAAACCCTGGTGAAATAGGATTCTTTTATAATTTCCTTTATCAAAAATTGAATCTTAAGTTCTAATATTCATATTTCATAGACTTTATTCAGCATTATAAAACCTATCAGAAAAGTATTTTATGTGTTTCATATGCTCCTTTAGAGAGTTCAATTCATCCAAAATTATTCATTGCCTTATCTTCTGCAATGACCCAATCTAGCACCACAAAATTAATACAAGGCCAGGGAAAATTAATGATTATCATGTTACTGTTTGAATGTAAATCTTTATGTGTGCTTAGGAGAGAAAGAAGTTTTTGGAACATGTAAGGGAGTATAAAGGAGTCATAACAGTACATCAAAAGTGTCATCCTCTGATTAAGGATTTTCAATTATTTTTCTGTCTTTCATAATATATAGATTTGTTGTTATTGTGTTGGTTTAAATTTTATTGAAAGTAAGAAGTGAAGTCCAATGCAGATCTTGGGGAGTTAATCATTTTATAACTTTCATTTAATCAACATTCTCTTTAATCTCCTTTTAGGCAGCCAAGGGCAGTTTCCACTAACACAGAATGTAACGGTTGTTGAAGGCGGAACAGCAATTTTGACCTGCAGGGTTGATCAAAATGATAACACCTCCCTCCAGTGGTCAAATCCAGCTCAACAGACTCTGTACTTTGATGACAAGAAAGGTGAATACATTTTCTTTTACATGTTTTAATCATATTCTGAAATATCCTAATTATAATGAATTTATTTTTCTGAGATGATTCAAATTATTCCTTTTGATTACCAAACTGCTGCTGCTTGTATTTAAACATGTTAAATATTAAATACTTTAGTTTGCAAGTCATAAACACTAAAGATAACCTATGTCAACTTTTTAATAAAATAAACAGTTCTAATTCTGTTTTTAAAATGCTTTTATGACTTATCACCTTCTTTCTATGGACTTTATTTTTTAATTCTTGTAGCTGTCTTGTGTATAGTTTGAATATTTTTTTCTTACTCCTGGTAGTATACAATTATTTTCATTCATTTTAATTTTATATGATTTAAGATCCTATATGATTTTGGACAGTTTAATAATTTTATTTTCATGTATTGGGCCTGAAAGTAAAAATTGTAGAAATTAGTTCCACAGTAAGGTTAAGTCTTTCTGTTTCTAAAATAAGCAAAATTAGGTAATAAACTGTATTTACTTAAAGTCACGTTAGAATTCATTAATTAATTTGAGCTCCTAATTGGATAAAAGATAGATTTTGGTTCAATTTCTTTAGAGTAGTAATGAAACTTACATTTTATAATTCACATAAACAACTAATAATGTGTACCAAGTTTCTAAGCCTTCATCCATTGTTATAACATGGATGAAAAAGGGAGTCTATGATCTGTAATGAAAATATGGAAGGGTTGCTTTAAATAAATTTAAACAACAGATGTTATAAATATTTATTTACATATTATCTGTTTAACATAGTCTTAATAATTTTTTTATTACTCTATGAATAACAGTAAGATAACTTAATTTCATTTTAACTAATAAAACCAAATAAAGTTTAATAAATATGCCCAATCTGTGTAAAATATGTGTTCACTATATTTTGTTCACTAGTATAGCTTTTGCCTTTTATAGTGCTCTAGATTTAAAATAATTTTTTAGTTTTTTAAAATATGTAATATATAAAAAGGCTGATAAGACATTAATTCATTGATTTAACAAATATTTATTGAGTGTCACTTTGTACCAAGCATTAGAGTGAGAGATCAATGTCTCTGCCTTTATAGGGTATATTTTCTTCAAGAAAAAACACAGATAATAAACATGAACCAAACGTATTTTAGAGTTTATTGGTAGAAGACACATGCTATTAAAAAAGAAAGTTAGAAATGAAAAGTGTGTTAATCAGGGTAATTTAAAGAAACACAAACAAAAAGATGGATGAGTAGATGGATAGAAAGAAAAAAAGAAAGAACGCAACAGAGAGAAAGAGAGAGTGTGTGTGAGAGAGAAAGGAAGGAAAGAAAAGAAAAAATTGTTGTCCACCTGGCTCAAGTTGACAGGACAGCTAGCAGGTTGACAAGCTAAGGACCCAAGGAATTGTTTATGTTGCAGTTCAAGTTCAAAGGCAGTCTGGAGGTAGAACTTCCTTTTCCTCAGGGCACCTCAGACTTTCTCTTAAGGTCTCCGACTGATTTAATAAGGTCTACCTACATTATAGGAAGGAATCTGCTTTAATCAAAAGTCTACTCATTTTAATATTAACCTCTTGTAAAAAAATACCTTCAAACCAAAATTGAAAACTGTGTTTTCCAAATATCTGAGTACAGTAGCCCCAACCCCTTTATCTATGAGGAATATGTTCTAAGATACCCAATGAATGCCTGAAAACTTAGAACTTAACTCCATATGCAGAATTCCCTCTATTATCTGTGGTTTTGCCTTCCAAGTTTTCAGTTACTGACACTCAACTACAGGTAACTATTAAGTTATGTAGCACATCATTGTATAGTAAATGGTTATACTATTTAGTTTTTTAATTTGGTTATTTGTACATATTTAGAATAGCATAAAATATATTAATTTAGGTACATTGCTATTGCTATTTTCTGTGCCTGCATTTAATGAAACAATTTTGCTTAGTAGCACTTTTTGAAAGTGTGTATAATTCTATCAATGAAAAATTGTCCCAAGCAATGGCTATGAATTTTTACAACATTAGAATATATTTTCTTGTTGCTCATTCATCCTGCAGGTGTAAATAGCAAATTCTGCTTTTTTGTTGTTGTTGTTTTAACAGTTCCTGTATTACTTTTTAAAGAGATCTTTGAGAGTCATGTTTACAGTGGCATCTACAATTGTGAGGTCAAGTCCTTAGGCACAAAGACAAAATCTATATTAAATGTCCTTGCCTCCTCTTTCAATGATTTTATAAGTTACCTTCTACAGAACATCTAAAGCTAAAACTGAATCTGAGTATTTCAAACTAATGCTTCCTTCCTGTAAAAACAGAGCAGCTTATGCTATTTGCAAAGACTGGGAAATAAGGAGATGCCGTGAATTCTAAGGGATAACTATGGAAGAGAAAAAGCTCATAGTATGTTTGGAATATTTAGGAATATATTCTTCATACTGCCATAAAATGCCAAATGCTTCTGATCATATTAATTCTTGAAGTATGTACTTGCTTTTTTTACATTTTCTTTCACAAATTACAACTTAAGAGTTATGTTGCAAAATGCCAGTCTCTCGATCTGTGTGTGTGTGTGTGTGTGTGTGTGTGTGTGTAGCATAGCATGTTTCTGACACTGGTATTAAACTTTTTTTCACTCTGTTGTGGTTCTAATCATCAATTGTAATAACTTAATGAAAAGTACTAAATGAAAAAAATCCTTTTATTAATGGCATTCTAATATCTATTCCTTCACATGTTGGTGGTTCAGGTCTTACATGATGTCTTAGCTGATGGAAGCTCTGGACAGTGATGTTCATTAAATGCAAGAGTTTAAAAAGTAAAGCATTTTTAAGGAATCCATATCACAATTTCTCCACACCATCTTTTTGTCTGCATTTGCTTGCTTAACTCTCCTCAATCCTAAGGCTTATCTTAAGTAAACAAATATGCCATGCTGTGCCAGAGTCTAAGTGCAGAAGCTAAGCATGGATTTGAGAGTCAAGAGCAACCCATAGCTGTTGTACAAGTGACAGCTGCACGAGAGCAAAACAGAAGGAATGATCATCTAAAAGAGAATTAAGCAGAACACCCTTTCCTAGGAGTTTTTTCAGAGAGGTTAAATGTAAATGACCAGGAACTTTTTCACTGAACATGAGGCACTAGGTGGATTTTTTGGCTAATATGCAACTTATATTGTCATAATTCTGATTCAGGTCAAATAAAGAGGAGAGCAGTAAATTCAGACTTTTGCTTCTTTTTAACACATTTAATGTGATTGGTAGCTTTCCCCATTGACAAATGAAAAAACTGATATCAGAAACCCAAGGCAATTTACCCACACACACTTAGCTAATGCCATGTAGTGAAGGGTTTAGAGTAAAGATACAGCTTACTTGGCCTTAGTTTAAACTGGAACAACTCTGAGAACAAAGGCATTGGAACATCAGTTCACTTTAAGTGGCCATCTCTGACACTGATCTTTGGCAGGTTTTTTTTTTTTTTTTTAATTAAAGAGTAACATTGCTTCAAATCATTGAGGATGTTCATAGAGTGAGATGGAGGGATACATTACAGCAGCTCTGAAGAAAACATTTCATGAAGATGGACATTTTCTATCCTAGCCTGAATAATTCAGTATCCACCTATAGATATTCAGATCTAAGTCAATTACAATTCAATGAAATTTAAGCATTTCATTTCTCAAGCATACAAGCCACATTTCAAGTACTCAATTATCATCTATGGCTAGTAGGTACACTCTGGAAAGCACAGTTCTAGATGCTGATTTACTCTTTAGATGACATATAGACCCAGCCTTGGCTAGAAGAATATATACTTTCTAACCAAGAACCCCCTTGTCCATCACAAAACATACATTGAACATTAAATAATTGTAATTTTGCTGTTAAAATTTTAGAACTTTAATGGGAACATTGAATCATGGTAGATAGGGAGTCATATCTGACTTTTAATCCTGCTTCTAATGCCAACCAGCAGAGTAATAAAAGGCACTCACCCACACCCCACTAAATCAGATGGTTTGGTGATTGGATCAGAACTGCATTTTTAACAACTCCCTGTGCACGCGAAAACCAGAAATCATTAACCTTTGAAGTAGAAATTCAATTAAATTCCATTTAATTTCTGCATAGCTTATGTAGGAAGTCGTTTTCTGTAATACTTAACAACCTGCAAAAGACTAAAATTGAAAGTAAAAATTGAGAGGAAAATTTTGAAGTCCTTTCGGGTCAGAGAAACCTAGAGCTCTCGTAGCGAAGGCAGCATTCACTTGTTATGGTCCTCTTCTCTTTCTCTTTACACAAACCTAAGCCCAGGTATTATAACTAGTATCTAAGCATTTGGAATAGAGTGGGTACAGGGAGACAGAGATTGAGGAGTAGAGGTCATGGAAACAGCACGTGAATGCTGTGTGGTGTTTGGCAGTAGAAATAAAAAGCAATCAATCAGATCATAGTGTCAATTCCTCTGCAGATGTAGAAAAAACAATTGAAGTAGCAAAATCTGATCACTTAATGCTCAGGAAAGAACACTTTAGTTCCTTCCCATTAGTGACAAAAATACTTGCGACAAGCATTTCCAGTAGTGCATATTGTACATGATCAACAGACACACCTCTGTGCTTGTGTTTTTTTTTTGTATAAAAAGGTAAAATATGTTAATTTTTATGATTTTTTCAGTGTTTTTGCTTTTTTGAAATATTGTTTGATTATCCTCAGAAATTTCCCAAAGAAATTAAAATAAAAATCTGTTGAGAGCAAAGACAAAATTGCTGATTTTAATTAGCCAATTATTCTCCTGATAATTTTACATTAATAATGGGTACAATGAGAGAGGAAGAACATGAATAAGATGTCCTAAAACAAGGAGAGATAAAGAGAAGAAAAATGAGATGAATTTCAAATAAAGGTATAAATTCTCCTGGCTCTGTACCAATCAATGCCACCTAATGGTGTCTATCCCCACAACTGGTATCAATCACCTTGACAGGTTGTGAAATATTAAAGATTAGCTGTGTAAAGCAGGTACCAAAGGGGCCAGTATTATGCTTCTTCTATTTTTTTTCAAAAAATTCAGTTATTCTATATGTACACAAGATGTGAAATTAATGATGATAGTTACTATTACACAGTACTCTACACTTATTAAATAATTATCCACATGTTTACTTTTCACTGGATTCTCAACAATATACACAGAAGACCTTTTCATTTTATATATGAAGAAAATGAGAATTACACATTTGAATATCTTAAATACTGACAAAGCAATGAAGAAAATTGAGTTTCCTAGTGACAAGTCTAAAGCACATGCTTGGTATTCTGAAAATGACTTTATTTTATTACCTTTTGTTTTTCTTGATTAGTTTACTCTTCCGGTGGGAACTATAACTACTTTTAAGGCTATACTCCAGTGTCACCTTCTCTTAAGATTGATCTCAACACACCTTAGCTAATATTTCATCTCTAACATATCACAATAATTTTATACATAATAGCAAATTTCCTAGAAACTGCATATGGATTATATGAATGTGAATTGGGTCCCCATGAGGAAATAATTGAGTTAAAGAGAATGAACAGACTATTTACAGAGATACAGTCATAATTAAGTGAACTAGCCAAGATGATACAGCACTCAGGAACTACCCCTTGGGAATGTGAGACAGAGAAGAGGGAGCTACAGCCACCATTGTAGAAGAAGGCTTCTTTCTTGTTAGGAGCTGTAACTGCTTGGGAAGAAGGCAGTGTGTGTAGATAAGTAAACTGGTGTTCTGTTCTCTTGTTAATGCCTTCCGTGGGTTGAGCTCAAATGGAAGCTGTAGATGAAGGGGTGCTGAGTGGGTTAGTCTTCCAAGGCAAAGTCCATGGATCTGGAAAGATAAACAGAAAGTAACCAGTACAACATGCCATGCATAAATAGTTAACTTTTCAATATTTAGATACTTTCCACTGAAAACCTTGTGTCACTCTCTGTTCACCACCTTCAGTTGCTTTGCTTCTTTCCAGAAGAAACAAGTTGCAATAATGCAGCTTTTCCCTATGATATTAATTCATTTTAATGTATGTTAATATGTCTGTTTATAGGCTTCTTAAAGAATTTACTTCAGTTTCTGCTAATGATGATACCATTATTGAGCCTTTTCTTTAAGCAAGGAAAATATTTGGTTGTGGGGTATATAACTATTACTTTTTTCCTTTTTTGTCATATAACTTGAGTCCAGCAATTTCATGAAATACATGAAGAAAATCATATGTTTTGAATTTCATTGGTTACATGGTAGGTTAAACATTAAATCAAAATTTGGAACTTTAACACTCAAGGCCACATATACATGCTTGAGCATTCAGCCAATTTTAAATTTTGGGACATTTTAAAGTTCAGCCAAATTTTCCATAATTGACAAGTTATAGAAACTAACTGGATTTAATGTAAGGTGTTACCTTTTATAATACATTCCACAATGTCTTTATTTTAAAATAAAAGTTAAATTTTCTGCAAATAAATCAAATCATGATGCCTTTGTAAAAATGGCTTAACTATTGAATTAAATTCTTTTTGTTATTACACATTATTGTTCGCTAATATACTCTTTTGCTAAAACCATACAAAGAAAGCAAACAATTTCTACAACACTGAAATATTTTATTCTACTTTCTATTGATTAACTTGTACATTCATTTGATGATTCAACAAATATTTGTTCACCATCTCCTGTGTGATAGATCCTGTGCCTGGTTGTTTGTAGTTATTACTGCTCTCAGATTTTCAGTCCATTTCATGTGGAAGAAAGCTACTTGAAAGAAACCTTGTCCTTATTAAAATCAAATTTCCTTTATCTTCTAATCATATACATTTCTTAGCAAATGTTTTGTAAGGACATGTGCATGTTGGAAATACATATGAAGTCAGCACATGGCCAGAAATTACTGAAACGGCTTTTAACCAACTGGGGAGTATCACTTGTACCAATCATGGAAGTGTAGTAGAAAAATTACTGGCTAGGGTCAGACTGGTTAGATAATCACCATCATTGTGCTACATATTTTCCTCTCTCAAAACAACAAAAAATTGCAAACAATGAACATAGAATGGGGATTTCCTAAGGGTGTGTATGTGAGTGTATACGTGTGTGTGTGCACGCGTGCATTTATATATATATATATATATAAATATTATATATTATATATATATTTATATATATATAAATATTATATATTATATATATATAAAGTATATATATAAATATATTATATATATATAAATATATATATAAAGTTATATATATATAACTGTTTTAAAACAGCTCATCCAGTTTCAGTTTTCATCATTAAAAGAAAGATGGGCTATATGTATTTGATGGGGTTTTGAAAGTTCAAACATAATACATTATATCTAGATTTTCCATTTCTTCTGAGTTATTGCTGTTCTTACTAAAATTTATAGCTGATTAAAATGAAACACTCAAAGCACTCTATCAGCATTTTCCCTCCCAGTTTTCCATTTGTACTTCAGTCTACTCACTAGTCTCAATATAAATGGGTGTAAAACCAGGAGACTTAATTCTTACAAACACCCACAGTTAGGTACTAAAATAACATTGCCTCCTACATCTCACCAGAGCTGCAAATGCTTGTTTACTGCTGTTTCCAAGGATCACTCACAATAGCCTGCTGGGACTAAAGAAATAAATTAGGGAATGTAGAGTACCTATATTAGTTTATAACTCTTCATTGCTCTCACAATTTAAAAATATATTTAAAATATGTATTCAGGGAAAGGTATTTCTAAATTGTATTATTTTGTATGAATAGTGGAGAAATGGTTTCTGAAGAGGCAAGGGGGAGAGAAAACACTCAGTGTTTATAAATATAGGCAATATCTAAAGTAATTTTTAAAAAATCAAGTGAGAAAATTAAAAACTAAACTTTTTCCATTAAAATTATAACCACAATAAATTCATAATTTGTTTGCTAATAAGTATTGTCATTAATGAGTGACCATGTACAGTTTTTATCATTGTCTACGTTATTGTTTTTTTTTCTCTTCATTTTTGGATAGCTGAACTGATATTAAGCCTCCTAGTTTTACAATTTACTTAGTACAAAGCTATATGGGTTTAAAAATCTGAATTGTTTTCAAGAGGTACCCAAGTATTAATATTTAAAAAGGAGGTTTTTTAATTCTTGTTTTTACTTCATGTTAAAGTTACTTTCACAAAGAATTTATTAAGAGAAAATATTTGCATAGATTCTCTATCTGAATAAATGGAATATTCATTTAATATACAAAATATAAGTTCTAGTTAATGCCTAGGTCAGCACCCATATACTGACAGTTATAACTCAAAATACAGTAGAGGTATTCAGTATAAGCTGAACACATCCATTTCTGTTTGAAATGTAGAAACTATAGCCAAGAAGTTCAGTGGTCTCTAAGTGTTTTGAGTAGAATAAATTTTATGTTATGTTCTGCCGGAGTA
Organism: Marmota marmota marmota; assembly: GCF_001458135.2. Lineage (NCBI taxonomy): Eukaryota > Metazoa > Chordata > Mammalia > Rodentia > Sciuridae > Marmota > Marmota marmota. The sequence continues at coordinate 28,068,144 of NW_025999968.1, read as the reverse complement.
TGGCTGCAGCAGAATAATCAGGGGGGGTGACGAATAACTTGTGTACGTTGATACAGCAGGAGTGGGAGCCCTTTATTGCAGGACAGGAGCAGTATTTATACATTCCACACAGCTTATCTAATTAGCATAAACTAGATACATCAGTCAACCAATCAGGAATCTCTACACTTAATGGCTCGGTTTTGTTACTTCTCAAACCACTCCCTCTGACATTTTGCCAGGCACCATCCAGACTTGTTTACGAACTCTAACATTCCCCTGGCAAAATGCCAGGTGTTATTTTGACTTGTTTACAGACTCTAACAATGTTCTAGAACTCAGTTTTTATTGGCATCAAAATCAAACAATGAGTTTCCACATTGTAGATTCACCATGAGCAAGGGCATCACTCTCTTCAAGTCTGGTGTACATCATTAGGAAGAATGCAGACTGGGAGTAAAACTTGAATGTGTCTTGTCTAAAACATAATATATTGGTATGCAAATCACGTGATTACAAATAGAATTAAGCACAGGTATTTTTGATACTATTAAGATTTTCTAATACACATTAAAGTGCTATAATGATAATGGTACTTTTGAAATTTATTTTTGAAATTTTAAAATATGTTATCATGGTTTCTGTGCTGATCATTATAAATAGGCTACACAACATAGAGAAAAATATGAATTTTTTAAGTCAATAGGAGATCCTCTGCAGCACGTTGGTGATTTTCAAATTTGACAAATGCTATATAGTAAATGCACAATTGTGATTCTCTGCATACATTATACTTCCTCACACTTACAAATTTTAGTAGATGAAGTTCTCCCCCAGATATGCCTTTCTTTCCCACTATAGCCATACAGAAAGCCTTTGCATATTTTCCCATGGAGACAGCAAGGACCAGGGAGTAGATGATCAGACATGGGGTACCTTGCTAGGAAAATAACATCTACTCAAATGTCATCAAAATGGAAAGAGATCAGTCCTAAAGCAGACCTGAAAGTCTGTAGAAGTGCCCACGCACTTCTCCAAGTCATCATGGATCTGAATTATCTACTTTCTACTTATTATCTACTTTCTACTTTAAGTCCCTTCCTGTCAATGAACAACAACAAAAAAGAACAATAACACCTAAAAAGGCAAAGCCCTTGTCCTAGATACCTCTTAGCTTAATTCAGGTTTTTTAAAATTTTGTTTCATGCAGGGGGATTTGGTATATACATTTCTTTGTAACAGACCTTGTAGAAGGGCCTGTTCTAGCTTCTTGATACCGCTGAAGCCCTTCCTTCATGCAACTGACATGTTCTGAGCAAGGCCCTAGGTGTGGGGCTGTAACAGTGATCATGAAACTAACCTTCATGAAACATGGTCAGTATTTGTCAAATCATCTGTGCGAACCATATTTGCTCAAATATGGCAAAGTACAAATGATACCTTTATAAAGTATGGTAAAAATTAATACTAGATAACAAAAGAATGAGACATACAAAATGCAAGTCCCGAGTTTTTACTATTTGTTTTTGCAAATATAACATATTTAAAAAGCAAAGAATTACAAAATTATCTATTCGTTGAATGTGGCATATCAGGTAATTATTATACTTGAAATATTTTATTGTTCTTCAATCAGAAACAAAATATAAAAGAAATAGGAATTGTTCATATTCACACTTTGAATTAACATTATATATGTCAATTATTTAAATGTAATGGGACATGTGTGCTGTTTCTTATTAATTGGGCTAATCTCTGTGGATTTACTACAGCATTTCTTGCAAAGAATAATGTATAAACTAAAGTATTCTATGTCTTATATTAATAGCTGTCATAGTGGAAAAATGAGTCTCAGACAAGTGCATTGGCAGAAATGGAAGAAGAGATTTTGAAGCAATTTCAGTAATCTTAGGATACTTATTTTAAACTTTTATACAAAATGAGGCAAATTTTGCTGCATTTTCAAAATTCATGTTCAATCTGGCATTGGTAATCAGTTCCAGTATTTATCCTGTAAACTTATACGTAAATGCACTTTTTGATGAAAGAAATCAATTCAGAATTCATGAATTTCTATATGTGTATCTTTTTTTGATGGAACATTAAATTCAAAATATCCCATCAGTGTTAGAAGATGATATATGGTAACTTTTGCAAATATGAAATACCAAGATAATCACCTATTTTGCTAAAAATATACTTAATTTATAGAGATCATGTTATAAATAATTATAGAAACTGTTCTAAGCATTTCTTACTTTTTCCCTTTGACTTCATGAGTCATTGAGAAACATAACTTTCTTTCATGCTAGAAGCAGTAAAATTGTTAAAGATAACAAGTATATCAGACTAAAGAAGGAGACTGAATGTTTAGATATTTAAAATTTAAAAATGGACTGATTCCTTTTGTTGTAGAAACTAGAGGGGTTTTGTTGTTGTTGTTATTGTTCAGGCTATAAAATCTGTGCCTCAGCCAAGAGTATAGTTGCTTATAATCAACTTCTGTTATCGCATAATACAGAGAATAATCTTGTGTTTAATGAATTAGTTTTTACATCTGTAACTCATATTTTTTACTACATTGATAAGAACTCTGAAATTTAATTGATATTATTATTGAGTAGTAAGACTTTCCTAATGAATGAAGCAATACATTGATTTATGGTCTGCATGAGCCCTTAATCTGAATTTTTCAAAATGTTTCTCTGCCATTGTTGCTTGCCAGACCACTTCTATGAAAACATAAGCTACAAATTACATTTGCTAACACAGATCACATACTTGGAAGATATGGCAATGTCAAGTTGCTCTAAAAGATCTTCAGCATTTGTGCTCAAATTCTACTTTTATCCTTTTGTGGGTAACTAACAGTTTCTGAACTACCACTCTGAGATGCACTGAGTTGTCTAAGAAGTGGAAATCATGCCTAGTTTTCAGAAGTGCAATTAATATTACCAATGGTCTTAGAAAGATTCCTGGTGAATAATACATGCATGATTAAAAGGGACAATTAAATTATATTATACAATTATACCTCACTTTAGGCAAACTTATAGTTGTAAAACTTATAGCTGTAAAACCAAAACAATGTATTTGTAATGAAAGTGTGGATATTCATGTACAGAAATGTATCTTTCTTTACCTATGATTTCACACTTAGATGTGTAAAGATGTAGATATGTAATAATAATCAGTATATCTTGTGAGAAAAAAATAACAAATTGCTGTAGAGTGATGAGTGTATGTGAAGAAAAAATGCAGCCAATTAGAGAGATGAGGAAAAAATACTCAAAGCAGGAGATGGACTTTGAGATTGGCTTAAATAGTTAGCAGAGTACTTTGCTGCAGTTTGCGACAGTTCCCAAAGCTTCCTATGCAGTTTGCTCTTAGGTTCCCATCTGGTACTTTTTTCACCCATACAGAGTTTACACAAGAAAAAGCAATAGTTTATTTTATCTCGGAGTCCTTAGAAAGCATTAAGTTATATAGTATTCACAATCATTATATTGTTATACGCATTTTCCATATAAGAATACCGAGGGAAAGAGAAATCTAATGACTTGCTTAAGTCTGCCATGTTTGCAGTGGTGCAAGGGTATGATATTGGAGAGTCCAACCTCATGGCCTTTGCTACCCAGAAGTGGAGAGTGCTGTCTTTCTCATAGTAAGTAAATGGGAGCTGAGAATAGAAAGGTTAGAGTGAATTTATAGAGGAAGGAAATGAGCAGAGGGCCTTTCCAACAAAACCTAGATGAGCTGACAGTGCACAGGTGAGCTGTGAAGGGGACTGAGGGAAGGAGGTGTGACTGTTCTGTTCTTTGGCGGAGGGAGGCTGGCTGGTGGACACTGCTGTGGATGAAGAATTAATGTAGAGTGGAGAGGTAAGAGTGGAAGCTGGGTGAAGTCAGTTGAACACAGTCAGGAAAGTGAAAATCACTTGTAAAGTTTAAATTGTCTGAAAGTCTTTAAAATGATATGCAAATGTGGCAAGCAACACATTCTGAGGAAAGAACAGCTACATATCCTCATATCTCATTTTAGCACTTGGAAATTTGCTTGCTGGGCGGAGTGGCAGACTTTCCCATTTGGACTAAGGCCAGGTAATTGAACTGAGAAACAGTAAGGAGACAAACTAAGAACTGGGAAAGGAAAGGGGAAAAGCAAAGTTAGAAAAAACTGAAAAAATTAAGTTTATATTGACAATAAATTGGCTGAGTACATAAATAGGGTGAGGTGTGAGTGATAATCAATAAAGATTCATATCTTAAACCTCTGTGACTATGATGCTTTAAAAGAAAATAGGAGCTTTAGGAGGAGGAAAAGAATGTAAAGTGATTAATTAAAATATTGAATATAGGCAATATGAAGAATACTTTTGAAAACTTTCAAAATAATAATTTATATGGAAAAATTATTATTTGCATATATGAATGCATGAATTATAGAAGCTGATGTATAGGTGGCCTGAGTGCATAACAAAAATATAAAACTGATAAGAATTTAAATAAAATAACCATGAGAATATGTACTCAGTTTATATAGAAAACACAAGGCACCATCGAAAGTTTGAGGTTAGATGGGTTAAACCAGGGCACGCAAATAGAAAAACTAGGAAATGAGATAAACCAGCAACAGGGAGAAGATATTGTTTATTACCCTCAAATCTGCTATGGCATGTAGCTTAAGCTGTAACCAAAACATGCAGCCACTATAAGAAACCAAAGTGACCCCCGCCTTAGTCCTGTCCTACCCAGCAGTTTCTAGTCAATGCCTTTCTTTGGTTGGCCAGAGGACAAGATCTCTGAGGAAATGCATTCCTTAAGAATATTATTACATTAGCAAATATACTCAGGTCACAGGGTAGGTCATACAAAATACAGGGGTGCATATGGAAAACTATGACATATCACCATGAGTAAAATAATTATTCACTGAATAATCTTAAAAGGGCTGTGGGCTTGGAATATGCATATTATCTGAATAAACTTTTATTAAGACCCTATGCAGAGATGGTTTGAAATACTAGTTTGGTTATCAAAGCTTACACTCAATATTGTAATTCTTTTTAGATGTTTTCTTTACTCTGTAGAAATGTGGATATTATTGAAAATGATTTCTAGTATAAACTGTTTTAATTAATAATTGCTATGTTCCACAATTCCAATAATATATCTTTGCAAGTAAAATGATATAGCTTAGAGATTAGTTTTGTAATTGTATCATGACAGTATAATTACTGACCTTTTATTTTATCATGTAATTTACAGAAATTCAGCATAATTAAAAAAATTTCTCATTCTAATATGACTCATTTATTATACATTTTACAAGTGCATTATCAATCACTTTGTGAATAGCATTATATAGTACCAATGAATTAATCATGGGATGTGTGTAATTATTGGCAAGCATGACTCTATTTTTTTGTATCAAGCTGCCCACTGTACTATTTAATGAACAAATGCACTTAGACATAATCATTACTTTTCACGCTACTTCTTTTAAAATAATGACAAATCACATGTTCACATTTCAATCATTAAAATAACAGTAGAGAAATGAATGGTTTGCCTGATTGGAGGTTGTTGTAGTTCTTTTTGTTCTAAACAACTTTTTGTATCATTTATGCTTTCATGATTACCAAAAATGCAAATAGCTGGAATTGTCTTAAGAGGCAGAAGTTAAGTAAAAATGTGAAATACCTCCTTTTTCTCCAAATTTTAAGATGGAAAGATCCCCCCTATAGTTACCAAATGATGGCAAAGAAATGATGGAGAGGGGGACAAAGAAGAATAAACATTTTTCTTTGAATTGAACCATGGGGAATTTCTAGAAGATTTACAAGCATATTGGCTCATTGATTACTCAGATGGCAGAAAGATATTCTCAGTGTGTGCTCCTCTATCCTAATGAAAAAGACTATTAACCTACCTCGAAATGAATATTAAAAGTTTTATTTTTATTAAATGGAGAGCTCTGTTTAACCCATTTGGAGAATTGGTCCTCTTTTTGAAAATTGCAACCATTTTTGAAGAAATATCACTGCAATTACAAATCAAGTAGAAGTTAGATTTGATACAGCGTTGTTACATTCTGATTGCAAGACAAATGTACTCAGGAACTGAGTTCTTTGTGGCTCAGAGATTATGTGGGAAATTCTAATTTCACTAAGTTACCCAAATTGACCTTAAAATGGAGGGTCACACACGCAGGCTAGAAATTTCATGAAGGACGCTGAAAAGCCCCATTAATACTGCCGATTTCAATGATCTCAAAGAGAGGGTATTAAGGCAATCACAGTAGGTTTCCATTGAGATCTTTCTTTTTATTGAATAAAATTGAACATTTAAGTAAATGAATAATCATTTTTGGACAACATAATATGAAAATATATGACCATAAAAACTTGATAGCCCTCCAGCCGTGCTTGTAGAAATTGCAGTCTCTTACAAATGTTATAGTGGGTGGTAGCTCTGTAGAAAATTATAATGGCTGTCTGAATTCTAGTACATTTTATAAAATATGCATTTTTATTACTTTTTCAGGTATATGTAGTAATGTTATATATGCTATGTTGTGTAGTGGCCTGTGTAGTTCCACAAAATACTATATTTTCTTTAATATCAAATAAATTGAGCAAGAAATTATAAAACTCTGGAAATTCAAGTCAGTATAGGTAAATTAGGCAACAGGGGATTATTCTACTTATAAAAACTTTAATTATTATCTTTCTGTTTTATCGCTTTAGAGATTCTGTTCCTTTCATTGTGTAGGAATCAGACCAGAGGCTACTAAAGGGACAATGTATTAGAAATGTTCACGTTAAAGGTTTCAAAAGGAGATTTTCCTGAGGCTTACTTTAATATGTGTTTAGAAACAGCAGTGAATCCTGCTGTGCTATATTTTCCTCAAATGTACTTATCCATAGGAAAAAATACCTACACATTTCTACTGGAATTTTTAAAATAAAAATTATATATATTCAAGGTGTACAACGCGAGGATTTGATAAATGTACACGTTTTGTAATGGTTACCACAATCAAATTAACACATCCATCACTCCCCATGTCTTATGCTAAATCCCCAGAATTTCATCTTATAACTCAAAGTTTGTACATTTTGACCAGCAATTCATTTCCTTTCCTGTCCTCCTAACCCCTGGTAACCACTATTCTATTTTCTGCTTCTACAAGTTCAACATTTTTAGATTTTCCATATATGTCAGATCATGTAGTATGTGTCTTTTTGTATTGAGCTTATTTCATCCTAGTGTAATGTGCTCCAGTTTCATTCTTGCTCTTTCCAAAGGCAGGGTTTCTTTTATAATAATAGATTATATTATCTCATGTTTGTATACCACATTTTGTGTTATCCATTCATCCTATTATGGACATTTGGACTGAATTCTTTTTTTTTTTTTTTTACTCTTTTTTTTTTTATTAGTTGCTCTGGACTGAATTCTTATCTAGACTAGGGTGAATAATGCTAAAATGAACATGGGAGTGCAGATATCTCTTCCACATATTGATTTCTTTTAATTTGGCTATATACCAGTAGTGTGATTAATGAGTAATATGGCAGTTTACTTATATTTTTTGAGGAACTCCATACTGTTTTTCCTAATGACAACCACCAGTTTTCATTTCCACTAACAGCGTACAAGTGTTCACTTTTCCACATCCTCGCCGGCACTGGTTTTCTCGTGTCTTTTTGATGATGGTCATCCTAATAGATATGAGGTGATCTCACTGGGGATTTTATTGTTTTTATTTCTTGATGATTAATGATACTTAACACCTTTATATATCTGTTGGCTATTTTTATGTCTTCTTTGGAAAAAAATTCTATTTAGATCCATTTTGTAATCATGTTATTTGGATCTTTGTTTTTTAAATTTGTGGTTATAATTATTTTTTTCTATTATTTTTGTACAGGTTCTTGATAACGTTTGTATATTAGCACATCATTAGATATTTCATTTGCAAATACTTTATCCTATTCCCTTGGTTGCCTTTTCATTTTGTTTATTGCTTCTTTGATCTTCCAAAGATTTGTAGCTTGATAGAGTTCCACTTTTTTATTTTTGATTTTGCTGCCCAGACTTTTTGTGTCTCACTCAGAAAAAAAATCATTAACCTTATTGAGGCACTTTGCTCCTTGTTTACTTCTAGGAGTTTTATGGTTTCACATCTTACATTTAATTCCTTAATCTATTTCTAATCATTATGTGTGTGTGTGTGTGTGTGTGTGTGTTGCATAGAACAAGAGTCCTATTTTATTATTTTGCATGTGGATTTCCAGTTTTCCCAGCATAATTGATTGAAGAGACATCTTTTCCCTTTTTCTTAGCACTAGTTGACCTGTATACACAGGTTTATTTCTGGGCTCTGTATTCTGTTCCATTGATCTATGTGTCTGATTTTATGCCAGTAATATACTGTTTTGATTAATATAGCTTTGTAATATGTTTGAAAATCCTCGAGCATGGTGTGTCCAGCTTTGTTCATTTTGCCCAATATTATTTTAGCTATTGTGGTTTTGGAGGGGGTTCCATAAGAATTTTTAGATTTTTTTTCTATTTCTGTAAAGAATGCCATGGAAATTTTGATAGGAATTACATTAAAGTTGTAGATGACTTTGGGTAGTATTGAAAATTTAATAATATTGACTTTTTTAATTCATGCAGATGGAGGTATATTTCCATTTATTCCTTGCTGCTAATTTTAATATGGAATGTTTTAGTATTTAAGCATGAATCATCTATAAAATATTTAATTTATTAATAAAATAAAAGTCCAAAATCAGCTCCTCTGACTATCAAATAATTCTTAAAATGAAAGAGAAACATTATGGATCTAGTGTTTGTGTGTATTTTTCATTTGATATTGTTTAAAATGAGAAAAATGTGTATATAACATTAAAATAATTTTCTGACATTAATACATACTATGCTATCTGTTCTTAAAAATTATAAATGTAGAAAATCTAAGCTAAACATAAATATTATCCAGTATGTAAATCAACGATTACCACAAAGCTTCTAATTAGTTAGAAATTTAAACTATGGCATTAAGGAAACTGTCTACAACATAACCCAAAATACAGAAGTTAAAAATTATCAAGAAGATGAACTTATGAGTATAAATAGAAAAAAATTTACTTTTCACAGGTTAATTATATTCACTTGAATGGGTTTGTATTATTTTAATATATTAAAGTCATCTTCTAGTTCATTGTGTTGGGCAACAGTTTTTTAGGAATATTAATATCAAAACATGATCATTATTCAGTCCCTGTTCTGAGTTTGATTTTAGTTATATATCCTAAGGGTATATGTCTTTTATGAAAAAATCAAGATGGCCTTGGGTACATAACAATGGATTAACATTCACTAAGAGATTGGTGTATATCACACACTGGGTTGAGACTCCACAGTTGACATCTTGTTTAACTTCTTCAATTTTAGTACACCAGTCTTAGTTTTTCTGCAATTATACTTTCTTCAATTTTAGCTACAAGTGGTCCATTGTGCTTCAAAAATATGAAATGCCAGGCACGATGGTACATGCCTGTAATCCCAATGGCTTTGTAGACTAAGGCAGAAGGATCACAGTTCAAAGCCAGCCTCAGAATCTGCATGAGACCCTAAGAAACTCTGCAAGACCCTGTCTCAAAAAATTTACAAAGAGATAGGGATGTGGCTCAGTGATTAAGCACCCCTGGGCTCAATCCCTGGTGAAAGAAAAGAAAAAGAGAAAGAAAGAAAGAAAGAAAGAAAGAAAGAAAGAAAGAAAGAAAGAAAGAAAGAAAGAAAGAAAGAAAGAAAGAAAGAGAGAGAAAAGAAAAAATGGAGGATTCCAGAAATAAATAACTCATGATACTTTAAAATATATATTTTTTTAGTTGTAGATGGACACAATACATACATTTATTTATTTATCTTTATGTGGTACTGAGGATCGAACACAGGGCCTCACACATGCTAGGTGAGTGCTCTACCACTGAGCCACAACTCATAGCCCATAACTCATGAATTTTAAATAGCTTGATAAAAACTCATGCTGACCTATGCTGTCTTGCACCATCCATTCCAGGCTATGAATGATTCCTTTATCCAGCATATCCATGCTGTATAGGCTATCCACCCAGCGGTCAGTAATCAATTGACTGAATAGATCAACCTATGACATTGTACTACTTGCATATAGAGTTTTGTACTCTCTGCAGGTTTAAGCATCCATTGGAGGTCTTGAACATAAAGAAGAAATTACTGGATACAGAGGCTCAGAGAAGTTAAATAAATTGATAATGTTTACAGAACTCATAATGGACACAGCTAATCAAAAACTATATCAGCCAAGATATTAAAATTACCTAGATACTCATTACACATGTAGGTATGTGGGAGTGTGCTTGCAAACATGAGTATATATATATATATATATATATATATATATATATATATGTTGAA
>NW_025999968.1:28050452-28056098 GCF_001458135.2 Marmota marmota marmota | reverse complement strand
AAAAAAAAAAAAAAAAAAAAAAAAAAAAAAAATCAATAATCTGGTACTCACTGGTGTTTTATAATCTATCATTCAGAATATATACAAGTTTTATTTACTTTGTAATATTCCTAATTTTTTAACAATATAAATTAAATTAGCATGCATGGCTGAATCCTTCATGTGATATGTCTATGGATTTTAAATATAGTCCTGTCTGCTTCATTCATTCATGTGAACCAATGACACCAAAATGAGGGTAATTATTAAGCATGCAGTTTAATTTGATTGTGTAATATCCTCCTTTCTCTGAAATAGAAACATTTAAGCATGTTCAATAATCTTAAGTGACCAAAATATTAAACATGATAATTTTTTTAACCATTAGGAAAGAAGCCCAGTTACAGAAAAATTCCACATCATTAAGGAAGAATAATTCATCGTGGTGGGCTTAGAGTGTCAGAATGGGGAGGGAGAATGGGACTATGGGAAATTGCTTTTGTACAAAGTGAGTTCTATTTATGTATTTATTTTTTCCAAGTTTGTCAGCTCTGTGTTATCAACATCCTTTGGAACCAATATCTGTGCTTAAGCAATCATTTTTGAGCTTCTATACACAGGAGAATCTTGAGCTAGTGCAAGAAGAATTTCGTGAAAGTATCTGAGTTCTGATAAGAAATGTACTGTCTAATTAAAAAGTGCTCTACTGTGTTGCTGTTCTGCAGGTATATTAATGTAGACTTTACTTTTATCATAATGCATAACTTCTAAAATTAAACTCTACTGGAAGGTAACTATTACAACCAAAGTATGTTGCAACTTGTCTTAGGTATTATGGGGAAATTATTTATTGGAGAGATTTCTAAAAAAAAAAAAAAAAGATTGAAGTAAGTCATCTTGTTTTTTTAATATTTTTTTTTTAGTTTTAGGTGAACACAATATCTTTATTTTGTTTCTATATGGTGCTGAGAATTGAACCCAGTGCCTCACGCATGCTAGGCGAGTGCCCTACCACTTGAGCCACATCGGCAGCCCAAAGTAAGTTATCTTTATGATGGATAATTACACAAATTGTTCCTTCCATTGTAACCCTTATATTTCATGTGCAGTGCATATATTGGCATATGGATAACAATTCATTAGGCATTTTTATTAATATACATAAATCAAAAGACATGATTAGTTGTTTAGATAACCTTTAAGTTTATATTTTTGATAACTATATTTTATATTCACTTTATCTATATGCTAAATTTGAATTTCAGGCAGCTGGCGCATTCATAGTGGCTAAGGAACCAATCAATGGGATTAAAGGTCCAGTGTGAGAATCTCATTCAACAACTTAAGAGCTATGTGAATTTGAAAAAGGGTCTGGAAACATCCATATCATTAAAATACCTACTGGATCAGGACTGGCTACATAGTCTGTGAGGCCCAGTGAAAAGTAATTGGAGGCCTCTTCATGACCAAATCCCAGTTGGCAAAAGCTAGAACATTAAACCTAACCATTGCTGACAGCTTTAACCATTGCATTAACATTCAGAATGAAGCTACAGGAAAGCATAGCAAGATATCAGCTGAGTAAGATTCAAGCATGCAGCACATCTAAACACAAGGTCCTATGTGCAACCATGCTTGGAATTATAGTGAAGATCAAATGACTTTATAGATTGTGTCCTAAGTTATATTTAAAAATTTAAAATAATTTTAATGATTATTTGTACAAAATTTTTATTTGAGGTACTTTGGCCATAGCATGATTTTTTTTTTCATAAAAATTAAATGTAGGGCTGGGGATGTGGCTCAAGCAGTAGCGCGCTCGCCTGGCATGCATGAGGCCCAGGTTCAATCCTCAGCACCACATACAAAAAAGATGTTGTGTCCGCCGAAAACTAAAAAAATAAATATTAAAAATTCTCTCTCTCTCTTTAAAAAAATTGAATGTATCACCAATATTTTGTTTTTACTTTGAAATTTATAGCTATTATAAAGAACAACATAATTGAGCCTTTAAAAAGACATGTGGTCAAGTGAAATTATTCAGCCTAGGAAGGTGTGAGGTAGGGTGAGGCGAGAGAGGAAAATCAATTTATGTTGCACTATTTTCCTTTGGAAGAACTTCAGAGGAGAGTGACTTGATCATATGATTCCAGACTACACAAAGATCATTTGGACCAAGATTCTAATGCCTAGACTGTTTGAGGCTCAAGTAATAGAAACAACAGTTCACACAATTTCATAAAATGGGTAATATGGAAAATTCAGCTGTGAGAATTGAGATAGAATTAGATTTCAGAATCAATTGCAATCTCAAATTTGAGACTCACATTCTCTCTCTTTCTTATGTTTTTGTTTTCTTTCTACCTACTGCCTCCATGCTTTCCCAATAAGGACAGGTGTGTTGAGTACTAGAGAAAAAAAGGACTGACAACAGCTTGTGATATTTAGCTCATTTGGCTTCTAAGAACAAAAGATTCTATTTAATGTATGTAAATATATATACATGATATATTTATACATTTTATAAATATAATGTATGGAAAAGTTTTAAGGAAAGAAGTCATCTTTGATTGTCAGTCCATCCCAAACTACTAACTTATGATTGGTCAGGGTTAAATGACCACAAAGTATAGTCATAGTCATTGAGAGCTGAAGCTGTGCGCATATTAGTATAAGCATTGTAAAGGCAAATACTTGCATTGACATTCAGAATGACACTACAGGAAAGCATAGTGTCAAGATATCAGCTGAGTAAGATTCTGTCATGATTGTTTCCCCACAGACACACCAATTTGAACAGCTATTTATATACCACATTATCTTCATAAGAATTAAGAAAGCCAGGTGAGAAATCACAATACCCATTTTTAATATAATAATAGGAAAAAATTCATTGAATAAGGAAGGAAGAATAGAGTTTCCCAAGTCAGCCCTCTCCCTACACCAAGCAATGCAGTGTGGAGAGACACCTCTCACTTTGGGGAAGGAGAAAGAAATAAGTTCAGATCATAGACTTAAAACTCAATTCTGGTCAAGGCCTCATGACCCTGCCATGGGCCTATACCCACAGACAGAGTGTCTGGAATTGCAGCCAAGCCATGACTGACACCACCACCATGTGACATTTAGGTCAGAAGTGTAGGGAGCAGTAGTTCTGGGAAGCAGGGCATGAAAGTTTGCATAAGAATTTGGTTTCCAGCTCAGTCTGACTCCTGTTTCTGTGTCAGTGCCTCTGGAGGTAACCTGTAGAACAACCTCATTCTCAGGTAGAGAAGAGTGGTCCCATTCTGTCAGAATTTTTTTTTCAGCCAATATCATATGCGACTTGTTGCAATGGTCTTGGGTCAGCAGTAGGTAGCCAAAGAAAGTGTATGCCTTGGAAGGTTATCAGCTCAGGGTGGAACACACTTGAACATTGCAACATCCAGAGCCACAGGCATGGCATAGAACCTGGTCACTAGTCCTTTTGTGGTGATAGTGATTCTGTGTAGAGCCAGACAAAATTTCACAATTCTTGTCTAGAGGCAAGTCACTGGAGTTGAGGCATTTGGGATTACCCTGACCTCAAGGAGAAGCTTGTGGGGATGGACTACTTTTTGTAAGCACATTCTTAGTTCATGCTGAACAACCTGCCAATGCAGATTCAGGACCAACCTAGGCTTAGATTACCCTTTTATGCAGAATCAGTAACGACATACTACCAGCAGATTTATGGCTAAACGTGGACTTGGGGCTCCATCTAGTGCTAAAATAACAGGAGTAGCTATAGACCAGATGAAACAGTAAACTGAATTTCTGGAAAGACAGGTATAAACAAAGCAGATTGTAAGGATTGGAGTAAGTACCTAATCCTTCAATGCACAGATACCATTAGACACCAAAAACATTAAGGAGGATACAGGAACCTCTCTTATGGTAAAAATAAGGTGCCAGAAACCAACCAGATAGTAACCAGTATGGGTATACTCTATGATGAAAAACTTTAAAAGCTATTTGAGGAAACTCAATCAGCTTCAAGAAAGCACAGAGAAATGATTCAACATTCTAACAGAAAAACTTGTCGAAGAAATGCAAATAAATTTTAAAAATCAAACAGAAATCCTTGAGCTCAAAAACAAACTCAATAAAATTTTAAGTGTTGAAAAACACAAGAAATGAAATTAAAAATACAATAGAAGTCATCAGTAGTAATATAGATCAAACAGAAGAATTAGTGAGTCTAGTCTTGTTATTTGAAAATACACACTGGAGGGAAAAAAAGGAAAAGAGAATGAAGAAAGCTTATGGAAATACTTGGACTGTATTAAAAGAATAAATATTTGGGTAATTGGCTTCAAGAGGGATATGAGAAGGCTAAAAGTGTAGAAAGCTTATTCAACCTGATCATAAGAGAAAAATTCCCAAACCTAGTGCAATGGTTAATTTGAATTGTAAATTTGAATGAATTAAGAGATACTGAGGATTAAGGAGATTATGGTGTTTCAATGAGGGTATGTCTAGGAATGATTGGCATGTGGGATAGCCAACTGAAATGGAGACCCTCTCTAAGTATGGGCAGCACTGACTAATAGGATGATGGCTTGAATGGAACAAAAGTTGGAAGGACAAAGAAGCGGCAGCAGATGCAAGCTCAATTCTTCTTGAATGGATTCTTGATTGCTGCAGCAATATTCTGAGTATATCAGATTCTCACTTCTTTAGTCTTCCACAGCGGACTCTGACAGTGATTCTCCAGAAGGCTTAGGTCTCACATTCGGTTAGCACCACTGATCCCTCTTGTTCTGGGGCTTCAGCATCTTGAACTTTGCAGCTAGTTGTTCTCTGTACAGCTATAGCAGATGGCCCTTATGGACTATCCAGCTTCTGGTTGCATAAGCCAACCTAATAAGTTCCCTTTTTATAATTATGATTTCTCTAGAGAACCCTGACTATTACACCTAGGGAAAGCCAGGTACATGAAGATCAAAGGTCACCACATTTAACTAAACCAAGTCTAATACATGACCTATTCTAATCAAGCTCACAAAGGTGAAAGATAAAGAAAAGTTTCTCAAGGTAATAATAGAAAAGGAAAAACATGGAAGCCTGTCCCAATTCTCCTCACAGCAAAATTCTCAGCAGAAACTTTAGAGGCTAGGAGAGCATGGCATGAGATTTTCACTATAAAGAAGGATAAAACAGCCAGCAAAGAATTCTGAAACCAGCAAAACTATCCTTTAGAGGTGAAGAAGAGCTAAAGCCATTCCTAAACAAACAAAAGTTGAGAAAATAAATCCCCAGCATATATGTTGTGCCAGAAATGCTGAAGAACAGAGTTCTTCAAACTGAGAGAAACACTATGGGTAAGAAGAAAACACTGGAAGGTAGAAGGTAAAAGTAACCATTCAGACAAATACAGAGTGTTCTAATATTGTAAACATGGTAGTTAAACCACTTATAACTTCAGTGTGAAGACTAAAAACTGAAATAATTGTTTGAATCAGCTTTTTCACTGCTGTGACTAAAGGACCCCACCAGAACAATTGTAGAGGAGGAAAAGTTTATATAAGGGCTCGTAGTTTCAGAGGTAGTAGCCCACAGAAGGCGAACTCAATTCCTTGGGACTCCAGGTGAGGCAGGATATCATGGTGGAAGAGTGTAGCAGAGGGAAACAGCTCACATGATGAT